>NC_041217.1:71614248-71678616 GCF_002837175.3 Physeter macrocephalus
CTCACTCCATTACTCTTGTATGTTCCTCCATGCTGCTAAGCTCCCCATGACACAAACGCCTGCCCAGGGGCGCCTGCCCTCACGCTGGGCGCAGGACTCTGCCTACCTAAGGCAGGGCGGGAGGGGCCGGGGCACTGCCCCCCCCGGCACCGTGCAGCTCCTCCTGGCAGTGCTGGCAGAGGCCAGCTTCTAGGCCCTCCAAGACTGGTCCACAGCCTGCGGCCTTTCTCTCATTCTGTCAGCTCTCCGTGGATGCGGCTCCAAAAGTCCAGGGCTCTATGTAAATGAGGGAAACCCTCGCACGTTGAAATGTCCTGTACAAGTTCCTCAGATTTTTGTTCTCAATTGAAATAATAATAAAATCCTCAGTTTCGAATGTTATATGGGGTTGTTTTTAGTACCTAATGGGTCTTCAGCAGTTTTGCCTTGGGGTATTTTCATTTCTATCATCTCCTTTGTTTAAGTCCTTCACTATAGCACCTTCGTCTCCTGACTCTTACCTTTGCCGGCACAGCGTCACTGCAACTGTTAAAGAGAATGACCCTAACGTATGTATGTTAGAGGCCTAATATCTTCTAGAATCTATGTATCAAAAATAAATACATATGTAACAGACATTAACCCAGAGGAGCTTAGAACCTAGAACTGGGCAGGTTCATTTCCCATCAGTGAGGTCCATATGCATACAATTAAAGTGATTAATATTTTCTCGGTTCTGTAATAAATCAGGGGGCGAGATAGCAGTGAGATGCAATCAGGAAATTAATCTGTTGCTAGAATTCACTTTATATAAAGTGACAATTAAAAATAATGATTTTCAAAATTATTTTTAAAGTTAAATTCCTAGACTTGTTATGCTATTTTAAACAATATAAGTGAAGAAATATTAGGGGGGAAAAAAGTCTATAAAACAATGCAAAAAATAAAAGAATGGCCTTGAAACCCAGGCCCTTAGTTTTTAACACATACTTCCTCCCATCCACCCTGCATGAGGCAAGCAGCAGGCCTGAGACCGAGCAGCCCTGCCCAAGCTGCTTGCTTTGTGTCAGCCTGAGAGGGAACAGGAACACCCAGGGTAGGGTTGCTGATCCCAAGAGAGGATAAGGATGCTGGGTATTCAGCATCTCTTTGAGTCATATCTTTCTATTGTCATTTCATGGTTTGATTTGATGTTCTCAAGTTCCCAGGACATCAGACAAGTCTGTATGCGTATCTAAAGACCAAACACCCACCAAAGCTAGAAAGCCTCAGTATTGAGAACCTTGCTGTTGAGGATCATCAGCTATTGCCCCTGTTTATTAGTGAAAGTATCTGACTGTTAGTGACATACGATTCACTTTTGTTTAGTTTCATTGTTATTCAGAGAATGGAGGAAGGGAGAGCCAAGGTTACTGATGAAAACTTTGCCCTTTTCAAAAACGCGTTCCTTTCTACATGTCTTTTTCCCCTGTTACTCTGGGTTATTCAGTTATACCAAATCCCAGGGCCACACCTGTTCCTTGTCACGGCTAGGGTGTAACTATATCCCAAGAACTGGGCCTTTTCCGAGTGGCCCGTGGGAGAGGGAACAATGGGCTCTGCCCGGAGGCATGCTATTATAGGATGTTCCCAGGCTCCCACGTCATCACCCAGCCAGGGATGCTCCGGGCTGTGGCTGCACAGCTGACCCAGGCTGCTGCAGTTGCCCCAAGGCCCAGATGCACATTCAGCCTGGGACAGGCAGATCTGACTCACATCTCCAAAATGGGAGTGATGGTAACAGGCCCTACTCCTAACACATATACACAGCCACCTATTTTGCAGTTTTAGAGAAACATTACCTGCCTAAAGGGTATGAAATTGTGAGCTTTGAAGAGACCAGCTAAATGTTTTTCTGTTTCTTCTGGCTTGGAAATTTTCTTACGAATCTCACGCTTAGATACACAGGGAGATTTATAAGTTTGTATATGTCAGTGTCAGAATCTCTGGTTAGTGTGGTTAGGACCAGGGCCTGGCGCCCGGGGCTCTTTGTCCTGCCTTCCCCATCCCGTTATCCTTCCTGTCGGTCCGGGCAGAGCAGCATCTTTAGCCCAGCTCCTGTTCTGACATCCTGGACCTGGAGCTGAGCTAATCGACTTTGAAGATAGGAGCCACTGAGCCCCTGGGCCTGAGCTTTCTTCTCCAGGGTCTCCACATGGCATCACCTACGCCTTTTTACTCTCTTACCTGCCTTCTCTACTTTGAACAAGAACGGCTCTCTTTGGTCTTAGCTTTGAAAAGCATCTGGAATTTGAATGCCAGAGAGTGACATCTCTCCTCTGTTCCTCCTAAGACCCCCCTCACTGGTAATGGAGGCTCTGATTCTTTAATGATGGAGAGGAAGAGGTGGGGGTGAGGGCAGAAAGAACAGACAGGAGAGTCAAGGAAAACCAGAAATAGTGAACTCTAAAAGTAGTATAAATTTGAAAAGTGCTTGGTAAATTTGGCAACCTGGCCAAATTATACCAAGGTTGATGTGTTTTTGGTCTTCCTGGCTAATTTCTTTTTAACACATATATGGCTCTTGGGAATAACCTAGTAACGATTCTCAAGCATGAGAATCACTGTAATAAAGCATGTGAGAGCCAAAAGAAATATCCATAGCAAATGCACTTTCAAACCCTCTCATTTTGCATCTGAGGAAAGAGTAGCCCCCAGAAAGGTGGAGGGACTGCCTGTGCCACGCCACACAGTAGAAGAGCCAGGGCTCGTATCATGTCTCCTGACCCTCAGCCCCATGCTGTTCTCATCCATGCTTGCTCATCGCTGTCTTCTGGGCTAGAGGGGAGCGAGGGCCCCGAGAAGTCATCCCTGAACAGAAAGCAGAGTATCTTTCATTATCTTTTCTCTGCTTCCAGTCAAACCAGGCAACGTGAGGAACATCATTCAGCACTTTGAGAACAACCAGCAGTACGCTGCCCCAGAACCTGGGACGCAGCGACTCTCAACAGGAAGCTTTCCCGAGGACCTGCTGGAGAGCGACAGGTAGCAGTGGCTGGATGGGGCCTGCTGGCTGCCCAGGGAGGGGAGTGTGGGCAGGGTTCAGGGCTAAGGTTCAGTGCCAGCTACTAGTCTAGTCTACCCCACTAGACTGTAAGGCTCCCTCTATTAGAGCTCTCTCCCTCTCCCCCAGCCTTCCCGCCTGGGTATGTTCAGAAGAAGACATACTATGTGCTGGTGATCAGGCCAGCGGGAGAGAGAGAGCAGGGCCCCCGACCTTCCAGTCCAAGAACCATATGCCTTTAAAATTTCCTTTGGTTTCACCCCCTGGCCACTCAGTAGCCTCCACCCCAAGAATGAGCTAGATTATGTTATAAAGCAGCTAGTCAGGAAACCCTAAATGACAAGGCTAGAGAAGAGTACAGAGTGGGGCGAAGGGAAATCCTGGGCAATAAGGAAGTCAGGCTAAAGGCAGTCTGTGGCGCCCGTGAAGGAGAGCTAGAGATGGGGTTCTGCTGGCTGCTTTAAAGGCAGACGGTGTAACTTGGGCATCAGATGTACATCTCAGCGAAGAAATAGAAAGGTCATTGATTCAAAACAAACTGCTCTTCTTTCGAGGAGAAAAGGGAATGGCGGCTGTGACATTGCTCACATTCTCCACCTTTGGCCGGATTCTAAGAAGAACCCTTCTCTGGTGGTGAAATGTACTCTTAGACTTGCTCTTGACTGTGGCATGACAGCCATCAAGTCGTGTCTAAAATTCTGTAGCCAGCACTTAAAGTGAAAACTGCCTGTAGTCAGAAACATCCTTGCAAATTCCTTAAGTCACACTTGAGGTATAGTAAATGTGGTCTTGTGTATACAAAAATAGCTCCTGTGTACACTGCTGAGCTGGACTAAAGGCAGACCCAAAGGCAAGTCAGCGTCTAGCAGCCTGATAAGTCAAACCATTTTACCCCTGAAATAACTAATTATCAAACCGTAAGTCAGACGTTCCTGCTTATATGCAGGGTTCCTCCTTTCTGTTTATACTAAGCCTTTATAAGCTTAATACTCATTAAAAGATTTTGCCATAGTGAGAATTAACAAAGATTTAGGCAAGATAAAGGTTAGATTTGTACTGGGGTCAGAGGTTGAGTTCTAATATTACTGAGTAAATTAAATATACAAATTATATGATTGCTGGGATAGGTGTGATCTTACAGAGGTATCAAATGTACAACTGTAAGATACACTATCAACGTTTTGAGGAAATATTTGAGACCATTTGTAGACGTATTCTTCAAGTCGTTAGGTAAATTTGCCCTGAGACGTTCATTGGGATTCTAAATCTACTCTCAGCAGAAGCCTTTGGATTTGATGGTTATGAGTTCACTGACATCTTAGACGAAATGGCATTGGCAGCATGGTGGGTCAGAGGTTGTCGTAGAAACTAAACAGGTATAAGAAGCCCCCAGTTCTAGACAGCAATAGTCGAGGAATTTTTGGCCAGAGGTGGGTTGTAATGCCTCACTTCTTGGTGGGATCATTACTCAGTTCTAGGTATTTGAAAGAAGCCCCAGGAACCTCACTGCATGAGGTTTGTTGTGGTGCCAAAGTGACCCATTGTGGGGCACTCACTGGTGAAAGTGTTTTGAGTTAGTCTGTGTTGGAATTGTTCTGTCAGACTTCAGGGGGTGAGTTCAGTAGGGCATCAGCTGGCAGTTTGGTTTCTAACCCTGCAGATGAACCCTCAGGACCTGGGCGGGGGAGCGGCATTTGGATCCTCTGGCAGTTCAGAGAGACTTGATGAATGGAGACCAAGCCATGTGGCTCCTTCTCTGAAGCAACCTGCTGTGCTATTAAGAGCTCTCCAGACTCTCCAGGCCTTCTGTGGTCCTAGAGGCAGAGCAGGATGTAGATTAGTAATAATGTCAGCAAAGAACTAGCCCAGCAGGACCATGGGGGGAGGCACCATCCTGGGGCAGCTAGGGGTCAGAGATGCCGGCTGTCACAGGGCTGATGCACCGCAGGACTCAAAAAAGAGCAACACCCAGTCGTCAGCATCTCATCAAGCCCCACGGATACTCAGTGGCCAAGCATGGTAGGCCAGGGAGCAGGTTCCTGCCCATCAGTAAACAGGCCCCTGTAAGCACCCTCCCAAGCTGGTCTGCTCCCACGAGGGGACTGGAAGCCTAGGAAGGATGCTGTCAGGATAAGAATGGAAGAAATCCACAATCCACATCACAACTGGAGGGGTGGGAATTCAACAGCAGGTAGAATTTTCTGACAGGCAGTGTGGAGAATACTAAAGAGTGTGTGTGAAGATGGTGCTTTTACTTCCCCCTTAAAAGATCTTGTAAAAGGAGAGATCCGCCTCAAGCAGAGTCCAAGGTGGGAGCCGACCTGTTCCAAAGCAGAGGGCCAGAGATGGCCAGGGGCGGGGAAGGTGGGACCTTGTTGTCCCTGGTGAGGGACTTTGGTGTCCACAGCTTTCCTGACGGGGACTTGGAGTCTTTGGCATCCGGACACCCCACAAGTCTGATTCTGTTAGTCCCAGATTTCACCTTCCTGTTGGGGTCCCTTCCTGACCAGTCACAAGGAAGTTGGGAGGCTCTGTCCATCCAGCTGGGCTGGGGAAAGGAAGGATTTTGTAGCAGAAGTGGTGTGTCACTGAGCAGCATCTGCCACCGGGAGTTGGGACCCTTTGGGTCTGGTGTTTGGGGTGGAAGCGCTGAGGCACCCCTGAGATGGGGCAGCAGGTCAAAGCTGGCCAGATATGAGACCCCAAGGTCTTTTGCCTTCTCCATCCAGTTCTCGCTCAGAGATTCGCCTGGGCCGCTCTGAGAGCCTGAAGGGCCGGGAGGAGATGAAGCGGTCCCGGAAGGCAGAGAACGTGCCCCGTTCTCGCAGCGACGTGGACATGGACGCGGCCGCAGAGGCCGCCCGCCTCCACCAGTCAGCCTCGTCCTCTGCCTCCAGCCTCTCCACCAGGTGGGCGGGGCTCGGGGGCTCAGCCCGCTGATAGCTTGGGGGCCGGGCAGGAGCAGAGGGTCGCTGAGAGTTGACATTCTCTCCACAGGTCTCTTGAGAACCCAACCCCTCCCTTCACCCCCAAAATGGGCCGCAGGTGAGTGATGGGTGCCGTAGCGCCTCTGTTAGGTGTCCGTGTCCCAGCCATGCTCAGCTGCCCCCGCTCCCCTTCCAGGGGCCGGTTGGTGGTGCAGCTCCTCTTCATGGCCCGCTGGCTTCCCATGGGCCCCGGGCAAGCAGGGTGGGCAGGAGGTGGAGGGACAAACCCCGTGTTTTAGTTTTTCCTCCGTGTGATGCTGAGCTGCCTGTTTTCCCCCAGGAGCATTGAGTCCCCCAGCTTGGGGTTCTGCACAGATGCCCTCCTCCCCAACCTCCTAGAAGATGATCTGGGCCAGCTGTCTGACCTGGAGCCAGAGCCCGACGCCCAAAACTGGCAGCATACAGTGGGCAAGGATGTGGTGGCTGGGCTAAGCCAGAGGGAGATTGACCGGCAGGAGGTCATCAACGGTGAGACTCAGGCGGGAACAGGTGCAGAGCGCCTCAGGTGCAGATGGTGGTAGAGAAGATAGTGGGGGGCCTGGGGGCGAGGGCGGACGCATTGTGGTTCCTGTAAGGGCCACCTCAGTTCTGGCCCCTGGGGAGAGAGAAGTTGACGCAGCATCTGAAACCAGCACCAAAGGTGGTTTGGAGGTCACGGTAGTGACGAGATCCTTGCTGACGGACTTTCCCTCTGTCTTTCCGCCCCTTCTTGTCACTGCCCCCGCTCAGAGCTGTTTGTGACAGAGGCTTCCCATCTGCGCACACTCCGGGTGCTGGACCTGATCTTCTACCAGCGGATGAAGAAGGAGGGCCTGCTGCCCCGGGAGGAGCTGGCGCGGCTCTTCCCCAACCTGCCCGAGCTCATCGAGATCCACAGTGAGGAGCCCACCCGCCTGCCCCCTTCCCTGGCCAGCCTTCAGGTTTCTGCCCCAGCTCTGCCCGCATGCCAGGATCCCCCGAGCAGATAGCCCCCAACAGTCCTCCTTGGTGAGAGAACCTGACATGCAGCCTGAACATCAGCATTCCAGCCCCCCACAAGTGGAATGACTTGAGACCCTGCCTCACGGCCCTGCCGTCAGATCCCTCTTCTCTCGTCATGAAGGGCCTGGCCGTGCGGCTCAACCCCAGGCACTTCTGTCTTTTCTCCTTGCCCCAGATTCCTGGTGTGAAGCCATGAGGAAGCTCCGGGAGGAGGGCCCCATCATCAAAGAAGTCAGTGACCTCATGCTGGCTCGGGTATGGCCGCCCAGGCCTGGAGGAGGTGGCGGAGGAGGTGGGAGGGAGCAGTCCCGGGCAGGGGTGTGAGGCCGGGGCCGTGTGGTGTCCTTTCTGCCTCTCAGTTCGACGGCCCCGCCCGGGAGGAGCTCCAGCAGGTGGCCGGGCAGTTCTGCTCCTATCAGTCCATTGCCCTGGAGCTGATCAAGACCAGGCAGCGCAAGGAGAGCCGGTTCCAGCTCTTCATGCAGGTACGCTCGGCCTCCCCTCGTCGCCGCCGAAAGCAGCCAGTTCAGTCATAGCTCACTCAACAGTGCTGAGGGGGACAGTTAACCGGGTTCACCCACAATCTCCCAGACTCCCCTCCTGGCCCCCACCTCCAGGCGCTTGGCCTCTTCTCTCTACCGGGGAGGGTAAACGGCAACTTGCTGCTCCATCCACACCCTCCCCAGCGCCCCCTCTTCAGAAGCACTGACACATCCTCGCTCTCAAGACGGAGACACTGGACTGGCCATCAGAAGGCCCCTCTCACCTACCAGTGACTGTGTTTACTTAGATGGATCTCAGTTTCCTTGTCTGTAAAGTGGGAATGATACCTGCTTTGTGTGGCTTATTTGACCATATCCCCTTCTTGGGCTATTGTCTTCCTGCCCCCACCAACCTTTCCCTAAATATTTAAGCAAGAAGCTGCCACCACCGTTTCTGAGTGATCCCCTGGGATTAGGACCTATTCTGCATTTGCACAATCCTCCGTGTCCTGAGCTCACAGCCAGCTCATGATCCAGGCTAACGTCTTCCTCTGTTCCTCCTTCTGTCTAGGAGGCTGAGAGCCACCCTCAGTGCCGGCGGCTGCAGCTTAGAGACCTCATCATCTCTGAGATGCAGCGGCTCACCAAGTACCCACTGCTGCTGGAGAACATCATCAAGCACACGGAGGGTAGGGCTCACAGAAGGCTGGCGCTGGGAGGCAGCAGCCCGCAGCTCAGACCCTGGTTCTAGCACTGACTTGCTTTGTGTCCTTAGCAAGTCACTTGACCTCTCTGGTCTTCAGGGTCTTCACCCTTGTGTTGTTACGGTCACTCCCAAAGAACGTAACGATTGTAAATGTGCTTTGGCAAAACTAAGGTGCTCAGCAGCAGGAGGAGGTAAGGGCTGCCTCTGGCCTGTGTGGGGCCTCTGTGCAGACCAGAGGGAAGCATCTGAGTGACACAGGTTAGCGCACAGAGGGCACCTTGGCTCCTCTGAGGATCGTGGTCCCACGCCAGAGGCTGTGGCCAAATTTTAGCCCTGTTGATCCCCCTGCTGGACGTCTCTGTGCGATGTGCAAAAGGTCCAGCCATGCGTGCTTACTCCACAGGAGTAGGGGACCGTGCTGAATGGGGGGGGGGGGGTCTAACCCCGGGTTGTCACTGTCCCTGGGATCCTGAGCAGCTTTCACCACCCTCAAGTTTGGGATGTTGGCGTCAGTGTGGAGAAGTGGGAAGAACCACAACCTGATTTGAACAGGTGTTCCTAGAGGGAGACACCATCACTGTCATCACCCACAGTCCCTGTCCCCGTTCCTGTCCTCCACACCTGTAGAGTGGCTGTGGTCCAGGCAGGAATTCCCAAGAGCTATCGGTGTCTTCAGAGCCATGGTCTGAAACCCGAGGAGCCTCAGGATAAGTTATCCTTACGATTGAGGTCCAAGTTAGGCAAGGGTGGTGTATCTACACCCATCCCTGCTGGTTGGCGGCTGGCCAGTGGCTGTGGGTAGCCAGGCCTTCTCAGGCTCTGACAGACTTCTCAGGCAGGAGCCCTCACCACCTCCTCTCTGCCCCATGGGTAGGTGGCACCTCTGAGCACGAGAAACTCTGCCGGGCCCGGGATCAGTGCCGGGAAATTCTCAAGTACGTGAATGAAGCAGTGAAGCAGACAGAGAACCGGCACCGTCTAGAGGGCTACCAGAAACGCCTGGATACCACCTCCCTGGAGAGGGCCAGCAACCCCCTGGCAGCAGAGTTCAAGGTAGGAGGCTGAGGCTGCAGCGTGGTCAGCCCCACATGCGCACGTACCTCTTGGGCACCCTTAGGAGGAGAGCTCCGGTCAGGACCTGGAGAAGGTGGAGGGGAGGAGACCTGGGCCTGTCTGTGATAGGATGGCGCGATGGGGGCTCTGGAGTACACACAGCCCCGGTTACCACTGTCACCCCATCCCGAGATGGACAAGGGCAGGGAGCCCTACCGTAAAGGCCAGATGTTCGAACTCAGTCTGGGAGAGCAGGGGATGGGAGTAAACTCAAGGTAAAGGTGAAGGTCATTTGGGAGAACGTAAAGCTGAGGGAAAGGGCAGGTAAAGCAGAGTGATCCTAGGAGAGTACACAGCACGTAGTAGGGGGTAGAGAGACCCCTGCCAGAACCATCGGCATATGCCCCAGCACAGCACGTGGCATGTGACTTTGTAGTTGCCTTTTTACTCGTCTGCATCCCCCACAGGAGTGTGAGGGCAAGGACGACTCCTGTTCACCACTGACGCCCAGCACCTTAGCACAATGTCTAGGTTTTCAGATACTTGTTAATAAATGGTGTCTCCTTAACAGAGTCTGGATCTTACAACCAGAAAGATGATCCATGAGGGGCCCCTGACCTGGAGGATCAGCAAGGATAAGACCTTGGGTAAGTGCCAGGGGACTGGGGCCAAGGAGGAATCTAGGGCACTGCCCCTGGGCTCTTCCCTCTCTGGATCATAAAGGGATGGTAAGGAGGCAGCTTGAAACACGACTGGGGATGAGAGCTCAGGGCTCCTTAAAGCACAGCACGGGGAGGAAGGACCAAAAACAAAGCAGTCAGAGGTCACCAGACTCCAGGGCTTCCTAGGTCCTGGAGGTGACTATCCAAGAGCCTCTGGTGCCCCATGTGTTAATGGGGGATGAGTGGGCAGCAGAGGACACCTCACAAGCACCACACCCCTCCAGACCTCCACGTGCTGCTGCTGGAGGACCTCCTAGTGCTGCTGCAGAAACAGGATGAGAAGCTGCTGCTGAAGTGCCACAGCAAGACAGCCGTGGGCTCCTCGGACAGCAAGCAGACCTTCAGCCCAGCGCTCAAGCTCAATGCCGTGCTCGTCCGCTCCGTGGCCACAGGTACCCGTGAGGAGACGGTCCCAGCCGGCCCACACCCCGGGGCCATGGGCCCTGTTACTTGTGTCCAGTGGGCACTGGGTGCTGTGGGGCCGATCCGGGGCTGTACAGAACTTAACAGCCCACCTGTGTTCCTTCCCTCCTAGCCCTGACTCATTGAAGCAGGAGGATGTGGTCCAACGTGGGGTAGGGTGATGGGTAGGATGGGGACCAAGATGAGGGAGGACAGCGTGGTCCAGGCAGGATGGGATGTGGGCGCTGAGGATGAGGTAGCAGAATTGGGCAGAGAAGAGCAGGACAAGCCTTCCTGCTGCAAAAGTGACGGGCAGAGCTCGCTTGCGGAGGACGGACGCACCCACAGTGCAGAGCCTGGTCCCGTGCTCAGAGCATTTCAGTGAGAAGCAGAGTGTGTACAAGAAGGGCTCTGGAGCGAGAGCCAGGCAACCAAATTCTCTGGGCCCGCTTTCTTTATCTATAACATGGGGGGGGGGGGTGATATCTATCTCTTGGAGGGGGGTGTAAAGGGAGGATGCGTATGATGTAGTCTTATAAACCCTAAGCACCGTACACCCCTCAGCCTTCGCTGTTCGGAAAGCGAGAGGTAATGGGGGTGGCTGTGAAGTTGGCATTAGGGGACCCAGAATTGCCTCTGTCCTCTTTGTAAGTGAGCCCCAAGTGCTTCTGAGGACCCAGGTCCGTCTGGTGCTGCATTCTTCAGCTGGCTGAGGGCGAGGACTTCAAGTCCGCACTCTGTCGTCTCGGCTCAGGCTGCAGTCACGCCTCTGCCACCCCCAGTGCAGACCCTTCTGCCTTCTCTCTCTCACACAGATAAACGGGCCTTCTTCATTATCTGTACCTCTGAACTGGGCCCACCCCAGATCTACGAGCTGGTGGCATTGACGTCATCAGACAAGAACACGTGAGGATTGCCTGATGTGGGGGGGGCGGTCCCGTGTAACTGCCGTCCGCTTGGGACCAGGGTGGTGTATGAGGATGTGGACAGGGAGGCCAGGGCTGCACCCCAGAGCATTCACAGGATGGGGCCTTGAGGGGGAGTGGGAGGTAAGACAGGAGTAGAGAGGTTTACAGTGTCACCGCCCCTGACCCCATGAGCAGGCCTGCCCTAGGGAGGAGGCGTCCCCAGCAGTCTTCCAGCCTGTCTGAGTCTGCTTTCCTTTCTCTGGCCCCCCTCCTTTCCCCTGGGGTTTTTCTTCCCTTCCCCCATCAAGCGTTGCAAATGCCCACATTCTTCAAAGGCATTTGCCTCCAGGACCCTCAGTCCCCACCCAGGGCATTCACTCACCTGTATTCCCGACAGTGGCCAGCCAGAGACAGCGTGGCACAGTGGGAGGAGGTAGGTTGAGTCAGGCAGTTTCTCAGGCTTCGGGTTTTCATCTGCGAAATGTGGATAATGCTACCTCTTGAGAGTTATTTTGAGAGAAAGAAGAGATATAGAGGGACTTCCCTGGTGGCGCAGTGGTTGAGAATCCGCCTGCCGATGCAGGGGACACAGGTTCGAGCCCTGGTCCGGGAAGATCCCACAGGCCGCGGAGCAACTAAGCCCGCGAGGCACAACTACGGAGCCTGCGCTCTAGAGCCCACGAGCCACAACTACGGAGCCTGCGTGCCTAGAGCCCGTGCTTTGCAACAAGAGAAGCCGCCACAACGAGAAGCCCGCGCACCACAACAAAGAGTAGCCCCCGCTTGCCACAACCAGAGAAAACCCACGCACAGCAGCGAAGACCCAACACAGCCAAAAATTAATTAATTAATTTAAAAAAAAAGAGAGAGAGATATAGAATGCTCATTTAGCATAACGAGTAACAGAGGGTTGGTGTTCAGTAATTGGTAGCTGTTGAGTAATGTAACCCAATGTGAGCAGCCAGTCAGGACTGCAAGGAAGGGGGGACCCCGCTGGGCAGAGGGGGTCCTCAGAGCAGGGCCTGGCGAAGGGCTTCGCAGCTCTGACGCAGGGGGTCGGTAAGGGGAGAGGCTGTGTGCCTCGCTTCTGTTCTCACCACCAGTCCTCTCTGTTCCTGCTGAGCAACAGATGGATGGAGCTCTTAGAAGAGGCCGTGCGGAACGCCACCAGGCACCCTGGAGCCGCCCCAAAGCCCGTCCACCCGCCGCCCTCAGGCCCCCAGGAGCCAACCCACCAGAGCCCCACACCCAGCAGGTGCTTAGCCCTCCAGGCCCCCTCACCATCCCCACTCCAGGCCACTTGTTTGCTGCTTCTAAGCCCTTCACCCCTGGGGATGGGCAGCCTCAGTGGCAGACGTCAGCGGGCAGGTGGCGGAAGGTACCCTCACATCTCTGCCTCCCGCCCCCGTCTGCTCTCCCCCTGCAGCCCCCCACTCAGCTGTAGTAGAAACTGTGCCTGAAGTGGGGTGGGGGGTATAAAATCGTGACCAGGAGAAGCTTGGCCGACACCCACCCTCCCCTCCAGGTTGCCAGCCAGACGGCAGGTGCCGGAGTCTAAACCCCTCCCTCCTTGGGCCCTGCGCCTTCATTGCCCATCCCAACTCAGGAGGCCAGAGTGGAATTTCATGACACGGCCACCTCCTCCTGGCTGGCAGAGCGCCAGAATTCCCAGCAGGCGATCCTCTCTCACCCTTGGCTCTTTCTTCCCTCAGGGTAGGACTGGATGACTCCGAGGTGTTCCGTAGTGAGCCAGAGCCTGAGACAGTACCTGGAGGTAAGTCCCCTGAGCTGTCTTTGTGGGAGCCCAACCCAGTCCATTTTCTGTAGGCACAGTAGGGAGGTGGTCAGGTGTGCCTTGTGGGGGTGATGGGAGAGGGCCGTCGGGGCCAGAGGTGTGAGGTTTTGATAAGAGTAAAGAAGAAACAGAGTGAGGAAGAAAGAGTCTGGAAGAGGAAAGAGAACAGGCTGAAGCGAATGTGGACCAGCTCACTTGAACAGAGCTCTCAGCCTGGGCTCTCTGGGTGCCAGGTATCGAGCAGGGGAGGAAGAGAGGGGCGGTCAGGTCCGGGGGTGGCTAACGGAGAGCAGAACGCACTCAGATCTGCAGGCACAGGAGTCTTGTGAGGGCAGGGGTAGGGCGCCCAAAGGGCTGAAGATACAGTCACTGGGATGGGATTGGCAGGGGCAAGAGGGTCTCAGACAGAATTCTCACTGAGTTTTTATGTGAAATAAGTTAGGGTCTCATGTTTAGAGAGAAATCTCCCCGGTGAGCTCCCTGGCTGGGTCCCTTTTCTATTTCCTTCTGCTTAGAATGCTTCTCCTAACTCCCGTACCCACTTCAAGTCTTTGTGCGGGTGTCAGCTTTGCACCAGTATACCTTCTCTGACCACTCGGTTTAATACCAGCATTCCTGATCTCCCACACCCTGCTCTATGTTTTCTTCTTTCCTGTAGCACTTCTCTAATTTATTTAGACAATTTACTTACTTATTTTATTTTGCTCTATGTTCGTCCACTAGAATTTAAGTCCTGTAGGGCAGGGATCTCTGTTTTATTTACTGATGTATGCCAAGAGCCTGGGACAGTGCCTGGCCATAGTAGGTGCTCAGTAAACACTGTGGAATCAGCCAGGGTTCCCAGCCCCTTGAACGCAAAGCTGGGCCTGGGATCAACCCATACGTGCCTTCCCTCTTTCCCTGTCTTACACTGTCCTCCCATCCAAAATAGGCACTGGGCCCCAGCAGAGGGTCAAAGGGAAGCACCCGGTCCTGCTAGAGGGCCCCGAGCAGGAGGGCAGCATAGAAGAAGAGGAGCTGGGTACCCTGCCTCACCCTTCTGCCTCCCTGGATGGAGAGAACAGGGGCAGCAGGACAAGGGACCCCATCCTCCTGCCCCTCCCAGGCCCTCTGTTCATGGAAGGACTCGCCGATGCAGCCCTGGAGGACGGTGAGTGCCTCATGGCCCCAACTGTCAGCCCCCGGTGCCCCAGTAGCATGGCCATTGTGATAGCCATGGCAGACACCCCACTCTCTTACATGCTCAAAGGCTCTCCCTGTTGTGTTTGAGGAGACCTGGATGAAGAGAGACAATTGTCATTCCTCCCCACCCCCCACCCCCGCTGGTTGGCCAGAGTCCCCCAGCTCCACCCTGTGACTGAAGCAGTTACACCAAGATAGCTGTGGGAGAGGGGAGCAGTGGCCCTCCTGCCACCTCTGCGCCCTCCCCCGACTGGCAAGGTGTGTAGTCCTGTTTCCAGTAAGCCATCGCCCTGTTTCCCCTCCAGTGGAGAACCTGCGGCACCTGATCCTGTGGAGCCTGCTGCCAGGTCACCCCATGGACCCACAGGCTTCTGGGGAGCCCGAGGACGACCTGACACCTACACCTTCCGTCATCAGCATCACTTCTCACCCCTGGGACCCAGGCTCCTCAGGGCGAGCTCCCACTGGGGGTGAAGGGGACAATGCCCGGCTCTCAGGGCCAGAGCGGGGCCAGCAGGAGGACATGGCTCTCTGTTCTCTGGAACACCTGCCCCCAAGGACCAGAAATTCTGGGATCTGGGACTCTCCTGAGCTGGACAGGAATCCAGAAGAAGAAGCTTCGAGCACAGAGGCAACAGGAAGTTACAAAGTTGTGAGAAAAGGTAAAATAAATTGGGGTGTCCGCTGGGGAGACACATGCCCAATTTTGCTAGGGTAGCACTGAGTCTTCCAGATGGCTACTTCCTTCCCCGCCTCTATCCTGCAAACCATGTGTGCAGAGGCTCGTCCAGATCCTGGGGGAAGGAGACATGTTGCTATCATGCAAAGGCTTTGGGGTCGGACAGCTGAGGTGCAAAGTCCTAGCTCCGTCGCTTAGTACCCGTGTGACCTTAGGCAAAAATCTGAATCACCTCTGGACTTCATTCTACAATATAAGGATATTACCACTGCTTGGCACAAATCAGCTGTCAATAAAAGTTTCTGCCCGCGTTTTTCACTGCTCTTCCAGTTCTAAGGAAAAGTGGGGCTCTTCTCAGGAGCTTCATTCCCAGAAAGACAAGGGCAGGTGCTTGCAGCTGGTCACTCCAGATAGCAGCGAAGGAATTGGCGTGTAGGATGGAGGTGGCAGCGGGACTGGAGGTGGAGCCAAGACTAGGGGCTGAGGATAAGGCTGGGGAGACGCGTGGGGAGTGTGGGGCTGTGGTGAATGAGCAGGGATGTCGGGGGGGCGCCCGGCTTGTGGAATGCCGTGGACGGTAAGACACGAAAAGCCAAGACTGGCTGGTATGGGGGCTCAGGGCAGGTTTGTCTGGCCGGAGCTCGGGGGAGGGAGGGAAGAGTCAGCTGAAGAGAGGGCAGCCTGGTCTGCAGAGTGCAGCAGGAAAGATGAACCGAAGCGTGGGATGCTCTCGAGGGGTTGAGGTGGGGGCGTCCATGGTAGTGCTAGGGGGTCTCCATTCCTCTGCTAGTGCCCAGCTCTGCCTCCTTTTCCAGGAGCATTTTTCTTTCCATCTGCCCAAGGTGTGTGCTCTCTTCCTGGGTTTCTGGGACCTGACCTCCCTTCTCTCTCCTCTGGTGAATTGGTGGAGCGGCTCTCTGTAGCTCCCCGGGGTATAATCATGTGTGATCTTGTGTTCACTTTGTTCTTCCCTTTTTCTCCACCCCCGCTCCCTCCCCCCTTCCTTCTCCCTCTCCTTCCTACTCTCTCTCCCTTCCCTCTCCTTCTCTCTCAGTCTCTACTCTCCCTGGTGGTGGTGTCGGTGCAGCTGAGGTGGCAGGCAGCAAAGTTGTCCCTGCACTACCAGAGAGTGGCCAGTCAGAGCCTGAGCCACCCGAAGTGGAAGGCGGAACAAAGGCTACGGGTAATGAACTTCTCCTTGGAGCCAGAGACAGGCCAGGGCTAGAATGCGGGCCCACGGGGGCCGAACTGGGCTTCAGGTGCTAGACCCTTGCCTGCAGTCAACGTGGCCACACACCTCCGTACATACTCCCTGAACTGTCTGGAATGGGTGAGGAGTAGGACGTGGGCCTGAAGACGGGAGAATAGACCCTGTGCTAGACCCTCGCCGAGAGCGGCGCAGGCCCCATTCAAAGCAGTTAGGGTTAAGCAGCTCCGCTTAGTCACAAAAGGGGGCGGGGAAGCCTGGCCCAGTGCCCAGGGCCCAGTGTCCTTAGCCTGACATTCTGAGCCACCTCTCCCCGACACTAGCCACCATCCAGTGTCACTGTGGAAAAGGGCTTACGTGGCCTTCCAGGCCCCTGGGCACTTACCTATGCTTACTGCCCTGTCAGTCAGCCTTACGTCCTTCTCTGTGTGTCCCCGACCCCCTCTGGTGAGTTGAGGTACCTCGAGGATCGTGAAATAGATGGCAGTTGGGGCAGGGCACCGTGTCGAAGTTCAGCAGCAGAGCCTGAGATGGGGCAGAGTGAAGGAGGCTACCGCCTGCTCTTTTTCAAAAGTGCCTAAAACCAGCCCACGCCCTCTTTACCCTTCCTTCAGGGAATGGGAGCCACTCCCATTTCCCAGAAGAAACACAGCCACCCTGCTGCCCCTTCTCCCTTAACTTCCACCACCAAGCATCTCCCCTGCTCTGGGCCACGCTGAGCCAAGTCGCCACCTCGAAGGCTCTCTGGAGGAGAAGGGCTCTTAGGAGACTGGTGGGCAGCACGAGTCCAGCCTACTCTGAGCTCGTCTGCAGGATGGCTTCCCTGGCCCCGTCAGCCGGCCTGGGGAACACCAGGGGAGCGGAAGATGGCTTCGACTTCCTCTCTGTTTGCCTCCTAATCGCTTTGTCTTGCTGGGGACAGGGAACTGCTTTTACGTGAGCATGCCGGCGGGACCCCTGGACTCAAGCACGGACCCCTCAGGGGCACGCGTGGGCCCCTCCCAGCCCGATGGCCTCCCTGCCTGGCAGACGGCGCCTCGGCCCGCGCTGCGGGAAGGCAATGGAGATCAAAGGCGCCCGGGCCGCTCTCCCCCGAGCCTGGCCCTCAGGGACGTGGGCGTGATCTTCCGTACCATCGAGCAGCTCACCGTCAAGCTCAACAGGCTCAAGGTAAGGGCTTGGGACCCTGGAGGCCTCAGTCCGTTGCGCCGAGACCCGTCACCCACGCGAGTGAGCTACACAGTGTGTCTCCATGGGAGCCCTAGAGATCCTGGCCTGGGGCTCTACCCTCAGCCCACCCAGCCGCCCTCAAGCACAACCCATCCCCTGGACCCCACGGATAAGAGGGCATTGCCCCTTCCCCAGGGGCTCATGAACAGAGGGGCTTGAGAGCAGATGTCCCTCTACAACTCTTCCAGGACATGGAGCTGGCCCACAAAGAGCTGCTCAGGTCCCTCGGGGGAGAGTCGTCTGGTGGCACCACGCCTGTGGGCGGTTTCCACACAGAGGCAGCTAGATGGATAGACAGCTCCCTGTCCCCTCCAGCCAAGGAGCACCTGGCCTCTGACTCCAGGGACGGCCGCGAACTGGGGCCCTGCCCTGAGGACGGTGAGTGAAGTCCTCCAGGGTTAGGGTGGGGTGTGCAGGGAGAAGGCCTCCGGCTCCTGAGGAAGCACCGCCATGCAGTGTGAGGACACGGAAGGGAGTTCTGAGAAGGGGCCTCGTCTCCCTCTGAGTACAGTTCATTCCTTCATTCCCTCAGCTTCAGAAAGAGGTCATTTTAGGGAAGGCCCACAGAAGCTCCCCTAAAACTGGGAAACTTGTAACTGAACCCTCTTTTCCCTTGGGTTATGGAGATAACAAACCAGGGGGAGCCTCGTCTCACATCTGAAACCTGTTCTTAGTAAGTGGTTCAGAAGCAGATTGCGTGGGCCAGGGCCACGGCTGGGTTCCAGCTCAGGAAGACAGACCCATACCTACCCGTGGGCTTTGGGGGCCGACAGAACAGAAGTGGGGTTCAGTAGGCAGCCCTTTCTGGGTCGCACAGGAAACTCCAGGGTTTCTGGAGGAGGAGAATGCCTTGTCACAGAAGGATGGCACTGAAGAGCTGCTCTCACAAGCCTGAGGACTTTCCAGGCGAAACACAGAGGGAGGGTCATCTCAGAGGCCAGCCCCTCACTGCCATCCCCACATCCCCGCAGGCCCCAACGCCCCGCTGGAAGACGGCCCAGCGGACGCGGCCACATCCCCAGGACTGTAGCTGTACAAACCACCGAATCCTCCGCGTCCCCACTCCTCCTCCAGGGACTGGCCTGAGGCAGGGCACAGGGTGGGGAGAGCCCAAACCTCCTCCCCGAGGTGGAGGCAGGCGGTTGAAGAGACAGCTCCAGCCGAGACCCGGGGGAGATGCGCATGTTGCTTGGTCTGCTCAGATTGGAGTCAAGTTTCAGTGTCTTTTCGCCTCCCTTCAGCCCAACCCTTCAAGGCCTTGTGTCTCCTAAGCATGCTGACTGCATCTGAAAGGCCCCCCTCGTCCCATGTACGTGTGTGCGCCTGTATGTGTGGGTGCCCTCAGACAAGCCAGTGCGGGTGAAAGGAGGCGGCTCCAGTGTAAATGCACTTTCTTCCTCCCCTCCCTTCTCCACATGACCCCAAGGCTGGGGTGGGTGTCTCCACCTCTCCTCTCTTTGTCACTTTGGTTTCCTATAAATATGTATGTATTGTATGTGCATCTTTGCTATTGTAAATAACTTGCGACCTTTTTCGTTTCTGATCCTGGCGTGCCGAAGGCAGTTACAGAGGGACTGCTAAGGGAAGAGGAGGTTCACTTGTATCTCTTCGTTAGCAGCCTGGCTCCAGGATCAGGGCCCAAAGGTGGAGCCAGCCCTGAGGGCCCTGGCCCCCGCCCGCCCGCCCGCCCGTAGGCAAGAAGGCCTCCAGCTTCCGGGCCAGGTGGGCCGGAGACCTAGCCTCTGCAGCCCGGTGCTGAGCTACTCCCTCCCTCCTAGGACTTCTCATCTTCAGGGGAACTTCTTACCCCACGTGTGTCCACCCTGCCCCACCCTCTCCCTATAGAAAACCAGTGTATCAGGTACAGAGCTGAAAACTGGGCCCCAGGGAGGTGGGGGTAGGGGTTTGAATGCTGGAGTCCTGGAGCCACCCCTGAGGGCCCTGGCCCCCGCCCGCCCGCCCGTAGGCAAGAAGGCCTCCAGCTTCCGGCCCACCTGGCCGGAGAGCCTAGCCTCTGCAGCCCGGTGCTGAGCTACTCCCTCCCTCCTAGGACTTCTCATCTTCAGGGGAACTTCTTACCCCACGTGTGTCCACCCTGCCCCACCCTCTCCCTATAGAAAACCAGTGTATCAGGTACAGAGCTGAAAACTGGGCCCCAGGGAGGTGGGGGTAGGGGTTTGAATGCTGGAGTCCCTAAACTAACCTAGGACCATCCCCAGGGGCCACCACAGCCTTGGCCTCTATTACCACATCCACTCCACTCCCCACAGACTAATAGAATATACACACTGTGCTAGGTGTATATATACATATATATATATAAATATATATAATATATATAAAATACAGATATGGAAATGACTGTTTTGCTGTTAAAATAATGTATACTCTTTTATTTTCTTCCTTTCATGGTTAAGATTTTTTTTTAAGAAAAGTTAAATATTCTTCAACTGTGGTGGTGTGTGTGTGATTCTTGGAACTGCTGTGATCAAAGATATTGTGGTGGTTCCCCTCTGAGACTGATTGGAATTGAATAGAGGGAACAGAAGGCAGCCCCAGACCCAGGCCTGGCCATATTCTCTCCCGAAGTTCCAGATGTGCACTTCACTGAACTTCAGACTAAGCGATACAGCCCCCATGGCCAGAACACGAAAAGACAACGCGCGCACCCCCACGCACGCACGCACGCACGCACGCAGTGGCCCCAGAATCAAGAGCCCTCGTGAGCTGCCCTCAGTGAGCTTCAGGACTTTAAAGGCAATACACAGGGGAGGGTCATCTCAGAGGCCTGGCCAGTTGCTGTCATCGGCCCTCTGCGTCCTCCCACAGGCTCCGACACCCCCTGGAAGCAGCTCATCAGACGTGGCCACACCCCCAGGACTGTAACCACTCAAACTGCCTCTCTTTGCCGTCATTGTTGGACTAAGGGACAAATTCTCTTTCCCCCCTAACTAATGTTTTCCCTCCTAAACCCAACATGATGCCGAGTGCTGACCTTGGGAGCTTACAGTCTAGTCGGGCATCAGAATTAATAATACACGATTCGTTCTTGATAAAAAGTGTAGGGGTGAGGACAAGAACCGTACGGATCCACTGAAGCTTTAGAAGGCCTCGGGCAGGGGTAACTGGAGAGGCTAGCAGTTACTGGAGAGCACCTGCTACATGCTCAGTGTTGGGGATTCAAAGAGCTGCTCCCTGCAGAAGCAGGCCGGCCTGCCAGAAGCTGAGCAGCAGCACAGGTGGTCAGAGGCAAAGAGAGGACTGTGAGGGCCACGGAGCCTCGCAGAGAGGCAGTGCTGGCAGGGAGAGCAGGGCTCTGCCCAGGCAACAGAAGGGGAGTGGCGGCCGAGAGGATGCGACCAGAGGTGCAGGAGGGACGCTCCCCGAAGAGTGGCTGTCTGTCAGCTCCCCAGAAGCCGGCCCTGTGCTCTTGGGGCACGGTCGGGTCATCTCAGTGGAGGCAGCACGGAGGGTGAAGAGGAGTCGGGGCCCCAGCTCTCCTCACTCCTCTGGCCCCCGCACTGTCTGTCTGGGTGGCTCTGGTTTCAGGCGGCTGACTGCCAGGAGCAGGCAGTGTCATTAGGGTTCGTGTTTAGTGCTTGGACTTTTGGCTACGTAGATGACAAGAGACTCCGCACCCTCTCTAAAGCAGCCTGACGGCTCTGCGTTTTCATAAGCTGAGCCCTTGCCCCTCCTCCAAGCCAGTCCAGACACGCGGGCCAGGTGGAGCAGCAGAAGGAGGAAGGCGCCCAGGAGGCTGGAATGGCGGCCCCTCTGCCCCACCCGCCCTTCCACTCAGCTTGTGCGTGTTGGTTACTGACCCAGGTCTTTCCCTTCTGCCTCTGAGAGCGGAGGCAGTGCAAACGCTCGTGTATCACGTGTCCTCCAGGGAACGGGGACGGGTGGTACGGGTAGTGACTCTGGTCTGGGCAAGCAAGAACTAGGTCCTGAGGGGGCAGGAGAGCAACGCCCCTGGTCGGCCACCACCAGAGGGGCTGAGATCACCCCCAGCAGAACCATAAAGCCATTCGGCCATTTCTGGCCACGTTAACGCGCTGTTAACAGGCGCAAAGAAGTCCAAATGTTCCCAGTAGTTCTGGGACAAAGTTTTCAGACAGCCTCAAGGAAAAAAGTACAGCAATAGACTTTGTTAATGACCCGAGCTCTCCCGTGGGAGGTCCAACCCACACGTGGAAAGGAGATGCTTCCGTGGCCCAGAATCTCTGGGAAGAAGGTGGGAGGGGACTAGGTGGAGGAAGCCACAGCCGCCTCCTCTTTGTGCTTGGCTTTACTGACAGGGTCCCTTGGCAGCATCAGCTCTTGGATCGTGGTGTACGCAGGACATTGTGGGGAGAAGCAGTTTTTCTGAAGGAAGAAAAGGAAGGCTGATAGCTAACAAAAGCAATGAAGATTAATCATCTGGGAGAAAAACATTTCCTGGGACAGGGTGCGTTAGGGGCTGGGGGACATGGAGAAAAGGCAAAGGAGTGTGACTGCCTATCTCACAGCAAGAGAGATGAAGGCTGTGTCGTGATAAAAAGAATGAGGGAAACTACAGGCCTGTCTTGGAAATGGGGAGACAAGCTGCCTGCAGCAGCTGCAGTCCCTGGGGACTCACCGCCAGGGACAGCCACAGCAGCCCCACGGGGCCCTTGGACGCGCTCCTGGACTTGGAGAACTGCGCCTGGTACTGCACTGCGGTGAGGAAGGCCTCTAGCCCCACCTCTGTGATGCGGTTTCCTGGTGGAAGGAGCAGACGACGTGGCCTCCGACACTGCCAACCTCCTTCTTGCCTACACCCTCACGGGACACCCTCTGCGACCCTCTTACTCCAAAACTAACCCCCTGCTCCCCCAGCTCCCCAGCTCACTTACCTAGGACTAATTTCACTCCAACTCTACTTCTCCGACGCCTCCTCCGTCTGACCTCCCTCACCCCCACCCCAAAGCCCCGTGCCAGAGGGCCTTCCCCATCGTGATGCCCGACCACCGGAGAACCAGGTTCCGCTCCGTGGAGCCGGGGCGGGGGCACCCTTGTGACCGCGTGGGGCCCAGCTAGCCTCGTGGCAGGAAGTCGGGGCGTGGGGGGGGTTGGCAAACGTACGGAGAAGGTTGAGATGCAAAAGGACCTTGTTCCCGGGCATGAAAACTTTCCCATCTCGGTGCTCCACGGGCTCCAGGAGAGGGTTGACCATCTCGGTAGCTTCCCCAACCAGCTGCTAAGGCAGAATACTGATTGCAGCAGAGGAGAGGGGAGCTGGTCAACAGGCCATTCATTCATTCATTCAACATACATGCTTTGAGGGCTGGCTTTGTCCCAGGTGCTGGGGATACAAAGATAGATAAATAAGCCCATACCCTCAAGAAGCAGCTTTGTGCAGGGGAGCCAGAGAGGGAGGGAGTAGTGCAGTATGCTGTCAGAGCTGACAGAGGGAAGCTCAGTACCCTGGGGGCACGGAGGAGGCACAGCTAGCGGGTCTCGGCATGTGTCCTGGAGGAGGTGGCCTGTGAGCTGACATCTGAACAGTACGTGGTCCCTGTCAGATGAAGATCGGGGGGAAGTGGCAGCAGGTGCCAAGGCATGAAATAGTGTGTTGGCATTCACTAAGTAATTCCTAACAGGGAGAGCAATGAGGGCGATGGACCGGAGGGAGATGACGCTAAAGGCAGGATGTGAGGAAAATGAAACAGTCCTGGGGAGAAACAGAAGCCTGGATCAAACCTGGGGCAGGGACAGAAAACTGGCACTGAGGCAACCCTCGCCCGCTTTCTCCACCCGACTTTCCTCTTTTGTAAGATCTTGTCCTGGGTGCCAGAGAAGACTCCTAAAAGTGGAGGCGCTGTTCCCTGCCAAGGTGGGGAGGTCTTTTGATGACAGAACACAGGCATACCCTCAGAGAGAATTGTGGGTTCGGTTCCAGACAGCCGCAATAAAGCGAGTCACACACATTCTTTTGGTTTCCCAGTAGGTGTAAAAGTTATGTTTACACTATATTGCAGTCTAAGTGTGCAATAGCATTATGTCTAAAGAAACAGTGTATATACCTCAATTTTAAAACACTTAACTGCTAAAAAAATGCTAACCATCATCTGAGCCTTCGGGGAATCATAGTAGTAACATCAAAGATCACTGATCACAGATCACCATGACAAATATAATAATAATGAAAAAGCTTGAAATATTGAGAGAATTATCAAAGTGTGACCCAGAGACACGAAGTGAGCAAATGCCGTTGGAAAAAAATGGCACCAACGGACTTGCTCGATGCAGGGTTGCCGCAAACCTTCAGTTTGTATAAAAAAAAAAAAAATATCTGCAAAGCACAATACAACAAGGTACGCCTGTGTAAGGACAGATAGCCCTCGGGTTAGGGTTGGGGTTCGCTGACTCCACTGTGGAGGGGTGGGAGCTACGGAGTCAGCAGTCCAGGAAGGTTTCCAAAGCAAGGAACAAGTTGGTCCAAGCTTAAATAGAAAAGGGAGGCTCCAGGGGCAAAGGAGAGAGGGTCTCAAGTAGCTGTGCACAGGGTGGGGGTAGTACCACGACTAGGAAAACACCCTGCCCTCCTGGGGAGCTGCTGGCAGGGGCAAAGGAGAATGTGCTTTGTTCCCTGTGCAACTGTACAAGCAACCGTGGGCGTGGTGGTGAGGAACAAATGGCCTTTGGGGAAGCAGATTGAGTTGAGGTAGAGGATCAAAAGTGTGGGCTTGGGGCTTCCCTGGTGGCGCAGTGGTTGGGAGTCCACCTGCCGACGCAGGGGACACGGGTTCGTGCCCCGGTCCGGGAAGATCCCACATGCCGCGGAGCGGCTGGGCCCGTGAGCCGTGGCCGCTGAGCCTGCGCGTCCGGAGCCTGTGCTCCGCAACGGGAGAGGCCCCAACAGTGAGAGGCCCGCGTACCGCAAAAAAAAAAAAAAAAAATGTGTGGGCCCCTAATAAGCAAGTAAAGGTAGAAGGGGAGGGGGCACTGAGCTCTGTTACCCCCTGCAAGCCCAGGTTGGATGAGGGAGGGGGGCAGGACTGAGGACACAATGTGAGTTGAAGTGGCTACTGCCACAGTACAGGGCTGGAGACTCCATCCCAGGAAGGCTGGGGGACTGGACCCCAGGGACGTGTCCCCCACCCCACTTCTCCTGCAGCCTACCTCCGACTCCAGGAGGATGCTGCGCTTCTCTTTGCTCCCAGTCTTGGTCCCTTTTCCCTTGCTTAGTTTCTGCTCAGGGATGGTTACCTCTGGAGTGGGAAGAGGAGCCAGAATGCACAGTGCAGACCTCTGATACCACTCAGTTTCCCCAGAGAGAATGGACTGGGGCGAGGAAGGGGACTCCTCAAACTTTGGGTTTGGGTACAACAGAAATAGAGCTGGAGGGGGGACCCCCAGCTAGGTAGGCGGGTTTCTTCTCCGAGGGCAGGGCCACAGGGGTCCAGCCCAGGAAAAACGGTGTGGAGTGCCGGGGATGGGGCCGGTTGGGGCTTCCGACATCAAGGTGAGAAGACTAGCTCAGCGCAGACCTCCCGCATCCCGCCCCGTGCTCCTCCTTCCTCCACACCAAGTGGGCACCGCAGAGGGGTGCTAGCACTTACTCCCCTTGCCTGCCTTTGTGGAGTCTTCTTTCTTAGGGGTTCCTTGGGTGGGTGACTGCCCAGACCCTGACTTCTCCTCTTTCTTCACCACTTCCTGTGGAGGATGTAAGGAGAGAGATGAGAGTCCTACCTCCCTGGCAGATGGGGAGCAGGTGTGGGAGGGGCCAGAGGTGGACTTTCAAAGGCCTTCCTCCCTCCGCCCCACCCGCAAATCAAGGAAGCTTCCTCCCGTTCCTGCAGCGCCCAGGGCTCTGCTGCCCACAGCACACCTACCCCGGACTTCTCCTTTTTCTTGCCCAGACCCTTAGGGGTCTTCATTGTCTGCGTCTTGTCTTTCTCCACCATTGCAAAACTGCTGACCCCCATCAGCTGATTCTTCTCACGCTCTGTTTTGGAGTCCCCATGTCGAGAGGTGGAAGGCTGTGCTCACAAATGGGAGGGGATGGAGGAGGAAGAATCCGGTGCCCCTTCCACTTCTCCTTTTTCTTGCCCAGACCCTTAGGGGTCTTCATTGTCTGCGTCTTGTCTTTCTCCACCATTGCAAAACTGCTGACCCCCATCAGCTGCTTCTCACGCTCTGTTTTGGAGTCCCCATGTCGAGAGGTGGAAGGCTGTGCTCACAAATGGGAGGGGATGGAGGAGGAAGAATCCGGTGCCCCTTCCCCAGTGAGGGGTTGAGGGGAAGCCTCATGCCTGGGTGGCAGTCGGACTGGCAGCACCCCTACCCCAATCTCCCTGCCTAAATGCTAACATAATTTGTTTGGGACCCTTCTGGGGCGGGTGCTGTTGGGAAGAAATGGCAGAGGGACCCAGGGATGAGCTGGGGGTGGCGGGAGGTGGCATTCAGACTCATACTGAGGGAGAAAATAGTAGCTGACATTTTTTTAACTAAGTGCCAGGCACTGTTCCAAGTGCATTAGATGAATTAACTCATTTAATCCTGTCAACAATCCTATGAGCTAGGTACAGTTATCCCCATTTTACAGATGAGGAAACTGAGGCCCGAGAGGTTAAGTCACACGCCCAAGGTCCCAAGCTGTTTTGTGGAAGAGCCAGATTCCAAGTCCCTGCGGTCTAAATCTAGTCCTCTTAACCGATACACTCTACTGCCCGCGGAGTGGTTCTGCAGTAAGAGCCCAAACATTTGTTAGATCTGTGCAGAGGTCGGAGAGAAAAACGGTCACGACACAGGGAGAGAGGACGGGTTAAGACTCGGCCAGCTGGCTGAAAAGCAGCCGACCTGGGAAGCGGTTCCAGGGGCTCAGGTCTCAGGCTCCGAGCGCTCCTCACCGATCGCGAGCGCTCCTGCGAACCTTTCTCCAGCAGGAGGCGCCGGCGCTCCACCACCTCGGTGTGCGTCAGCTCGAAGGGGCGCAGGACCTGGGGAGGGGCGGCACCTCGCGCTCAGCCGCCCGGGGAGCGGGAGGATGTGGGGGTCGCTCCCCGGCCCCGCTCAGCCCGCACACCCACCTCGGCCAGCTTCAGGGCGCCCTTGTCCTGGATGCGGTTGTGGGCCAGGGACAGCCAGAGCAGGGAGCGGTTGAGCCGGAGGCCCTGCGGGGGCAGGGAGGGGCAGTGAGCCGGCTGGCCCCGGGCTGCCACAGCTCGCGCGTGGGCCCCTGCCGGCCTCGCACGCACGTCCGCTATGTAGCCCGCGCCCTCGTCACCGATGTGGTTGAAGCCCAGGTTGAGGGAGACCAGGGTCCGGTTGCGGCTGTGCAGCGTGGACAGAGCCTGGCCCAGGAGCTGCGCCCCGTGGTCGTCGATGTTGTTGTTCCGCAGAGACAAGTGCGCGATCCTGGGCAGCAGGAGGGAGAACGCGGGTCACAGGAAACGCGGGTCCTGGGCGTTCCCCGGAACCTCCGAAAACGGGGGCATGAGGAGGGCCATTCGGTCTGAGGGTGGAGAGGCAGGAATTGAGGGTCCTTGGGGAGGTGCTGGAGGGGCAAGGAAGCGTGGGAACTAAGGGTGACTTGGAATGGGGGGCAGGCCCAGAGAAAGGAGGTGAGGGAAAGGAGTCTCACGTGCTGTCCACTGCCATGAGCTTGTGATAGGACTGCTCCGGCAGCGGGTTCCCCTCCAGAGACACCTTCCTGAGGGTGGGGGAGATCTGAGACCCAGGAGGCACCACTGAGGCCAGATGAGGGAAGGGGACAAAGAGGAAGGGTGGGGCTCTGGGAAGCAGCTTGGAAACAGAGGCAAAGGATGCACCTCTCCCCCCACCCCCCGCCCAACTCCCTGATACAGGAAATTATATGTGACAGTTCTCCAGACTAGAAATCCAGAAGTGTGCCACGTGAAGGGGTTACTCTCCAGAGTTAGTGAGCTGTGGTAAGGGGGCCTCTAAGATGACCCCAGTGATCCCCACTTCCTGGTATCCGCGCCCCAGTGCAATCCTCTCCCCTTGAGTATGGCTGGACCTAGTGACTCACTTCTAATGAATGGCATATGGCAAAAGCGATGGGCTGTCACTTGCAAGTTTAGGTTACAAAAAGGCTGTGACTTCCAACCCGGGTGCTCTCCTGGCACCAGCTGCCAAGTGGTGAGGGCACCCAGATGACCTGTGGAAAGGCTCCTGAGTGGAGGCACTGTGGCCAATCAGCTGCCACATAAGTGAGCCTGGCGGCAAATGCTCCAGCCCCAGTCAAGATGACTGCAGCCCCAGCCAACAGCCTTACTGCAACCTCTCCGAGACACTGAGCCAGAGGTGCCAGCTAACCTACACCCGGATTTATCTCACAGAAACTGTGAGATAATAAATGTTTGTTGTTTTAAGCCACTACGTTTTGAAGTAACTTGTTACACAGCAACAGGTACCCAATACACGACCCCTCCACAAGGCAGTGGCTTCTCCAACAGTACTGAGAAAATGGAGGTGTTTTTCCAAGTCACAAGAAAAAATGAAACTAATGGCTGGAAAATTCTGTATTAAAAAAAGTTTCTCTCGGGACTTCCCTGGTGGCACAGTGGTTAAGAATCTGCCTGCCAGTGCAGGGGACATGGGTTCAAGCCCTGGTCCGGGAAGGTCCCACATGCCACGTGGCAACTAAGCCCGTGCGCCACAACTACTAGAGCCCATGTGCCTAGAGCCCGTGCTCTGCAACAAGAGAAGCCACAGCAATGAGAAGCCCGCGCGCAGCAATGAAGACCCAATGCAGCCAAAAATAAATAATTAATTAAAAAAAAAAAAGTTTCTCTCATGATATTTGCCCAACCTTTCAGCCTGGCTCATCTAGCACCTAAACTTGATTTGCATTTACTTTTAATTATTTTTATCATGTTGATCTGACTTATTTTTACATATTAAGGTGAATTCTATAGTTATTCTCCTGCTGGCTAAATTGTTTCTAATTCCCACGATGGAATACAATATGTGTTTTGTGGTGTTCAAGACAAAGAGCACCCAAGGACCTCCAGCTGAAGGAGACAAAATCCCTGCCCTCAAGAAGCATCCATCCCCATCTACAGGAGGAAAACAAGTGAGGAGGCAAGCCAGTGACGGTGGGTTCTGTGAAGCAGGAGAAGTCAAGGGCGCTGGGGGAGCTTCAACAAAGGGCAGCCAAATCAGCTGTGTCCTTTATACAGCAACCACCCCTGTAGTTATACTACTCCACACCTTGCTCTGGCTCCCTCCTATACAAGAATGCCCTTTCCCAGTTCCCTGCCGGGCCCCCTCCTATACCTCCTTCAAGGCTCAGCTTAGCACCACCTCCTCCAGGCAGCCTTCCATGCCTCTCATGAACTATTCTTCCACCACTACAGTCCCCACAGTGCCCTGCAGTATCCACTCCTATGCCCTTCTCCCTCCCTTACTGGACTGCCAGTTCCTGTAGGATAAGAACCAGTCCCTAGTACAGTGTCAGGCACCAGGCAGTGAGGAACCTCCAGGGAGAGAGCGGGTAGTGGTGGGACTGATGGAGAGGAGAGGGGATAAGGCCCCAAAGGTAGGCTCTTTAGGCACCAGAGTAGGCAGAAAAGGGGACCCCACTGCTTGTCAGATGGGAGCTTCAAAACCCAACAGACACTAGCAGCACCCTCTTTCCAAAGGGATGCCAGCCCAGGCCACAGGAGCTGGAACTTGTCACCCCCATCCCCAAACTGCTCACTTCTGACCACCCAGCCAGCCAGGCTACCCAGGTAGCGTCCCCCTTGCCTATTCCCCTCTGCTGACCTGAGCGTGGATGAGCAGAGAGGCAGGAGGGCGATAAAGGTGGTCAGGGTCTTATCAGTCAGCCCCACCTTCCACAAGCTGGAGATGGTGGGAAGCACAGAAACGCAGCTGGAGCACCACCTCCTTCCCACCTTGTCCTCTCCAGCCACCCTGACACCCCAGCCACACCCTTCCTTATCACCTTCCGCACAGTCCCCAGGGCCTTCCGTGCCCCTTCAGTTCTTTCTCCCAGGCCACTGGTGGCCCGTCTCCAACACTGGCCTCCTGCCCCTCCCCCACCCCCATGTCCCCTCACTTGATGGCCTGAAGCTGGCTGAGGGAGGTCAGACACTTAGAGAAGATACCCAGGATCCGCTCCTCAACCTTCCAACCTGCGGAAGGGAAAGGAGGAAGACGCCTCAGGCCCAGAGGGGTGCGCTGGTGGACGGCGGGTGAGAGGGACCGGGTGGAGGGTGGAGGGGCAGGCCTCACCGCGGATGTAGATTTCCTTCACGAACTTGTCCTCGGGCTCCAGCTCCACCTGGATGGTGGGCCGGAAGAACATGTATTTGCTCTCCAGGCTGTTGAGGCTGCAGGACCCGGACAGCCGCTGTTCGTCTAGAAGGCAGGGGTGCGAGGAGCCGGGGAAGGAGGGAGGGGGCAGAGTCACCGCCCCGGGCCCCACGCCCCGCCCGGCCTACGGGAGCCGGAGAGGCCGGGACGGCTCCCACGGAGCCGCGGGATTGGAGGACTCCGCCAGACCTGCATCTGCGAGGGTTTGGAAAGGACGACGGAAGACCGCCCCCACCTCCCCACCAGCCCCCTTGAATCCACCCCGCTCACTCACACACACATTGCCCTGCGTCCCCGCTATTCGGCCCGCCGCGCTATGGGGGATGGACTAGGTAGCCCTGGCAGACACCCCGGGGTCTCCGCTGTCACTCACCTACGGTGGGCTTTTCCGACGTAGAGGCGGAGGGGACGAAGGTCGGGTGCGGGCGGGGCCGGGTGACCACTTTAGGGAAGTCCGTGTAGCCCCACCGCGTGCAGAGCTCAGCGAAGTCCACCTCGAGGACGCCGGTGCCCTGGTACTCCTCTGTGGGGGCGGGGACGAGAGCGGGAGGGGAAGCGCAGCGCCGCGCCGCACCCACCGCCTGTAGCCCAAGGCGGCCAACAGAGGGCAGCAGAGACCAGAGGACGTCCCACCCATCCCTGCGCCCCCGCCCGCCAGAGATCGGCGCACTGCGCCGCGTTCCCACGCTCCTCCGCGCGGGGATTTCGGGCCTCTGGGCGGGCAGCGGCCCCTCCATCGAGGCAGACGTCCTCACAGCCATTTTTAACATGTAAGATGCGTTGTAGAGACCGACATTGAAAACACTTGAGAGGAAACAGTGGGAAATCAAGACGTGGGAGGAAGGGGACTAAAGGGCGTGGAATGTAGACAATGAGGGCGCCTCTTTTATGTGCCGGCTCGTCCACCCACCCCGTGGGTCAAGGCCGCTTCCACTCCCGCTCTCCGCTCCCTGGGGGGCCTCCTCCTCCCACGTTCCTTCCTTGCGGGGACTGCCCAGGGTCACACGGAGAAAGAAGGCCCAGGCCTGATGTGAGCAAAGGAAGGAAAGCAGAAGGACCTCTCCACCTCCCCCCGCCCCCACCCCCATGCCCACGCCCGCACTCGGGTAGACCGAGGCCCAGCAGGGTGGTAGGCTTTTATTTATTTAGCAAACATTGATATAGCTCTTACTCCTGTCCCACACTGTTCTATATGCTTTGGAAATCTTAACTCATTCAAGAGTTTTATTAATTCAGACAGATGCCCACCACTTCCCATCCTGAGGGCTACGCAAACCTGAGGTGCCTGAGTCCCCAAAGAGCCCTGCTCTTTCCTGCTCCCGCATGGGCATCCCAACAAGAAGTGGTTCCTTGAGACGGAAAGGGGTGTCCCTGGCAAAGGCGAGAAACCGGAAGCAGAAGTGGGGGGCTTGGTGCCAGCCTGCTCTTCCAAGTGCAGGACAGCCTGGAGCCCCACAGGCAGTGGGCGCTGCAGGGACTGTGCCCCCGACAGAACTCCTGCAGCCAACAGCAGGAAGCCTGCCCGGAGGGTGCAGGGGGACTGGGAGGACGTGTGCTCAGCACTGTGGGGCAAGATGCAGAGAGGTTTGAGGGTTCTCGAGGCAAAAGAGTGAGAGACCCAAGCACCCAGACGTCACGGGGAACACAGACACCCGAGAGACATTAGCTGAATGGACGAGGCCAATGAGAGGAGGCACTGGGAGGCTAGGGGAGCCCCTTGTACAGCTGACTCCTGCACACTGCCTGTTTTCCCGGACTCTTCCCTCTGCTGGGAGAGCCCCTCAGTCCTTCCTTGCTTCACTCACACCATCTTTCCCCAAACAGAGGTTCTCAAACTTTAACATATTTCTGTAAGAATCAGTAGGAAAGACTGTTAAAGCAGTTTGCTGGGCCCCATCCCCCCAAATTCTAATTCCATAGACTAGGTAGAGTCTGTGAATTTGCATTTCTAACCAGCTCACAGATGATGCCAAAGACGGTCCAAGGAGAACCGCTGCTCTAGACCAGCACTGCCCGACAGAACGTAATGGGACGATGGAAGTGTCCCACCTCTGGGCTGTAGCTAGCAGTGACCTAGTGGGTAGCACAGCTCTGAAAGAGCTCCTGCTCTCCCCCCCGCCACCGCCCCACACTCCCTCCTCACACTCACTATGACCTTGCCTCATAGCTCCTTGAGAAATAGAAGCCACCAGATGCGATGTCCTCTCAATCTATCAGCGTTCCTACAACTGCCTTCACGCGCTACCCCATTTGAGCCCTGCCACAACACACGACAGCGGCTGCTAAAGCCGCTGTGACCGTGTGGCCCTGTCCTGTTATCACTCCCTTTCTCTCCGACCCCACTGGCTCCCCTGCCAGCTCCTTTCCCTCTAAGATCACTGAGGCTGGGTCCTGAGCCCTTTCCCGTCTCCGGTTCCACTCTCCCCTCCCCAGGGGAATCTCTTTCATTCCCAGGGCTTAAATGCACCCAAACATCAGCAGCTCCCCAATTCGCATCTCCGGCCCTGACATCTTCTCACCGCTCCGCACGCTTCCGTGCAGCTGCTCAGCCAACATCACCCCTCGGAGATCTCTTACGTGCTCTTCCTTCAGGCCTGCCTGTCTCCATGAATGGCACCTTAACCCACCCCGTGCCCAGTACAGAAACATGGAATCATTCTTGCTACCTTCCCCACTTTCCACCCCATCCACTACTTCACCAACTCTTTTTCTACCTCGGAAGTACTTTTCCAAGGAGCCTAACCCATCTCCCTCACTACCCGAGTCCAACTACCACTGTCCCTCACCTGGGCTATTGAAATGCCTCATGACTCAGCTCCCTGCCTTCATTTTGACCCTCTGCCGCTCCATTTTCCAAACAGCAGCCAGAGAGGTGTGAGTGTGTGTGTATGTATGTGTGTGTGTGTGTGTGTGTGTGTGTGTGTTTAATGTAACTAGGTTCATATCTGTAGGAGATTCTATCCTGTCTTGTCTCTCCTTCTGGAAAATGCTCTTTCTCCAGCTCCCATAGCTTCCTCCCCCACAGCCACCAGCACTGACAAGGAGATGGCACCTGACCAAGGTCTGACAATCAGAGTCTTTTCCTGTGTTTGTGTGTGTGTGTGTGTGTGTGTGTGTGTGTGTGTTTAATGTAACTAGGTTCATATCTGTAGGAGATTCTATCCTGTCTTGTCTCTCCTTCTGGAAAATGCTCTTTCTCCAGCTCCCATAGCTTCCTCCCCCACAGCCACCAGCACTGACAAGGAGATGGCACCTGACCAAGGTCTGACAATCAGAGTCTTTTCCCAAGTTGTTTTTCCTTGAGTCCAGAGACAGCAAGTTCCTGTCCCTCTTTGAAGGCAAAGCTGGTAGATTTGAATCAAGAAGCCTTCCAATCAATTCCCCTTTGTGGATAATTAATTTGGGTTGGGGTTCTGTCACTTGCAACATAAAGAGCCACACTCATACGCATACTTTTCCAACGGTTTTCGTTTCCTAGAGAATGTAAATTCCATTCCAGCTGGACTGTGTCCATCTCGTTCTCTTTCTATTGGACCTGACCACAGAGCAGGCATCCAAAAAGTAATTGTTGAATAAATGAATGAATATCTATAAAACTAAACTCAAAGTCACCTCCTGGCAGCGCCCCTGTGTCTTTCCATCACTCCCTGGACCTTCTTCTCTGATACAAATTAGCACATCTTATTGTATTTGTCGGCATCCCAAACCAGAGTGTGGGTTCTTTAAGATCAAGTTCAATTCAAACATCTGCCAAGCTGAGTTTCAGGAACTGTGCTGGGACTAAAACTGTGATTCATATCCCAGGATGGAGCAGGGCGCTTTGGGTGGGTACACAATGTACGTTTGTTGCGTGAACAAGTGAATTTGCAGTTTATAAAATACTTTCTCACCATCAACTCTATTGTGCCTCCCAGTAACAGGCAGGGCAGGACTCCATACTACAGAGAAGAAACGTGCCTAATAACACGTGCACACCTCATAACGGTGACCACTTACAACACCCTTACCATGTGCCAGGAGCTAGTTACATTCACATATTGAACTTCAGCTGGTGGAGCCCTTTTCCACACAGCGCTCCTCAGAGCCAGAAATTCTGTTATTATTTACTGGCTCGTCTGTCTCGCCCGCCATTGCCCGGCACAACGAAGACTCCCCAACCAATCTGGCTAACCCGAGCGACGAGTGGCTGGTGGGAGCGCGCGGAGTCGAAGCCAAGAGGCCTGATCCCCCAACCCCGCCACCAGCGTACCAGGGTTTTTGGGTTCCTCCTCCCCCACTGGCGGCAGAACGGTCGTCGGCTTCTCCTTGGCCCCGCGGTCCCCCTTCCTGGTCACTGCACCGGATGACTTCTGGATCCCGGGACGCGGGGCCCTGGGTGAGGCCACCGATGGTGCGCTCGCCTCGCCCGACATGCTGGTGCCGTCCGCAGCGACTCTGGGGACACTCACGGGGGCAAGGAGGCAGGACGGGATTCTGTGGGGCTCGCCCTGGAGGTGGCCGAATCAAGGGTCTCTATTCCGCGTCCACAGGCGGGACCCGCCTGCCGCGGCGTCGCCTCAGCGCCCCTCTCCAAGACAACCGCGCGAGGTGGGCGGGCCCGAGGGCAAGGGGCCACCACAGAGCGCACGCGAGGCCGACAGGGGGCACCACAGAGTCATCAGGGGGCGGGAGGAGCCCGGAGGGCGGAGCCGCGGAACTAGGGCAGCCGAGAAGGGCGGGGCCAGGGCGGAGCCTGGGCAGGCCTGGGTCACAGGGGCAGGGGAACCCTGGAGCCCTGGAGGGCCGGACCCCGCGGACCCTGTGCCAAGGGAGAAGGACCTGGAGCCGTGGCTGAGGGAGACGAGTGGTTACCGGACTGGACCGGAGTGGAGGGGGCTGGGCTAGAGCGAGACCAGGACGGAGAGGCGGGGCTAGGGGGAGGGCAAGGAGTTGTCCAAAGTCACCCGGGAAACGGAACCGGGGAAAGCCGGGATCCGACCCCGTGTATTAGAGATAGCGGCAGTCGGAGGAATCTAGGGAAGCAGAGTCCGGGTGGAGACAGATCCACTCTCTGGGGTCGGCCCTCCTACCCTGTAAGGAGAGGACTCCTGATGGAAAAGGCCCAGAGAGACCCGCCGAGTTAGCGAGTTGGCCTGGCTCTGGGTTTGTAATCTCGATCCCATCTATGTAGCCTCCTGGAGGTCTGGGGACTTAGTTGATCCGCTAACGAGTTTAGGAGGCGGGTCACGCTTCCAAGAAATCTTGGATTCAAAGTCCTCAGGTAGCCTAGACCCTGCCGGGCCCCCATCAGAGCATACCCTCTCCCCTCTGCTTTCCTGGCTCCAGCCTCCCCACTCCAGTCTGTTCCCCTCCCCCACCGCCACTCCCAGACCTTCCCACCATTGAGCTTTTGTGCTGTTCCCCTGTAGAAACGCCACCCTTTGGGGAAGACTCTGACCTATGCAGTCTTTCAGCTCTCAGAGCACCAGTTTGCCCACCTATCTTAGCACTTGCCAGCACTTACCACTGGTACTTTTAACTCACTCAGCCACTCAGCCTTTGGGGGAGCATTTATTGAGTGCCTACCATGTGCCAAGGGGAGCCAATGTTGAACATAAACACAGGATTCCTGCTTTCAGGGAACTTAGAGTCTGGTGGGGGAGGCAGAGATTAATCAAATAATCACACTAAAAAGCAACACATTACAGAGATGCCTGGCACCCTGTAGGCCTTCTGCAGGTAACTGGTGCATGAACACATCAGTAATCAGTGCTGTGAAAGAGAACACGGGGTGTGAAGGACAAGCAGGAGTTAACAGGTGAGTGGGGGAGGAAGAGCATTCCAGATGTGCCAAGTCCCTGTAGTAGGAAGACGTGTGGCTGATAGGAGGACGTAGAGGCCAGTGTGACTGGAGCAGAGTGACAGGGAACACAGTTCAGAGTGAAGCTGAAGAGATAGGCAGGCCAGGCCAGCAAAGCCTTTAAGGCTTTGGACAATTTTGACTGTAGCCCAAGGGCCATGGGGCACCCACAGAGACTTTCAGGCAGGGGTAACCTAACCAGCTTGTATTTTGAAGCAGTTGGTTGTCGGGAGTACCAAATGAATGCAGGGAGGCCAGTCAGGCTATTTCTGGAGTTAACTGGGTTTGGGCTGCCTCTCCACTATATAGTGAGTGCCCCAGGAGAGGATCAGTGCCTGGTACCCCTCTGAAAACATGCAGGCACGCACACACAGAGCCTAGCCCGGGAGTGCACAGAAAAGTTACCCAATATACACTTCTTACAGCAATCTGAAATCAGAGTTATCCAGCAACATTCAACCCACCAGTTTATGTATACAGGGCCCTGGGGGCCTTGGGGAGCAATGGGTTGGGGAAAAGGAACACAGGTTTCCTGCTGACCACTGTTTCCCATGGTAGAACCTGGGAGCCAGGCTCCCGTCTCCTCTGCATTCACTTCCTCTATTAAACATGTTCGTGTTCACGGCCGGCCAGTCCTCTCCCTGCTCCTGGCAGGGTACAGCGGGCTCTGTCCTCAGCCTTGAGCAGCAAAGAACCGGTGTGCTGACCTCTGCACACCATCTTGGCCCCTCAACGGTCCTGGCGTCGAAGTGGGGGTGACGGGGGATGCCGTACTGGAGGCAAGTCATAGTGTCCAGGGATGTGGCTGTTCTTGGGTGAGTCATAGTGGCCAGGAGGCAGGCCCGGAGGCAGAGGGGGCTGGGAACCCACAGAGTCTTGGTCTGGAGACAGAGAGGGAGGGGAGAAGGTGAGAAGGAGGTGGCTCCTCCCCTTCGCACCACTCTCCTCCCCTCTCCAGCCTCTTGTGCCCAAAGACAGATTCCTAGTGCCTGGCTATAGGCCAGTTTGTGCAGCTCCTCAGCTGCCAGTGGGGGAGGCCATCTCGACCTGCCCACCTCACAGGATAGGAAGACGCCCTGGTCACCTGCCTTGCTCCCAGCTTTTCTGGGTATCAAGTCTACAACTCAGGTGCCTTAAAACCACCATTTCAAATCCTCAGCCCTGTGAGGGAGGTACCGCCACCTACAGGCTCTAAGAGGCAGTGTGACTTCCCAAACATCATGCCTGGTTTGAGCCCAAGTCTGACCCCAAAGGCCTTGCTCTTGCTGCCACTTCACGCCCACTCTGCATTCTCGCCCTCTGTCCCTTCTCTTTTCCCACCTCCCTTGTCCCTGTTCTCTCTGCCCCAGTGGAGAAGAAGGCTCACCATGGGTCAGGGGGCTGGGCTGCTCATAGGTGCCACTGTCTCTCTCTGGCTGGGGGTGTCGCCGCCGCCTCTGGCTGTCCCGGAGCTGAGGCGGCTGCCTGGGGGGAGACCCTGAGGGAGGGCCTTTCATCTCCATGTAGCTGCTCTCCCGGGGGCTCCCTAGGAGGCTGGGCAGGTCCCGGATGGTGGCGTAGGGGTTCTCACTGCTCAGGGAAGCCACGCTGGCCCCCAGCCCCTCTTCAGAGATGGGCCCTAAAGATAGGGGAAAGAAGTCAGGCTCGGTGGAGGCACTGGCCCCTAAACCCCAGCGCAGCTCCCTCCCTCAATCCCCCCGCCCCACCCTGCCCTGCCCTCACCTTTACTGTAGAAGGGGCCTGGGCCATTCCTGTTGCTGTAGCTACAGCTGTAGCTTCGGTCCAGGCGGCTGCTACCTGAGGAGGAGAAAGCAACCTGCAATCAGGGCCCTGGTCCCCTGCCCAAGGTCCCATCTCCTCTAGAACTGGGGCCCAGAATCCCCTTCCACAGACACACGCACTCAGATGGAGCAGGATGCTGGGCTGTACACATCCACCCTCACCAGAGGCCTTGGCCCCCAGGCTCCTACCCCTGTCCAGAGGCCCTGGAGGGGGTTCCCGGCGATGCTTCCAGTCAGCAGGCAGTGTGGCGTGGTTATCATGCCCATGGGCTCCACCTGGCCGCTCAGGGGCCTGGAGGCTGGCAAAGAGCTGACTGCCTGGAACCTGGCAGGGGAGGGGTGGGACAGGGAGAGGAACGTGCACGGCTGGAGCCCGGAGAACCGGGCTGTGCCCACAGGGCACCCACAGTGCATCCCCGCCCCCAACACTGACCTTGTTAGGGGGCGGGGGGTTAGGTGAGCACTGTGACAGGGTGTGGTAGCTGGGGTTGGAGTAGTAGTGACTGTAGCTCGGAGGGACATCTGCACAAACAGACACAGTTGCAGGGTGACCTGCCCGGTCAGAGACAAGCCTGGGCCCAAGACAGTCATTCTGTTCCAGGAGATCCATAATCAGCCTCTCTGACCTCTCTGACTCGCTCCAACTCCCCGCTTCCCACCTACAAGGTCCAGGGAGGGATGCAGCAGCCCCGCACCCCATCTGCCCTGTACCTAAGAGCCAACCACTCATGTGTGTCCCCGCCCCCCGGCCAGCTCACCTGGCATGACGTACTCAGAGCCGTCCAGTCGCCCGCTGCTGTAGGCCACTGCCAGGTGCTGGTGCTCCTTGCCTTTTTGCCAATGGCGGTAGCCAATGAACAGCGCCACCAGGGCCACCACCAGGGATCCCAGCACTGCAATGCCAATCACTGCCCCGAGTGAGTTATAGGCCACTGGAGAGGTAGGCATCATCGTGAATGGCTCCTGGCTTCCTGTGGGGGATGGGGTGGTCACTCAGGACAGTGTCTTGGCCCTACTGGTGAGCTTGGGATGCATGCATGGGAGAGGCCGCAGTAGGGGGGCAGGGTGATACAAGGGTACCACCTCGCCGAGACCTGGGCAGGTACCTGTGTCCTGGTTCCCTGGAGACAGTGCGGGGCGGGGTGGGGGTAGGGAGGGGGCTAGAGGAGAACTCACCAATCCTGCAGGGGGCACCACTGTGCCCTGGGGGACACACACAGGCCCCAGTCTCTGGGTGGCACCTCTCTCCGGGACCACACTGGCATGGTTGGGAACAATTGGCGCCGAACACCCCTGGAGAGCAGCCTGTTTAGAGAGCCGAGGAGGCAGGCAGGGATCAGAGGGGCCAGGGAACAGCAGTCCCCTCCTCAGGCTAGGGCTGACTTGGAGGCAGGGGCATGGAGTTCCCCTTCTGCTGGTACCTTCCAAGCAGAGACGTCCAGTCCGGCCTGGGGGGCAGAAACAACTCCCGTGCTGGGGGTGGCAGGTCCCGCCATGGCGACACTGGCAGAGCTGGGCACAGTTGGCCCCCCAGTGTCCTAGAGGGCACGCTGCAGGAGACAAGGTTGGAGCCTGTCTGGCGGGCAGGGCCAGCCCCTCCTGAGTGAATTCTCAGCCCCCAGCATCGCTGAACTCTTCAGCTCAGCTTTGGTCTCCCCAGGGGCACCAAGGCTTTGAACTGTATCTACACACTGATGACTCACAAATGCTGATCCGCAGCCCTGTGTCTTGCCTGAACTCCAGACCCATGTGCCCAGCTGCCTGCTTAACTTCTGCACTTGCCTATCTGATAAGACTTTCAAAATAACGTGACCAGGGCCAGACAACCAAAGGCTTCCAAACTATCCTATATTGCTTAGCTCTAGACTTTTTTTTTTTTTTTGACGTAAGAGAGAAGTAAGTGCCTACACTATTCAAGGCATAATTTTTGTGTATCTGACGCTAGCAAAAAATCTAATAGTCGTTACTGAATTCTATGGAAAAGCTCTTGTCCAAGATTACTTCCCTCTACCCTGCCCATCTTTTACATGGTAACTGCTTCTCATTTCCCCTTTTCAAAATTTGTTTGACTCGGTTTTCTGGACTCATCTTTTCCATGATGTCCTTCTTATATTTATGTGGGAAAGAGGCCATGTATAAATAAATAAAAATAAATTGGCAATCCAAAAGAAAAAAAGAACATGTCCAAAACTGAGCTTATGATTTTCCCCGCCCCCGTACAAACACTGCTTTTCTCAGGCCTCCCATGCAGAAGGGCAGGGAATTTTTTTCCCTGAGCTGTTCATTGCTGCATCCTGAGCACCTAGAACAATACCCAGAATTTAGGTGATGCCCAATAAATATTTGTTTATAGTGTTTATGTAAATGGCTGAATCAAGGTGGGTTCAGAGGCTTTTATACCCAGGATCAGGGGAACGGAAGCCTCTGGTCCTCAGCCCACCCCCTCAGCATGCACACATGCTCAGACACATGAGCCACCACATACGTTGGGAGCAGTCAGGGCCTGTCCAGCCAGCCATGCAGTAGCAGGTCCCATTCGAAGGGTGGCAGGAGGAGTGGTTAGCACACTTGCAGGGCACGCAGCGTTTGCCGTAGCGGCCGGGCTGACAGGCTGGGGGAAAGGGGCTCGTGGTGACCAGGGGCAGGGGCCAACCCTCAGTCAGCCCGTGATCCCACTCTCTCCCTCCCTCCTTCCCACTGCAGGAACCGGCCCAAAGATTGGAGTCAGCACAAGAGACCAAGAGGGGTAGAGTGGGAGCTTCAGGCATCTGACACTGCACTGCACATTACAGCTGGCAGGCAGGGGGAGGGGAGGGAGCCTCACGTCTCTGGCAGGAGGGGCCTCGGAATCCAGGTGCACACACACAATTGCCATTCTCAGGGGTGCAGGTGCCCCCATTCTTGCAGGTGCAGGTGTTGCTACAGTTGGCTCCCCAGAAGCCCTCAGGGCAGGGCAGCTGGCAGCGGGTACCTGTGAGAGGGGTAGGATGAGCCTGGCCTGTGGCCCCCCACTTCCGTAGGGTTTCTTCTGAACACATGTCCTGTGGGATGCATCCCCCAACTCCACAGTAAGCCTGGGGCCTGGATACCCAGAACGCTCACCTGTCCAGCCAGCCTGGCACTGGCAGTGTCCGTGAACAGGGTCGCAGCCATCAGAATGGTCACAGTCACAGCGACTGGCACAGCCTTCACCAAAATGCCCCTTCTTGGAGAGGGAGTGGAGGGTAGGACAGGCCAGTCAGCTGGGGGGGGGTGCTGTGCCCTTCCCTCCCCCAGGCAGGCAGACTGTTGTGCACTTACCAGGCAGGGGAGCTGGCAGTGGGTCCCGTGCCACCCAGGGGTACAGGTACAGGCTCCAGTTTGGGGGCTGCAGGCTGCCTCGTGGGCACACTGGCAGCTGGCATTGCAACCGAAGCCCCAGGTTCCAGGCGGGCAGGGCACAGAGCAGTTACCATGCTGCCAACCTGGAAGAGGGGACTTGCAAGTAGGCATGGGGACCTGGCTCCCCTCCTGAGCAAGCACACACTGGGCATTGGCTCTGCCAGGCTCTGCGCTATGAGCTGGGGCTGGGGGTGGGCATGCTCATGGCCACATAGGAAACAAGCATAGAAACTGTTGGGACGTTGGACAGAAGGCTGAAAGACCGCTGGGGATGCACCACCACCTTCTGGGTCTTGGTTGCCTCTTCTGCAAAATGAAGGGGGGTGGCAGCAAACCCAAATGCTTACAGAGGCCCCAACAGGTAACTAAATGAGTTCTCCAGATCATGTGTAAGACAAGAGGGAGAAGTGGGGACTGGAGACTGGACTTTTGTTAAATATGATAGAGAGCTAGTCAAACAAAACATATCTGTGTCCGAATCTAGCCTAAAGGTTGCCAACGTGCCACCCCTGGTAGATCTCCGAGACCCTTGCTGGAGCTGCCAGTCTGTGATTCTGTACGTCTGAGGATGAGGACTGTTCTGCAAAGAGGTACCTCTGGCCTGGGACTTTAAGGACAATTGGGATTTTTGTGGTTGAAAAAAAGCAAAGCGGATATTCCAGGAAGGAAGTAGCCTGGCTACTTTCCCAGCAGTCCAGCTGCTGACCAGTGCCTCCGCCCTTACCCTGCAGCCTCTCCCCTACCCTTGGCCTGCCCCTACCCTTGGACTCTCCCTTCTTCGCATGGCCCCGCCCCCAAATCCCCTTCCGGGAGGCCCCAACCCATTACCTTCCTTGCAGACGCAGGCGCCGTCGATGGGCGAGCAGGCGATGGCATTTTCGCAGGAGCAGCGTGCGGAGCAGTTGACTCCATAGGTGTCAGGGGGACAGAGGCTAGCGCAATGCGGGCCCTGAGAGCGGGCGGGACCATCAGTGAGAGGAGCGGGCGGGCTCCCGGGCCTCCCCGGCACCTCCCTCGCGGCGGGGCGCGCCTCACCGTGTAGCCGGGCGCGCACCGGCAGAGGCCGCTGTCGGGCTGGCAGACGCCGCCGTGCAGGCAGAGGCAGTGCTCCTGGCAGCCAGGCCCGTGCGTGTCCTGCGGGCAGCTCTCGTTGCAGTGGAGGCCCGCCCAGCCCGGCAGGCAAGAGCACTCCCCGCTCATCGGGTGGCAGCTGCGGGCGGAGGCGGGGACGCGACGCGGTCTGAGACCGGGTCCGCAGGTCGACTTCCCCGCCCCCTCCGCGTGGTGGGAGCCGAGCATCGCCGAATTGAGGGGGACATCGGGGAGGCTCGGTGCTGTTCCGAGAGCGGTCTCTCCCCGTCCCCGAGGCCCCTCCCCTTTCCCTTCTGTGACATCTGCCCCGCCCTAGGTCCTTTTAGTGACTCCGGTGGCTTCAGCACCGAAGGCCTCTCCCATTGGCCTCCAGACCCCTTGACCACAGTGCCCGCGGCCTACTTGAGACTGTGTTCCGGGTCGCAGGTGCAGGGCATCTGGCAGCTGAGGCCGTAGAGGCCGTCGGGGCAGAGACGTTCGGCGCAGCGGTCCCCAGTGAAGCCGTGTTCGCACAGACACGCGCCGTTGGCCGGGAAGCAGCGGGCGCCCGTGGCGCAGTCGCAAGTCTCAGCACAGTCCTGCCCGAAGCGGCCCACGGGGCACTCCTCACGGCACCTGGGCGCCTCGCGGGAGTGAGCCTGGCCACGCCGCCCGCCGCCACCCCCGGCCCACCTCAGGCCACTCCCACCCCAGGCCAACACCACTCACCGTTCCCCTGTGTATCCCGGAGCGCAGCGACACTGCCCGGTGAACCGGTCGCAGAGGCCTCCGTTGTGACAGCGACATTCCCGGGAGCAGTTGGGTCCATAGGAGCCCTCGGGGCAGGGCAGGGAACAGATGGTGCCCTGTGGGGGTGAGAGGTCGACAGAGCCCCAGGAGCCCAGCCCCCTCCCCATGGCCACAGGACCCGTCAATACCCCTACACCCCAAACCCTCAAACCTCTCCAGGGCCCACACAGCCTACCCCCCTCACACACATCCTCCTGGGAGCCCTGTAGAGAACCGCCCACAGAATTCATACCCACAGGCCCCACCCTTCATACCATCCAGCCAGGTGGGCAGCTGCAGGAGCCCCGAGAGGCCTGGAAGACACCCCCGTTTTGGCAAGGAGGGGTGCTGGGGCAGGAGAAGCCAACATTGTCCTGTGAACAGGACACGTCGCAGCTGTTGGGCAGAGGGGGTGAGGTCAGCATGTAAACAAGCAGTACCTGCTTCCCCCTTTGCCTCCAAGAGCTGGTCAACCACAAACAGGCCCTCCGCAGGAGGAAGGCCCGACTCCAGGGCTCAGTGAGTCACACCCACCCTTCGAGTCTCACCCCGCTTCCCTGTTGGGTACTGCAGGGATCAAAAAACAAACGTTTAGGGCTTCCCTGGTGGCGCAGTGGTTGAGAGTCCGCCTGCCGATGCAGGGGACGCGGGTTCGTGCCCCGGTCCGGGAAGATCCCACGTGCCGCGGAGCGGCTGGGCCCGTGAGCCATGGCCGCTGAGCCTGCGCGTCCGGAGCCTGTGCTCCGCAAAGGGAGGGGCCACAGCAGTGAGAGGCCCGCGTACCGCAAAAATAACACAAAAACCAAACGTTTCCAGGACTGGAAATGGCAGGGACACCCAGCCCCATCAGGAGGGGCAGAATGAAGAGCCATGGCGGCGTGTCTGCTCTCCACGCACCCTCTGCCCCATCCCTGCCTTTGCACACGCTAGTCCCTCTGGGGGCAACACGTCGGCCTGCCATGGTTTTCTATCCTGAGGGCTCAACTCCAGAGCTCCTCCATGAAGCTGGATCTTTGATCTCCAGCTAGATGCACATTCTCCCTCCTGTGACTCCCCAGCTCTCCCTGCACCCTGCCTTGCGGTAGGGTTCTCTGCATCCCTATCTCAGCCCCAATTTGGGACGTGCTTTCACTCACACGCTAGTTCATGTTATCTTCACAGCAACCCTTCTAGGTGGACAATACTGCTCCCATTTTACAGACCGGAAACAAACACGTGAAGAGTCAATGATTTGCTCAAGGTTGCTCAACCAGCGAGCAGCAAAGCTGGCACCAGGATCTGGGCCTCTTGACTCCATCCCCACGTTTGGGATGCCGAGTCCCCTTGTGTCCCCACGTATGCCCGTGCGTCCTGTGTCTGCGATCCCGTAAGTGTGTGCTCCTCCCGTTACACACCTGGGCCCAGTTCTCTCTGGGGGGCAGAGGCAGGCTCCGGTCTGGGGGTCACAAGGTGCCCCATGGCACTGGCAGCTGAACTGACAGGCAGGGCCATAGCGGCCAGGGGAGCAGGGCCGAAAGCAGTGTGGAGGCTGCAGCCCAGAGGGACAGGAACATGCCCCACTCTTGGGGTCACAGGAGCTGCTGTTGCCGCAGTTGCAGGGCTTGTCACACTGTGGCCCCCAAACTCCCGGGGCACAAGCTGTGGGGTGGGAGGGCAGAAGGGGGTCACCACGGGTCTTGCCCCCTCCCCAGCCTCCAGTTAGTCCCCGTCTCTGTGTCCTGGCCCCCACACATGCCCCCATGCCCGGCTTTGGCCCCTCCCCCGTACCACACCTCCAGAAAAGGCTGCTGGCTGCAGTGGGACTCTGCTGGGTGATCGCCCTGGGGGCCTAAGCACCTGTGCCCCGGTAGGGAGGGTGTGCCCAAGGGTTCTGCATCCCTGGAGGCGCAAGGGGTCACGCCCTGCCGTCAACACCAGCCACTCACCACTGGAGCAGTCGTCGCCCCGCCAGTCTTGTACACATTGGCACCGATTGGGTGCCATGCAGCGGCCATGAACACACTCCCGAGCACAAAGCGCTGGGGCAGAGATGGGGTGGGGTGTGTGTGAGAAGATGCTTCCACCCCTGCCGTACCCACCTTTTATTCTCTGAAGCCTAACCCCAGCTTCCTCCCACACCAGGGACCTGGAGTTCACCAAGCAGCAGTTCTGCCTCTAAGAGGCAAAAAGACTGAGAGTAAAGCAACTCAGGTCAGAGCTTGTCAAGACCTCAGGATTCTGGACTCCCGAGCTCCTTACTGTGAAATTCTGGAAGCACCTTGTTGGGAAATGGGCAGGCGGGGTTCCTCACGTAGGGACCAGACATGGATGCTGTCCAGAGAGAGGGTAGGGGCTGGGCTGGGGGCTCAGGCTGGGCAGGGGTCTCTGTAGGGGCTGGTGATGGTCCAAGGCTGAGAGAAGGGGAGAGACAGACAGAGCGGGCTCTGCTCTGGGGGTTTCAGGGTGCTGCGGGCAGGGGACAGGAGAGACTGGATGGCGACAGGTCGAGACAGATAGCAACAGAGAGACAGGGACAGGAAGAGTCAGAGAGCGAGCCAGACACGGAGTCCTGAGACACGGTGACAGAGAGACACAGGCAGCCCAGAGACAGAGATGCAGAGCCAGAGACTGCTGAGGGACATGGAGAGAGAGGGTGGGAGAGACGTAGGGACAGCTAGAGACAGAGGTATGAAGTGGCAGCTTTGTCCCTAGAGACAACAGGGCCAGCGGAGGGCAGAGGAGTAGCCCCACCCTGGTGAGGGCAGGGAAGGACTAGGTGGCCTAGGCTCCACTCCTTCCATGGCCCCACCCAGGACTCACGGACACAGGCTCCACTGCTCTCATAGAAGCCCCGGCAGCACTGCAGGCGCATTCGGTGCTCTGTCTTCACCACCTGGCGGTACACGGTCCGGTAGACAACCCTGGGGGAAACCCAGAGGTGGCCTTCAGTCCTCCCTGCCGAGGCCCCGGCTTCCAACCTTCCACAGTGCGGCACTGGGGGAGGCCTGGGGCGCTGCCCCACACTCTGAGCTGGGGTAGCATAGAACATTCCCTCCTTGCCTCCCATCCGGCCACACACATGCACACAATACACCACACCTGCACACCCCAAACACACATACCCCACACACAACATGCCTTGAGTGCCCGGAGGCCAGATGCTTCCTCTGAACTCTAAAGGTTCTGAGAAAAGAATGGGGGTACAGAGGGGCAAGGCCCCCGGCTGAGGCAGCTCCTCTGGCACCCATCTGCCGATGGAGGGGGAGAGGCACTCACGTGGGCCGGGGGCAGGTGTGCGGGCTCTCCCAGGGCCGGTCACAGGGCTCCGAGGGGAGCAGGCTGAAGGGGCGGGAGTGCGACTCCTTGGTTGTGGTGGTGAAGCTGCAAGACAGGGAACGGAGTCGGAGTCGGGGCCCAGGGCAGGGAGAGGCCTGAGCTGGCAGAGCGGAGCGTGGGTGCGAGGGCTTGGCCACAGTGGGGAATATTTAGGCTTGCTCCCTCGAGCCTAGGATGGACCCCCCCCATCTGTCCCGCTTCAATCTGGAGGGATCCTCCCAGAGTTGGAATATTCCTGGGAATATTCCATTCCAGCCTTCCATTCCCCGCTGCCTCCTTCTCCCTATATGGGGAAATTGAGCTAGAACTGACTTCTGGGCCCAGCTGATGGAGATGGGTTGAAGCACTTCTGGCCAAATCTTGCCCTGGGCCTTGTTGTCCAACGCTGTCCCCTTGGCTCTCCCTGGGCCAGCCCCTCTGCTTGCCCCATAGTGAATGGCTCCTACCCTGTGCTCTGTCCTGAAGCTAGCCTCGCACAGGGACAAAGGGGTGGGGATAAAGAAAGGACAGGGTCACAGATGAGATGGAGACTGAGACAAGATCAAGATGGGGATGGAGTCAGAGGCATCCCATCTAGGGGAGCAGAAATAGGAGGGAGGTGAGGGCTGGAGAAAGGGAAGGAACTGGGAAGGGGAGCCCTAGTGGGGAGAGTGGGGACCTGGGGGCTTGCAGCCCTCAAGGCACAGCAGGGGCCCTCTCTCACCTTTCCCAGAAGCTGCAGGTGTTGGGGTCCTTGGGGTTGAGGGTTCCAGCCAGCTCCAGGCCCAGGGCCAGGAGAAAGAGGGCCCACAGAGGTGGTGACATTGCTGAGGCCTGTGACAGGGCCAGGTGTGGAGCAGGTGAGGGGCACTGCAGCCACAAACCTGGAGGACCAAGTCTCTGCAGAGACCAAGCAGGGGTGGCAGAAGAGATGAGGCTCTGGTCCTCTGGCCCATGCTTTCCAGGCTCCAGGTCTTATTCCTGACCAGGCGGAGCACTGCCATGCCTCTGAGACTTTCTCACACGGTTTCCTCTGTCTGGACGTCCTCCCCCCCCCATTCTTCACTTTAAGCACTCACCTTTCAAGGTCTAGCCCAAGTGTCATTCCTCTTTCCCTGCCCTGCTTCCCGATCCACACTGGCAGACTGCCCCCACCCATCCTTTCTGGGACCCCCAGCACTAGTCACCCACACGCCACTGTTCTAGTGCCTGTTCCCTGACCATGACCTCTAGAGGCAGGGACCTGTGCCTGAATTCCCAATCCCCAGCACAGCCCCTACCCAGGGCACTTTGATATTATACCAAGGTGTGAAATTGGAGCTGATGAAGGGAAGTTATAAGGGAAGCCAACTTGGGCTCAGTTAGAGGAAGAGCTTTCCAACGGTCAAAGCAGTTCTGTAATGGAATCAGCGACCTCGGGTGGTGAGCTCCCCATCACTGGATGTAGGCAGGCAGAGGCCAAAACAACGCTGATGCTGTTAGGGGCTTCCTGCTTTATGGGGTGGGAGTAGGGCTAGGTCCAGGTGACCTTGAAGGAGGCCCCTCCCCACCACTGGTGCGCTGGCACGGCCCATACTGACTTCTGAGAGCCAATCATGACTTCTCTTCCCAACTCCTTGTTCAGTGCTGTCACAGTAGTAGCTTGAAACCAAGCACGGGGGTGGAAATCGGCACCATGGAAATCAGCAAACACCACAAATCAGGGCCACCCCCCCACCCATCCCCCCACCGAAGCCGGTTGCTAAAGCCTCGCCAGCATACCTCTGCACCCAGCTCTAGGTGCTATCACCCAGGGAGTCCCCAGCCTGGCCTCAGACTTAAGGAGGAGCCGCCACCTCCCTGTGACCGCCCACCAGCCATCTGGAAATGGGCTCCTCCCCATCTCCTCCACCCCTGGCCTCGCCCAGTGGGTGGGAAGCAGGTAAGGACCTCAGAGGAGTCTGTTCTCGCTCCTGAGCTCAGGAGCAGCAGAGGCCCTTGAGCACCCGCCGCCCCCCCCCGCCCCCCACCCCACCCCGCCAGTTTCAGATTCTCTGTTAACTTGCCCCGGCTCCCTCCTCTACGCCTCCCTGAGACGCCCACATCTGCTTATAATTTTCCGCGAGAAAGGTCGTGGTAGCTGGCCCCTTACCCCCCTGAGTATCTCTGGAATGCCTGCCTCCGGGCCCCACCCCAGGCCCTCCACCCACACACTCCCAGGGTCCCCGCGGGCCGCTCTCAGCTCCCATCAGGGCAGCACTCAGAGGGATGCTCCCTATCCTAACTGCACCCCACTGCTGCATTCTGCCCCACCAGTAAACCCTCCAGCCTGCTCCCCACCCTCTCAGCAGCTGGGCTGGCCCACCTCTCGTCCCCAGGCTCCCTCCCACCCACCGCAAATTTCTACCCACCCCCACCCCCCGCCCCCCTCCTGTCTTGCAGAGCAGCCAGGCCTGCCCATGACTCTGGTTAGTGGCCCCATCACAGCTCCCCCAGGGCAGATCTCCACCTGTAGTCTTTTTTGTGTCCCTCCCATCCATCCTCAGTCCCCAGGTAACTCACCAGGCCTCTATGGCATCCTGGGGCCTGAGAAACTCAGGTGAGCCAGGGGCAGGGCGACAGGGCCCTTGGGCCCCGGGGCCTGAGGAGCCCAGAGAGTGTCCTGGGGGATCCCGTTGCTCATGATATGGAGCCTGAAAACAGGAAACAGAGCCTGGCTAGAATGTGTGTCTGTGGGGAGGGCAGCAGGGAGCATGATCATGGGCGGAGCATGGGGTGGCTCCATCCTCCCAGTCCTCCCACCACCCTGAACTTGGAAGGTAGGATGTGGGGGAGGGTGGGCAGTGGGGCGGGGGACGCAGCCTGGCCTCAGGAAGCCAGGCCACAGTCAGGAGTGCCCCTCAGACGACACCCATAGTCTGCCCTTCCACCCACACAACCCCCAGCTCCTTCCCCAACAGTTGGCTCCTTCTCCCAACATCCCCAGACTCTGCCCTTCACCCCAGCCCTGCTCCGGTCACCTTCCCAGGCCCACACTGTCTGATCCCAGCTGACCTTCTCCCCACCTCTCCCTCGAGTGTGCATGGCAGCAAGCCCATGGGCAGGACCCCGAGCCCCCCACGCATCTCCCACCTCTTCATCCCTCAGTCTGGGCCACACTCCCCTCTTCCTGTAGCCCCCACTGTGCCCCTGGTATGGGGGTCCTGTCCTCCAATTGGAGCTCAATCTGTCTGGATACAGGGTCATCACCCTTGTCCCTGGACGAGCCTCATCTCCAGCCACGCAGGGACCCCCAGGCTTCCCTGGGCCTGCATCTGTCCCCGGAGCTCGAGGCTGCGGTGACACGGACAAGACCTGCAGCAGGAAGGCCCTGATGAGGCGCCAAGGGGAGGGGCTGTCCTTCCTCTCATCTACAACAGCCCCCTCCCACCAGCCACCTCCTCTTAACCAACTTCTGGAGGAAATGGTTCACCCAGGGGACTTTGAGAGGGACCTCGAGATGGGCAGGAGGCATGAGGAGGGCCTGACCCTAATCCCAGGGGGTTGTGACTCTAATAACTAGAGGGCTGGGGAGATTCTGTTTTCCCAAGGGCCTCAGGGTAGGACTGGAGAGCAGAGAAGGTCTCAGCTGGTCAGTGGAAGGGGCTGGAAGCCAGGATGGGGTCAGTGAGATCAGTGGGTGGTCCGCAGGGAGAGGAGAGATGAGATGGGGATCCTGGCAGGGAGGGGCAGGGTTTGGCCTCACCAGCCCCAGACCCTGAGGAGGGAACCCAGGCCAGACCAGGAGCCCAGAGCTCCAGCCTGGCTGCCTAGGCTTGTTCCCATCTGAGCCTTTGTCCCTGAGGGGCTAGGGAACCTGAGACCCTGGCCCACCCTTCCCCAGCACCTCCAGTCCCAGCAGAACTGGGGCTATTGTGATTACACGTGCCCCTTCAAGGGGTTTAAATCAGACAACTGCTGGCTCCCCATCTGACCCCAGGGGCCCCCACTGTAGGCTCCCTTCTCCCTCTTTCCCTACAGATGCCCCCTGCCTTTCCCCTGCTCAGCCCCCTTCCTCCATGGCACCTCCGGATTGAGGGACCCACACACCTTCCCTCACAATTGGAAAACAAATGTGACCCCGTAGGTTGTTGACTGTGTTGGCACGGGCAGAGTGCTGAGCAATTTACATGGATCATTTCGTGTAAAGCTTATGTCAACCCACTGTGGTAGGTATTATTATTCATTTTACTGATGAGGAAACAGGCAAGGAGCGGGTAAGTTCCCTGCCCAGGGCCACACAGCCAGTAATATCAGAGCTGGGATCCAAACCCAGACTGGCAGATCCATCCCTGCGGTTCCAGGCTCTCCCGAGCCCAGGCGGGAATCCCAGGGGCTTTACATCTCTTTTAAACAGCCTTGGTTATGGCGAGGGGGAGCCTGGCAGGGGGCTGGACAGGAGAAGGGGATCAGGCTGGGGGCTGCCGCAAGAACGCGATCAGAGGCGTGGGAACCGGGATGTGTTTACAGTCAAGAATGAGCTGACACTTCTCTCTCCTCCACCTCGAGATGCAAAGCAGCTGGGCGCCTGGCCAGGCACCCCCCCCCCAGAGTCCCCAGTCCCGCCTGCGCAAGCCCCCAGTATCCCTGCCCTCTCGGCCTCCAAGCCCACACAGGGCCCAACCCAGCTCTCCTCCCCTGCTCTTCTGTTCAGCCTGATTCCTCTGGTGGGGAGTCGCTCTGGCCTCACTGTACTCCAATCCTAACCCTGCTAGGAGGAGGGGGATGAGTCTGGGGCCTCTGGGAGGGGAGTAGAGTTCCTAGTGGACAGGAGATTATCCATGTCTATAGAAGGCAGAGAGCAAGAGTGGGGCTGATGGAAGTGAGACAGCAAGAAGAACTTCCCCACCAGCTCCCTTCCAGCTGCTCTTCTCTGGAGGTGGTACAGCAAAGGATACCCTCTGAGCTCTGCATCCCCTCCCACACCCCATTCAAACCTGGGTTCGAATCCCATCTCTCAGTTCCCTCATCTCTAAAATGGAGAGGATAATGGTACTTCCCTTTGTAGGATTGTTCTGCAGAGTAATAAATGAGTTGATACAGATAAGTGTTTAGAGAGCTACATAAGAAGCTCAATGAACAACTGCAGTCTCCATGATGGCATCCTCAGCCCCACTCCTCCCGCACCTATCACACCCCTTCTCCACTCCCCTTGGCACTATCATACTCTTTAAGTATTAATTCCAGGAAACGCTGTTTCTTTCTTTTTTTTTCCTGAAGAACCCCCAGGATGATCCGGGAATGGGAATAGGGCCTTAGATGCTGACTGAGAGAAAGGAAGTGGGGAGGGGAGGGGACTAGGCTCCCCAGAGAACCTGATCCCCCAGAACGATGGGCTGCCCGCCAGGTACATCTTCAAGCCAAAGGCGGTTGATGAGGCAGGACGCCTGGATTCTACTTCCCCCCAGCCCTCAGCCTGAGCACCAACTTCAGCTTCTTGCTTGTTTCCACTGGTACCTCCTCTCTGTCTCTGTCTCTGTCTCTGTCTCTCTCTCTCTCTCTCTCTCTCTCTCTCCCCCTTCCCATCTTGGAGGCCAAAGTTTCTAGTACTTAAAAGCTGTACGACCTCAAGCATGTCACTTGAGCCCTGTGAGCCTCCATTTCCTCATCTGTAAAATGGGAGAATAACACCCCATATCTCCCAGGGTTCAGTGGGTGTTGGAACTGTTGGTTCCAATGACCATCCTGAAACTGAGCCTCAGACCAGAGGCTGCTCAGTGGACATGTGTTGATGCAAAAACAGAATCCTCCAAGTTCTAGGCTGTCTGCCTCTTTCTTTTTGCCTTTTGTCTTGCTCTTCATCAGAAACTCTCTGCTTTCTGTCATTTTTTCTTCCTCCATCAGTTTCTTGGTCTCTTCTGCCTCTCTCCTTCCTTTTCTATATCAAGGCTACCACGTACAGTTGTGCAGTATGTTCACTGCACTAGGGAATCCACCTTCAGGTATGGCGTGTAGGCTGAACTCCAGCCACGATCCACAAATCGAGCCCTGTGTCTTAGCTTGGTGCCAAGGTTGCCTCGCCCTGTAGCTCTCTTGTCTTTCAGGATCTCCCCTGTGTCTGTGTCTGTTCTCTGTGCCCTTTCCTAACCTCTCTCTGCCATGGAGACAGGATCACTTAGTCCTGCCCACTCAGCAGTGTGATCCTGAGTCCAGAGACTTCCCTTCCCTCCCCATACAGGGATGCCCTCTAACCCAGCTCCGCCAACAGCCTAGACTGCTCTGCTCCACGTGCAACTCAGAACACCCGTGTACACGCTTGTACACGCACACACAGAGCCCCTCCTACATCCAGCCAAGCCAGGCCTTCGGCACGCCAGGCCTGTCTGCCGGATGGAGGGACAGGAAGCCTGCATGTGCTCCAGAGGCTGGGCGGGGAGGGAGCAGGGGTGAGGGGCCGGCCTTGTGTTCTCTGTGGCTCAGGAAACAGAAGCTAGAGGGTCCTCAGCCCGACCTGTTTACTCATCAGGAAATAGAGAAACTGCAGGGATTCTGATTCACCAAACATTCAGCACGTGCCTACTGGGAGCAAGAGCCAGTCCGGTTCCTCACCACCACCCACAGGTGGAGTGATTGTTACCCCTCTCCATTTCACAGGAGAGACCATGGAGGGTCTCAGGTAAAAAGACTTGCCCAAGGGCCAGCTGGTCGGCAGAGGTACAGCAGGATTAGAATCCGCTTCAAAGAACAAAGCAGTGGGGGATGGGAGGTAACCCCTGGGGTGACACAGGCCAGGGAGCAGCCCCCCTGCTGATCTCCACCCCCAGATACTGTTGGAAAGCGCAGCTCTGCTCCGGCCACTGCTTCTCTCTAATGCCTCTGTGGCTCCCCACGCTGTAGGAAAGGGCGCCCAGGGCCCAGGTGGCCAGCCTCTGCTCCTGTGCTCCCATCACACTGGACATGCCTCTCACCACATGGCCACCTCTGCCCAGGCCACCCCTGGAATGCCCAGGTCCTACCCATCCTTCTAGGCCAGTCTCCTCCAGGAAGTCCCCTCGGTGGCTCCGCACCTCACCTGTTCCTCCCTTTCCTTGGACCTTCCCCCAGGCTCTTAGCACACTCACCACGGACCCCTGTGGCCCAAAGGACCCCAGTTCTTCCCTGAGGCCGGCTCCATACTGGACATAGACCAGTCTCCCAGAGGCCCAACACTTCCCCAAACTCTAGCCAAAGGCACCAGTGTCCCTCCTCTGGGGACAGGTGGGACTAACCCAGGTCAAGTCAGGAGTTCACAGGCCCTGGAACACCTCAAGTCTGATGGACGGATGAGGTAATGTACCCCATCTTGTGACTGCCAGCTTGTGAGTCTGGTTTCCCTACCAGGCTGGGACAGCCTCCAATTCCATTCTTGTCCCAGGCTCTATTAGTGGGCTGCTTGCCCCCCAGGTGTTCCCTCAAGGTTCCCATCCCGTGGTCATTAGATTTTTATTAAGGTCTGTCTTCCCCACTGGAATGGAGCACCGCGGGGTCAGGGCGCTTCTCTGCCTGCCTGACCACTGTGTCCCCAGCACTGGCCAGCACCTACACACACGCATCTAGGGTGCCTGGCACCCAGTGGGCAGTAATTAAACATTGTGTGGAGTGGATGGACTGATAAACTCTAAATCCTTTCCGACTTGAGTAAGCCCAACCTTACTTTGTGGGAAACAGGGAACAGGGAGAGATGTTTGGAGGCTGTGGCTTGTCCCCGGCTCACCAGACAGCAGGACCTTCCTTCTAGGGCCCTCAAGACACAACACTGGTAAGACGGTGGAAAGTGGAGTTCAGAAAGAACTTCCCAACATTACATAGTAAAAGGCGTCTCCAGACCTGCTCTCCCGGCCTCAGGCAGGAATTCCTCAGGGCTGGCCTCCAAGTTCCTCTGGGCTGAGTGCATGGGAGTGCAGGGCACTGAGTCACCTGGAGAAGAGGGAGTGTGCCCGCACGCAGGGCCTGAGCCCTTATCCCGAACCTCCGGCCCAGGGACTACGCCCCTCACTGCCCATCCACACACCACCTCCTACACAGACGGATGCCACTATGTGGGGTGGGGTAGGAGGCACAGGCAGGAAAGGGGACTCACGAGGTTCCATGGCCCAGCACCCACCCGGGTGCTGTTTCTGGAGACCTCCATCTGGCCATGTGTGGGTGCTCTAACACCAGTTCCCACCCCTTGTTAAATGTATATTGTGAGCTGGATCTTTTCTTTTCATCCTCTCAGCAGTCCTAGAAAGTAGGTGCTATTATGCCACCTGTTAATGTAGATGAAGAAATCCCAGGGAGTTCCGTGGCGGTCCAGTGGTTAGGACTCAGCGCTTTTACTGCGAGGGCCCAGGTTCAATCCCTGGTAGGGGAACTAAGATTCCACAAGCCATGCAGAAAGAAAGAAAGAAAGGGAGAGAGAGAGGGAGGGAGGGAGCGGGGGGAGGGAGAAAGAAAAGAAAGAAAGAAAAGAAAGGAAGGAAGGAAGAAGGAAGGAAGGAAGAGAAAAAAAGAAATCCCCAAGAGGTTAAGTAATTTGCCCAAGGTCACACAGCCAACCAAAGGCAGGGTGGGGATTTGGACCAGGTCTATCAAGCTCCAAAGGCTTGTGCCGCCCCTTTTAGGTCCTTCTACCCCAGTGATTTCTCTTTGGTCTTCGGACTTCCTCCTGTTTTACCTCCTGTACCACCTTCTTATTCTTTCTCTCAGTCTCTGCTCTGTTTTTCCAAATATGCCTCTCGCTTCCCTCTGGGCCTTGTTTCCAGAAGTCTCTCTGCCTCTGCCTGTGTTTTCTTTGTCTGTTGGTTTCTGTCTGTCTCCATATTTCTGTCTCTCTATACCTCTGTCTTTGTCTTTCTCTCTCTCCTCCCCTGTCTTCTCTCGCTCCTCCTGCTGGCTTCTCCCCCTTAGAGAAGCCTCTATGGTACCTCCCCCAGGACTGGTACGGACACCCTCCCCAGAGCTAGGATGGGCCCTAGGGCCCCTCTTGCATCCCGGGAGGGCTCTCTTTCAAGGTTTCCAAGGCTACTCAAAGGAGAAGCTCCGAGCACTGTGGTGGAGGCCCTGCCTGGCCCAGGTCCCCTCTCCAGCAGAATGTGTTGGTGGGGGGAGGCAGACAGCTGCCCAGCGACCTCTATCTCTATCTAGGTTTCCGAACTGTGGATGGGGCTGCCTGCAGAGCTAGTTTCCTCTTCTGGGAAAGTCTGATAGGGGATGGAAGGGGGTGGGTAGTGTAGAAACAGATGCCAACCCTCGGCTTCACCTCCCGCTGAAGAGAGGAAGAGAGAGGGGAGCCTGGCTAACCCAGCTCCTAGGTGGCAGGGAGGGTAGCCCCAACTGCAATGGCAAGTTTAGTGGGTAGACTTTGGGAGACCTCAGAAGTGGGAGAGGCAGCAGCGGGGGACAGAGAGCTGGAGAGAGGAGAGCTGTCCCACACCCTGGCTCCCGTGTGCCCACACAGAGGGACTGTATCATGGATTGGGATGGGGTGGGACTCAGACAGCTCCCCGACCCCCCAGGCCCAGCTTAGGCCAGGGTTGAGAGCTGACCCCTTGCCCAATCCTGCCTGGAGTCGAGGTCTGGCTGAGCCTGGGAGCCTGGGAAACTCGGACCAGCACAAGCTGTTCCCATCCCCGGGGACTAGGGTCACAGCCCAAGCTCGGGAGAGGCCACTCATAAAAAGCCAGAGCAGGACAGCTGAAAGTTCACTACTGGAGGCTGGAGATGGGGTGGGGGTGAGGGATGGCCTTGCTGGGGCCTGGGCTCTGGGCACCCCCCTACTCCCCTTCATACACACCAGCCCGTGGGGCTTTCTGGGGGATTCACATGCCTGAGACCTTTGGCCAACTTCTTAGTCCTCAAACCGGCAAAACTATGAGCCTCAGGGACCTGTAAACCTGGGTCCCTTCCCTCCATCCTCCTCAAACGTGTCTCCTGGTAGGGAGAGGGCCAACACTGTAATAAACACTGAGCAGGCATGGTTCTAAGCAGGAGACATGTTTATGCTCATCTTAGCCTCACAGCAACCCCATAAGGTAGGCACTGTATCTTATTATTCCCCTTTTAGAAATGAGAAACTGAGACACAGAGGTGAAGTCTCTTGACCAAGATCCTACAGGTAGTAAGGAGAAGAGTCGAGATTCGAACCTGGGCAGCCTTGACTCCAATGTGGGCGCTCTTAACACTACACATCCCTTCAGCCAAGTAGAGGGCTTCTCTCTCCAGCCCTGAAAGGGGGCCAGTGGGGTGGTGGCAGCCGCTGGACACACAAAGTCCCATACAAGGGGCTAGGAAACAGCTTCATTTGCATGCCATGTACATGCTGTTTCATTATGGATGGAAACCCCCAATCCCCTTTGGCCCCCCTCCACTGTCCCATCCCCTTCAGGTCACTCTGTCGATCTCTCTTCCCCCTCCCACCCAGAGGTCCCCCAGTGCAGGGTGGTCGCGGGACCAGGGGCGCGCGGTCACTCACCTGCCTCGGGACCCTATCTCGCCGTCCGCCTGGGGTGGGGACCGCCGGGGTGGGCCTGGAGGAGGACAGGGCGAGGGTCCCTGCGTGGAGCCTCAGGACGACTGCGAGAACGGCGGGGTGGCCGAAAGTTGTGGATCGCTGGGCGGGGAGGGGCGCGGAGGGGCGGGGGGCAGGAAGGGGGTGGGAACTCAGGCCCTCGCCAAGGCAGGAAGTTTTGACAAGGAAACCGGGATCCGGGGGAGGGGAGATCCAGAATGCCCGGGAGGGAGGCTGTGTAGGGGTGGGACCACTGAGGCCGAGCGGCGGTGCCGACTCGACAGCCTGGATCGGGCGCGGAGAGGGGATGAGCAGGGGAGAAGAGCAGGGGCCCCGGGCCCGAGTCCCTCCTCGACTCTTCACCAGCTGTGCGGCCTGGGGGTACTCCGCCTCTCCGGCCTCAGCTCTCTTATCTGCAAAGTGGGATGGTGGAGGGGAATCAGTGAGATCGTCTACGTCAGGCACCTTCCCACTGAGGCCCAACAACCGTTACCTTATTAAAGATACAACCCGGGGACCGACCGACAGCATCCCAGACTGGGAGAGGGGTACCGGGAAAAGGCGTCTCCGGTTCTCTGGCCACCCGAAAGCACCCTGAGGGAGGGTGTGATCCTGGGAAGCAGTGTTCGGCGGAGTCTCCGCCTCTGCCCGCCCCCTTGGTCCAGGGCCCGGGCGCTTCTGTGCACTTCGCGTCGCAGCCTCTGCGCGGAGCCAGCCCGAGCCGGGCGCCACCTCGCGGCCAGCGTCCGCCTCCCTACAGCCCGCGCACCGGACCTGGGAGAAGGCGTCACTCCGGAGGCCGACAGCCTGTACCCCACCTTTCTTAGGGCACCCTTCTCTTCTCAGTCTCTGAGGAGACAGAGGCAATTTTCATAACAACTAACATTTGCTTTCATCATTGTTAGCCCTTTAGGTGCTGCTTCTTTCAATCCTTAACTCGAGATAGGTTCTATTTACATGACATTGTTCGTGTAATTAGGACGTCCGTAAGCGGCAAAAGAGGGATTTGAACCAAGGTCTGTGGTCCGTCTGATTACAGGGCTCCCTCTACAAACCACCGCCCGCGACAGAGAAATCTACAATAGTTCAGGAAGAGCAAGACAGGTACGTTCCTCTTTGGCACCTTTTACAATTCAACTTTATTGAAGTATAATTGACATAAATTTAAAAATGTACCCACTTAAAAGTGTACAGTTCGATGACGGTCTTTTACATTTTTTATTATAGTAAAATATAAATAATATAAAATTTACCATTTTTTAAAAATAAATTTATTTATTTATTTTTGGCTGTGTTGGGTCTTCGTTTCTGTGCGAGGGCTTTCTCCAGTTCCGGCGAGCGGGGGCCACTCTTCATCGCGGTGCGCGGGCCCCCCACTGTCGCGGCCTCTCCCGTTGCGGAGCACAGGCTCCAGACACGCAATAAATTTTTTTTTTTTTTTTTGTGGCTGTGGGGTCTTCGTTTCTGTGCGAGGGCTTTCTCCAGTTCCGGCGAGCGGGGGCCACTCTTCATCGCGGTGCGCGGGCCCCCCACTGTCGCGGCCTCTCCCGTTGCGGAGCACAGGCTCCAGACACGCAGGCTCAGTGGTTGTGGCTCAGGGCCTAGCCGCTCCACGGCATGTGGGATCTTCCCAGACCAGGGCTCCAACCCATGTCCCCTGCATTGGCAGGCAGATTCTTAACCACTGCACCACCAGGGAAGCCCCAAATTTTACCATTTTAACCATTTTTAAGTGTACAGTTCAGTGGCATAAAGTACATTCATATTGTTCAACCACCACCACGATGCATTTCCATAACTTTTTCATCATCCCCAACTGAAACTGTATCCATTAAACTATAACTCCCCATTCCTCCTCCCCCAACTCCTCTATTCTACCCTCTACCTCCATGAATTTGACTAGGTACTTCACATAAGTGGAATCACACAATATTTGTCCTTACAGTATGTGTCTGGCTTATTCACTTAGTTCGATGTCTTCATTTGATGCAGTTTTGTTTTTTTGTTTTTGGCATGCCATGGGTATTGTGGGATCTTAGTTCCCTGACCAGGGACTGAACCCGGGCCAGGGCAGTGAAAGTGCTGAGGCCTAACCACTAGACCGCCAGGGAACTTCCCCCAAGTTTGATGAGTTTTGACAAATGTGTTCATCTGTGTAACCACCACCCAATTAAAAAAAATTTTTTTAAACATTTTTCTCTCCCCAAACTTCTCTTGTGCCCCTTTGCAGATAATGCCCCAGCCGCTACTCCATCCTCACTCCCGAACCCCAGCCCTATGAAATCTCTGATCTGCTGTCACTGTAGATTTTTTGTTCTAGAATTTCATATAAATGGACTTGTACAATATGTACTCGTTTACGTCTGGCTTCTTTCATTTACCATAAGGCTTTCATTCCTTGCTTATCACCGAGTGGTATTCCATTGTATGGATATATTACAATTTGTGTTTACATGAGTAGATGGGCATTGAGTTTTTTCCATTTCTACTTAGAAGTGGGGGGACTTCCCTGGTGGCACAGTGGATAAGCCTCCGCCCTCCCAATGCAGGGAGCCTGGGTTCCATCCCTGATCAAGGAAGTAGATCCCACATGCCACAACTAAGAGTTCGCATGACGCAACTAAAGATCCTTTGTGCCGCAACTGAAGATCCCGCATGCCACACCTAAGACCCGGCGCAACCAAATAAATATTCTTTTTTAAAAAAATAAGTGGGATTGCTGGGTTATAACAGTTATGAATTCTTCATGTATTCTGGCTTCAAGACCTTTGTCAAAAATATGTGTTGAGGGACTTCCCTGGTGGTGCAGTGGTTAAGAATCCGCCTGCCAATGCAGGGGACACAGGTTTGCGCCCTGGTCCGGGAAGATCCCACATGCCGCGGAGCAACTAAGCCCATGTGCCACAACTACTGAAGCCCACGTGCCTAGAGCTCATGCTCCGCAATAGAGAAGCCAACGCACCGCAAGGAAAAGTAGCTCCCGCTGGCCGCAACTAGAGAAAGTCCGCGCATGTAGCAATGGCGATCCAGCGCAGCCAAAAATAAATAAATAAATAAATAAATAGAAAAAACATAACCATTATTAAAATTTATTTTTAAAAATGTGTTGAGAATATTCTCTATTTGACAGACAAGCAAGTGTTGTTTAGTTTGCTGCTTTGAGAGGTGGAAGGTGAAGGGAAGGCACGGATTGGATGGTGCTGCTCACTTTGGGGAAGGAAGGAAAGGAGAAAGCAAGGTTGGGTGTTGCTTTTCCTGACTCCAGTGTTACCAAAAATTTCCAACAGGGGGCAGTAGAAACAAGAGCACAGATCCAGGGTCCAGAGGCCAAAGATCATAGAGTTGCAGCATGTTGGAGGCCAGAGGAGCCTTGAAAGTTGTCTGATCCAACACTTTCGAGGGGTAAATGGGGAGACTGAGGACCAGAGAGGAAGAACATGCGCTCCTCCCTCCTTCACCTGGGTCACTTGTTCTCATCCTTTCACATTCAGCTCAACTTTTCTTTCTCTGGGAGCTTTTCCAGCTTCTGCCTCTCCCTCCCCATCCCACTCCTGCATGTGAAAGTTTAACTCGCCCCTCTCTCGTTACTCTCACTTCTTCAAGGAACTGGGGCCAGGTCAAAATCATCTTTGTCATCTCAGGGCCTGGCACAAAGTAAGTGCACAATAATCATTAAGAGTGAACGGCTGCCACCCTGTGCAATGCTCTTCCAGGGTCTCCGGGCCCTAACTCTGCCTCCTGGGCCCAGCCCTATAGCTAGAAGGATGGAAGTTCCCCTGTTGCCTCTCTGGAAGGTACAAGGGGGCCTAAGGTCCTCATTCATCCTTTTGTTCAGTAGCACTTGTTTTATGTTTACCTGGTGTTGGGCTGCATCCGCAGGCCTGCAAGCCCTGTAATTGCCCAGCCTCAAGACCAAAGAAAGAGCCTGGACTCATTGATAGAGACATTAATGGTTTAATAGATGGGGGATCTTACACATCTGAAGCAAGGTCCTGGAGCGACACGGGGCAGGGGGTGGGGGTGGGTAGGGAGGTTCCAGTTATAGAGGGAATTGATGTCAGGTTGGCTCATCAGTTACCAGGGTAACCAACAGAGGGGCTCCCCCTTTTGATAAACTACCATAGTGAAGATAGCTCTGATCTAGATTAGAGCAATCACTAGCTGGGGCTGGGAGCAAGTATGTAGGCATTTGCTGATTAGGCTCTACGATTAAGAGGGAAGGTCAGTCATCGGACTAGGGTGTAGGTGAAGCAGGGACTGGTCAAGCGGGGGATGTACAGAGAGCAAGAGAACAGCCATCTTGGGTGGCCTGATACTGGCACCTGGGATACAGAGGAAATGACATCATGATGATGTTGATGGCAACTACTAACTTTTATTAAACAAACCCTACTGATTACTAGGCACACTTTTTTAAAATTTTAATATTTATTTATTTATTTATTTGGTTGCACCGGGTCTTAGTTGCGGCAGGCGGGCTCCTTAGTTGTGATGTGTGAACTCTTAGTTGCAGCATGCATATAGGATCTAGTTCCCTGACCAGGGATCAAACCCGGGCCCCCTGCATTGGAGCACGGAGTCTTAACCACTGCATCACCAGGGAAGTCCCCTAGGCACACTCTTAAGACCTTCACATTTAACTTATTTAGGGGAGAAATAAAAGTTTCCTCCCTCAAAGAGCTCACATGCTGATCGGGGAAAGAGTCAATTATTCCTTCATTGATTCATGAATAAGGGCTAGAGATATGAACAAAATAGGCAAAAATCTCTGCCTAAATATGAAAGGTTAAAAAATGAAGCTTTCATTCTAGCAGTAGTGCTGGTGAAGAGGTGATAAATGAAATCAGTAAAATGATGATGCATTAGATAATAAGTGTTATCATAAAAAATAGAGAAAAACGAGTAGACAACATTCATTGTCCATTGCGATGAATAATGACTTGTAGGAATCTCTCTCCTCGCTTTATACCCTGACGGAATATACATATTACCACATTGGAATTCTCCAGAGCAAGTGGTTATTGTTCACTCAACACAAACTCTGTTATACTTTTTTTTTTTTTTTTGCGGTACGCGGGCCTCTCACTGTTGTGGCCTCTCCCGTTGCGGAGCACAGGCTCCGGACGCGCAGGCTCAGCGGCCATGGCTCACGGCCCAGCCGCTCGGCGGCATGTGGGATCCTCCCGGACCGGGGCACGAACCCCCGTCCCCTGCATAGGCAGGTGGACTCTCAACCACTGCGCCACCAGGGAAGCCCCAAACTCTGTTATAAAATCACTATGCACTTTGAAATATTCCTCAGTGAGCCTTTTTCAGCTATCACCTTTAGCCCTAACTACACAAGAGTTTACAATGTTTTTCTCTAATAAGATTGTTCCTGTAATTAGCTATAGGATAAAACCAAATTATCGATGGGCAGTGAAAACAGTGCTCTAACAAACAAAAAAAATAGAGAAAAACAAAACAGGAAGAGTGATAGGGAGGGCTGAGGGTGCTGTTTTTGGAAAGGTGGTCAGGGAAGGCCTCACTGAAAAGGTATCCTCCAGGTGAAGCCCTAAATGAGGTGAAGGAGGGAGCCACACAGATTTCTGAGAGAAGGACATTCCAGGCAGAGGAAGAGCAAGTACAAAGGCCTTGGGGCCAGAGCATATGCCTTGTTCACAGACTAGCTAGGAGACTGGAACTGAGTGAGCAGCAGGGAGCATGGTGGGAGATGTCAAGGACAGAGGTGTAATGGGGGTCAAATCTGCAGGGCCTTGTAGGCTGTGGTAAGGCTGTTGGATTTTGTTCTGCATGAGACAGGGAGCCACTAGAGGTTACGGGACAGAGGAGGGACATGATTCAAGTCAGGTTTTAAAAGAATGACTGTTGTGTTGAGAATAGGCTGTAGAGAGCACGGGTGGAAGCAGGGAGACTGGGGAGGAGGCCACGGCACTGATCCAGAGAGCAACCTGATGGCTTGGAGGTGCCGAGGAGTGTGTGAGCTCAGAGCACAGTAGCACGTGCCCACAGAGGGAGCGGGTGCCTCTTCCCTCCAGGATGGCAAGGGATTGCTGAGGTCTTGAAGGAATTGGAAAGGGTGGAGAGGGCTCCCTGATCCAGCTCCAAAAGAGGGGCTGAGTGGGACACAGGGCTGGTCTCACTGTCTCCTGGACACACAACTCACCTCAGGAGGCTGGACATCAGCACACACGTCTCAGGCCACTCCCTGTCTCAGCCACAGCTGCACAGAGGTGCGCTCCAGAACACACAGACACAGGGACAGAGGGGGTAGCTCGGCCTCTGCCCCACGCAGCCCACGGGAGCTGAAAGGATCCCTGAGGTCCTCTCGGGAAAGCCCAGAAGGAGAAAGGATAGCACGTTCTTGCTGCTCTCTCTGCCTCTCCAACCAAGCATGTCGTAAACGCTTGGCAAGGATGCTGATTACAGTGGTGAGGGCGACCTGCTGACAGGGCGTGTGTCCAGCTGACCCTCTCCCACACCTTCCTGGGTGTTAATGGGGGCTGGGCGCGCTGAAATACAAGCTATGATACACACACACCCTGCCCATTGCCCTCCTTCCAACCTGAACTTCCCTCCCTATTTCAGGCTCCCAGGTCCCTCCCTGGGTGGTCTCTGCCCCAATATACTCAAAGGTCCCCACACCCTACTCTCCCCCTCCCAACCCTGCCTCCGGCCTGCCCACCAGTCTGCCTGGCACTCAAGCTCTGTCCCTCACCCCCTCCACTCTAGCTGTAATCACAGCTCAGACCAGCCCCCACTCCTGTGAATAATTTGGGCTGATTTAGGGGCTATCAGGGGAGGGGGATGCTAATGGAGTTCATGGGAGGGCTGCCCTGGTGATGAAGGGAAGGTTGAGAGGCAATTAGCAGGGCTGACAGCCTCGGGAATCACCTAATGTGCCCTCCTGCCCGCAATAAGAGCTAGTGAAGGGTTTGGGTGTGGGGGGGTGGCCTTCCGCCCCCACATCCAGGGAAGGACTTGGACTTGAGGAGGGCTCTTGGCCCTCCCTCAGCAGGATGTTGGAGGACAGATAGCAGGATGGACTTCCAGAAAAACAAGGGCAAGGGAGGCGGGGGCACTTTGGGGAGGAAGGGAGGCTGACAGGATGAGCCAGGAACTCCTGGTGCTCCATAGCCCCCCACTTCCCAACACACAGACACACACACACAGACACAGACACACACACACACACAGACACAGACACACACACACACACACACACACACACACACACACAGAGTGCCCCAGCTGAATCCTATCCCTCACTGGGGACCGGCTCCTGATTAATACCAACATTAGCCCTGAACACGCTCCCCTCCTGGCCTCCCTGCCATTAATTACCTCCTCTCCCAGCCCAGCGGAGGGGAAGCCAGCTCCTCCGGGGCAAAAGGAACACGGTCTGACCCCCTGCCCAAGAAGCCACTCCCGCCCCCCTCCTCCCTGCTTCCGAAGGAAAAGAGAAGAGAGGAATCCGGAGGGAGGGACAGAAGGAAGGGAGGGAGATTGTGCCCTTCTGTCCCCAGCAGCACCACATCTCCCTCTCCGAGGCTCTCACCCCTTGGAGCCTCTCTGCCATCGAAGTTCCATCCCCCCGCCTGCAGATGGTCAGCCTGGAGCTGAAAAACCTCTGGCTGGAAGAGGGTCCCCCTGGACGAGGTGGGCGGTCAGATCCCTGGGCCCCTTCCCCTGCCTACATCCCTGGTGATTTCGTCAGGAGCAAGACTTGGCACAGATGCGGGCAGAGAGCCCAGTTTACACAAACCAGCACACGGGGACTGTCACACACGAACACAAAACCTGACGCACTAGGACCAAAGTCACCCTGGGGATGGGAAGGGGGCGACACACTCCACTGGGAGGGGCTGCCCACCACCACACACAGAATCACACCAGAAACATTCAGTCAGCTGCTTGGAGAGGGGCAGGTAACGTATCACAGAACATTCACGTGTCAATGGAGGAGGCTCTGCCTCAGCTGAATGTGTATGAGCCTCAGGAGGAGGGATCCCTGCCTTTTCTCTCTCTCCCTCTCTCTCTCTCTCTCTCTCTCTCTCTCTCTCTC
>NC_041217.1:71678659-71692808 GCF_002837175.3 Physeter macrocephalus
CACACACACACACACACACACGCACACACACACACACACACACACACCCCTTAAAGCAAAGGGCAGTGAACTGAAACCAAGCCCACGTCTACTCCAGCTCCCACCCCACAGTCTGCTCCCTGCCCAGGGCACCAAGCCCTAACTCCCCTCTCAGCCCCCCTGCCTCCCTCTCAGCCCTTGTCCCCCACATTGTGTCTCTGCATGTCTTCCTTTGAGAAAACCCAGGCAGCCCAGCTCCCACTCAAGGATAAGGGGTGGGGAGGCTTCATGAGATTTTTTTCTGAGCCCCTCCCGACACCCCCGTGAGCCCCATTATAAGACCAAGCGAGGCTGGAGACCCGACAATCGATATCCCTCAAAGATGAAGATGCTAATAACTTTATCCCCTCTTGTCCTCCAACTCTCTCCTACATTAGCTCTGACCACAGGCCCCAGGCATCTGGGACCTGCAGTGGGCAGGCCTGGAGCTGAGTAACCCCTTCAGATCCAGGTGGGAAGCAGGAGGGTAGACAGCAAGAAAGACTTCCTGACACTTAGGAGTGGGAGGCCACAGGGATAAAGGATAGAAAGCCTCAGAAGCATGTTTCCCACTCCTGGATGTATACACTGGAGACCTGACTCAGAGTCTGGGAGGACTCTGAGAAGCACCTTAGAAGCACCCTACAGGGGCACCAAAGTCCGAGTAATCCCTGAGGGCTTCCCAGAGGAGGTGAACCGGGAGGGGAATTCCCACTGGGGGAAGTCAGAGAGTTGAGGGACAGGAGTTGATGGGGCAGTGAGTGGGGGCTGCTCTGGCCCTGCCATCCCTGCAGACCCGTGGCCCATCCTCCACCAGGGCCGGTTGGGGGGTACCCAGAGACCCACAGCCCATGGGGTTTCAGAGGGCGAGAGAAGCCCTCTCCTCCCTCACACACTCCACAGCCAGGCTAGATCTCTCTGCAGCTGGTGCAGCTGGAGGGGGTGGTTGGGATCAGGGGACAAGAGCTTCTCTTCTGTGAGCACTATCCCCCCAAAATATTCTTCCTGCCAGCCTGGCCTATCCTACCCCAAAGACCAGGGCCAGGCCTGGGACTGGGGTGCTCAAAGCCTGTCATAGGATAGAGAGAAGGAGGTGGAAAAGGAGGAAGAAGTGCGGGAAAGAGGAATGAAAACATTTTATATAGCAAACATTTATATAGCACCTACCACAGGCCAGGCCTCATTGGAAAAGCTTTTCACATGAGGCTTGTTTAAAGCTCATAATGACCCTTGGAGATTAGTGCTATTATTATCTGCATTTTGTAGAGGAGGACACTAAGGCACATAAAGGCTGTGTAAATTGCTCAGCATCACAGAGCTGGTAGGTACAGAACCAGGCACTCTGGCTGCAGAGTCTAGAAGCTTGATCTCCAGGGAACCAAGCCCTGGAAAAAGAGGAAGGGACCCAGCTGAGTAGGAGGGGGTGTTAAAGAGCCTCTTGGTCCAAGGGCTCAGAGTAAAACACGCTGCCCCAGGGCTCTGGGCCGAAGCTGGGGCTCTCGGCTTTTTTCTCCATGCCCTATGCATGCACCTCTTGTTTCTCTGCACTGCTCCGGGCTGCCCCCTCTCTCCTTGTCTTTGCCCCTAAGTGGGCTCTTCTGGCAGCTCTGGCCCTGTCTTGTCTCCATCTCCTGGCTCCAGGTCTCTCTCCTCCCCACTGCCCCAGAGCCAGAGCTGCTCAAACGTTCCACCTTAGCACTGGAGTCTGTCAGAGCTGGTGGGGGGCGGAGACGGGGCGGGGATGGGGCGGGGCCGGACAGAGAGAGAATCTGGGAGGGGACTGATGCTTGGAGCTGTGGAGTCCTCACTCCCCTCTGGGGGTGGGGCTGGACTGCCTGGTGGTTCAGCCTGGCTGTAGACTGAAAGTTGTGGTTTCTGGGTCCTGGCTCCTCCCGGGACTGTCAGCCCCTCTCTCATTGGACAGCCTGTCTAAGGCCACGTTAGGAATTGGGCAAAACAGGCTTTCTCCAGCTGGTACTTAGAGAGTCCAGGGCCTATGGTGTCTGGAATTTCTCTAGGATCTCTCTTTAGCTTGGTGGTTCAAGGGGACACAGGACAGGACATTCTCCACCCAGGCTGCCCCAGCACTCTGCCTGCACTGTTCCTGGAAACCTGAACAGATGCTCCGCCCTCCTGTCGGGAATCCAGCCCCCAAGGGAGCAGACAGGAAAGAGGCAGAGGCTGGTTAGGAAGGCTGAGGGGTCAGCCTTGGAAGGCTTGGACCCTTGGGCTCTGTAGAGAGCCCATCCCCCCTGCTGGGGGCCCCTGGGGAGCCACACTGGCTTCTGCATCACTGATTCCTTCTCTCCAGATCCCTGTGGAAATGCTGGCAGAAGCTTCCTTAGACAGGGGAGTTCTGGGTTCTTTCCTCAATGTTGGGTGTTCCTGCAGTATCCACCACCTCATCTGAGCCTGTGTCTCCCAACCAAGACAGCTATCTCTGAGAGGGAGGGGTAGTGGGGGAACTACACCAGGTCTGGGGGACTCAGATGTCTGATCCCCACAGCCTCAGGTGTCTCTCCCTGTCCCAGCTCCCCATGGGGTCCTCAGGGCCCCATTCCATTGATCCCCCTGCAGGCATTCATCTCAGCTGGTGCTTAGCCCCTGGTGTGTGTGTGGCAGGGGTGGGCGTGGCAGTTAATGGACTTGGCACAGCCAGGAGGTAATTAACAGGGACGGGGCATGTGTCACAGTGGCTTGGGGGGGAGCACCATTAAAGACAATGGGATCCAACAGTTATGAGTCGGGGAGGGGGGAGGTGCCATGTGTGTACATGTTTGCACGTGCACGCCTGGCTACGGAGGGTAGGCTGGTGCGCCTGTCAATGTGCTCATCTACGTGCCCATCAATGAAGGGAACGGACTACGGGGGCTCTTAGGCCATGAAGCTGGCAAAGTGGGTGCAAGCTCCCTCCTTACCACCCAGGACAAGGCCCCAAGCCCCGACTGCCTGAAGGAATCAAAGTCACTGGCTTAAGCTCCTGTTCCCAGATCGATGAAAGCTATCCAATTCCCTCTTCCACAGTCTCCCAGCATTTTCCTTTCCCTGTCCTAACCTTGTTCCCAGAACCCCTCACCTCACCTGTCCAGCTTTTCCAGCAATACCGCCAGCTGTGGTTTTAAGAGGCTCTGAGACTCTGATGCTCTTGACCTTGGTAACACTCCACATGCCCTGGCGGGTCCCTTCTGCCATCTGACCTCCATCCCCTCTGCTTCAGTGATGTTCAATGTGGGCCAAACCCCAGGCCCCCTACGCCTCTACCCACAGAGTCTCCAAGGCTGGAAGTGTGTACATACCACTTCTCTTCTCAGCCCTGAAGACAGGATCAAGGGGCCTGAGGAGGTGGGGAGGATGGGAGTGTGGGCGAGATAGAAGGCACCCTCCAAGGAGGCCATGCTATTCTCCAGGACACTGATTCAGCGGCTTGTCCCACCTTACGTCACACATCTGTGCCTCTGTCTCTTCATCTGTGTTCATCCGTCTGTGTGTCTCTTTCTCCTTCTCTGTTTGCACCCTCTCGACAGTCTCTCAGCCTGTCTCCACGTCTTTAGGTCCTGTCCCTCTCTGTGTCTGCATTGTCTCTCTCTTTGCACTGTCTCTGGGCTCACCTGTTGGATTTGATCCCGACCCTGTCTCTCCCAGCACGTTCCAACCTCCTCTCCTCCCAATCACTTCTGCTTAAGCCCCCCCTCCCAGGGGTGGCGCAGCACCAGCCCCACTCAGCCCAGGGCATGAGAGGAGGGCCTTTGAACTTGGCCCTCAAGGACCAGACCCCTCATCAATCAGCCCGCAGCCCTGGGTCAGACCTCCATTAGCACTAACCAGCCTGGACAAGAGGCAGACACCATCGGGCTAGGCCTAGGGGTGATAAGACCCAGATTGAATCAGCGGGTGGGGAGAGCTGGGCACCCAGGGAGTGAGACAGCCACGCCATTAGCCCTGAGGAGCCATTGGGAGCGTGGGTTATTGCAGGAGCTGGGCATGTGATTGGAAGTGATGGGGCTGAGGGTGGGAGGAAATTGCTCCTCCCTGGCTCCAGGGTGAGGAAATGGGGGCAGGGCCCAGGTCCTGGGATGGGGGACCTCACCCAGCCTCGGAGCTGACAGAAGCCTCGGGCCAGTGGTGGCCTCGGGCCAGTGGTATTCCAAGGGACAGAGGGGAAGGGAGAGCTTACCTCCTCCCTCGGGCAGAACGGAATGGGGAGATGGCTTGGTCCTTAGGAAATAGCCACCTTGCTCAATTCCTGGCCTTCAGGTATGGATCTCAAAGCACTTAGAGCCAAGAAGAGTGACAGAGGGGAAGGAACAAGGGGTCCTGCTTCCCTCAACCATTCCTTTATCCTACTCCTTTCCTGTCCCTGCCACATGTACACACACACACACACACACACACACACACACACACACACACACACTCTCACGCGCGCGCACACATGCACACATGCGCCCACATACACAAGCTGTCCCCCCCTTTTCTCTCAACCTTTTGTTGTATTGTGTGCTTGCTCTGTTCTGGGCACACCAATACAAGGAACACTCACCCCACCAATGCTTCCATCCTGTCCACCTCCACATCTAACTTCAATCCCTCCTACTGCAGCCTTCCTGAATGAAATACAGAGATAGGCAATTAGGGTCTGAAGGTCCGGGAAGCTTGACCTGAGGCTGCCTCACCGCCAGGCGGACAAGATGACCATGGGACTGGGAGGCAAACCACAACTACGAGGTGGAGGTGACAGCTGCATGCAGTAGGGGTAGGTGGCTGAGGTTAAGCAGAGAGGGAGAGGATCCCAGAGAGTCATCCCCCTACCTGAGTCCCGATAACCCCCTCCCAGAACGACATCATCCCAAGAATTGGCAAGAGACACAGCCAAGGGACAATAAATATAATTGCTATGGCGGAACCCTGCCTAGAGAAGCAGGAACATCCTCCGCTCCCAGACTCCACCTGTCCCCTCCTGCATGCTGAGGGTGAGTTAGATGCTTTGAGATCACCCTGGGGCTGCTGGGAGCCATGGGGGTCGCCGAGGGCAGGCTGCAGTATTCCGGCTACCCAGCCCCAGCCCCTGGGCCAGCCTCCTAGCCCAGGACATCCAGGTAGACAGGAGGCGCCTGGGCAAGGGCTTGCAGCCGGGTGTGCACATCTTTGATGCTGTGGCGTTGTTGGGGTTCCCGCTGCCAGCAGCCCCGCATAATGGCGTAGACCTCCGGTGGGCAGGCGCGCGGCCGCTCCAGCTCACGTCCCTGCGTGATGCACTCGATCGCCTGGCGCCACCAGAGGGAGAGAGAAGAGGGCACGCTGGGCTGGGGGCAGGAGAGTGAGGCCAGACCCAGCACTGCCTCTGCCTCATTGAAGCTCCCAAGGCAGGTCATATGATATGTCTGGGCCTCGTGGCTACTAATAATCTGAAAGGATGCAGTGAATCCCAAGATTCCTTTCCACTCTGACGCTGAGCAGTGGAAGGGTTAAAGCTAGAGAGACCCTGGGAGGGTTGGGCTGGGGTAGAATTGTATCCCGAAGGGCTGGAATCAGACCCTAGCAAGACTTGCCAGGTGGGCTAAGGAAGGGGAGGGGCAGAGGCATTTGCCAAATCCATCAGTTTAGTGTTGAGGGCTGCATGGAAGAAGGGAAGGGTTCTCCATCTCTCAGCTCCAGAGGGCAAAAGGAAAACAGAGCAGGGGTGCAGGTAAAGGCCTTGAAAAGTGGCTGGCTTGCATTTTAAGGTAGAGGGCAACCCCACTTTTTTTCTCTTCTGTAGCTACCACTCTGTGGGGCCCTAGCTGATCTTAAAAGAAAACTGCAGCAGGAAAGATCAAAGTTAAACTCCAGGAAGGACTGCAAGAGCAGCTAAGGGATCCAAAGAAGGAGACATTGTGGCAGGGAGATGCTTGAAGGGCCTGGAGTCTCTTCCCCCCTTCTTCCCTCCCTCGCCATTAGAGGGCTTGGGTTATGGGCAGCACTAATTCCATTCCTTCTCTCAGTGCTTGAGAAAATTAAAATCTATAACCCTCTCTCCCACGCCACCAGCCTCCAGGGAGCAGACTGCATTAGGAGGAGAAATGGAAACTGACAGCTGCGAGCCAAGGAGGGGGTGGGGGGAGCTGCTCTGGGAGAGGGAACACCTGTGTCCAGCCAGGAGAGCAAGGGGAGGTGTAGGACCGTCCTTCTTACAGTCTAACCTCCAGCCTTCCTGCTGCAGCGTCAGGCCCTCTCGTGCTGTGTCCCTCTTTCCATGCCTCTCCCTTTCACCCTGATGATGCCTACTAGGTCTATAAAATGCAGCTAGGGATGGAGGTCTGGGCTCCATTTATAAGTGCTTTGAGGTTCCCCCAGGAGCCAGTTAGAATAGGAGAAGGAAGAATGTGAGAAAAGAACAGGGTCGGGGTGGAGAGAGCAGTGTCAGCAGAATGCTGGATGGGTGCCCGGCCTGCGGCAGTGGGATGAGGGACAGAAGGGGACAGAATTTCCTGAAAAAGGGACCCAAAGGGGCGGGGAAAGGGTAGCCGGCGGGGAATGACCCATGGAGCGGGGCTGACCTCTGTGTTGGAGAGCTGGTACCAGGGTTGCTTGCCGTAGGTGAAGATCTCCCAGAGCACCACGCCGAAGCTCCACACGTCGCTCTCGGTGGTGAACTTGCGGTAGAGGATGCTCTCAGGCGGCATCCAGCGGATGGGCAGCATGGTGCGGCCTCCCACCTGCCGGCGTGGGGGTGCTGCGTCACCTCCTGCAGGCGCCCACCGCGGACAGCCTCTCCTGACGCAGACCCGCCCCCAGTCCCGTCATTAAAAATAAATAGAGGAGGGGCTTCCCTGGTGGCGCAGTGGTTGCGCGTCCGCCTGTCGATGCAGGGGAACCGGGTTCGCGCCCCGGTCTGGGAGGATCCCGCATGCCGCGGAGCGGCTGGGCCCGTGAGCCATGGCCGCTGGGCCTGCGCGTCCGGAGCCTGTGCTAAATAAATAAATAAATAAATAAATAAATAAATAAATAAATAAATAAATAAATAAATAAATAAATAAATAAATAAATAAATAAATAAATAAATAAATAAATAAATAAATAAATAAATAAATAAATAAATAAATAAATAAATAAATAAATAAATAAATAAATAAATAAATAAATAAATAAATAAATAAATAAATAAATAAATAAATAAATAAATAAATAAATAAATAAATAAATAAATAAATAAATAAATAAATCCGCATACCACAAAATAAATAAATAAATAAATAAATAAATAAATAAAAATAAATTAAATAAATAGAGGTGGCTCTCCCGCCCAGGGCTAAAAGGGAAAAACCGATGGTGCCATTTCCCTCCGTGATAGTGGAGACAGACCCTCCTCCACTGGGGGCTGAGGGGGTAGGAGGAGGGTTAAAAACCAGAGCCAGAGAGTCTCAGACACCACACCGCCTGAGGAAGAGGAGGGCGTGCCCAGCAAGGGCAGGCACTGGAGGGGGACTCGGCATTAGCGTGTCTACAGTTTGGATGCTGTGGGAGGGGTCGGGGTGAAAGACTTACACGGTAATAGTCGGTGCTGTAGATATCCCTGCTCATGCCGAAATCGCCGATCTTGACCACTAGTCCCTGACCCACCAGACAGTTGCGCGTGGCCAGGTCCCGATGCACGAAGTGCAGACCCGCCAGGTACACCATCCCCGCGGCGACCTGGCTAGCCACGGCCAGCAGCTGCCCCAGGCCCAGAGGCCCTGGAGCCACGTCCTCCCCGCCAGCCAACAGCTTGGCATCAGGCCCGTGGGACCTTCGAGAAAGAGTGAGGGAGAAGGATAGGCTGGAAGGAGAGAATCCCCAGGAGCCTGAGAGAAGGGAGTCCAGGGAGCTGGGGGTTGGGGGTTGGGGGAAGGGACTCAGGGAATGGAGGAAGGAAAGAACAGGGGAGGCAGCTGTCTGGAGGGACCGGGATGGAGGCCGGCTGGTGTGTCCCACCTCTAGAGCTTCCACTGGTGCGCACACTTTCCACATTAATGCCTTCCTCTCAGGCAGCCCCCTTGAACTCCAAGCCCACTGGAGCTGCCCACTGGCCCCTACGTCTCTTGCCCGGGTACACCTCCAACTCAGCCCTTGAGAAGATGCTCAGCATCTTCCCCCCCAGGCCTGCCCCTGCCTCAGTGAAGGGAACATCCCTCACCCAGGCTGTGAGCCTGAAATCTGGTAGTCCTTGATTCCTGTCTCTCTCACCTTTGCCCTCGGTATCCAGCCTTCCTTCCAAAGGTTTCAGGATGCCCTCCTCCTCCCCACAGCCATCCCTCTAGACCAGTCCCTGATCATTTATCTCCATTCCCCAAATATTCCTTCTTCTGAAGCTGTCTGAGCTGATGGTTTTGTCAGTACTGCCCTTTCCTACTGGCCAACTTTCTCCTCAACAATTTATTTCTTCACTTATTCCAGGTAACATCTCCAATGTGCCAAGCACCAGAGCTACAGTGGAGGGTAGGATGCAGATAAACAGGTTACAGCAGTGCAGTGTGGGGGGCACCTGATGGGCACTCAGGGTAGGGATGGAAGAAGTCAGGGAAGCCTTCCTGGAAGAAGAGACATCTAAACTGAGACTCAAGCCCTTGGGAAGGGAGGTGGGTAAGCCACTTGAAGGGGTCGGGGACAGGGGTGGGTGAAGGGGCTGGGAAGGAGACCCAGTGTACCAGGCAGAGGTAGAGGCCCAGAGGTGAGGAGAAATAGAAATAGGGCCCTCCTAGGGGAAGTCTTCCAGACTCATCTAGGAGCTTTCATGTTTCCCTCCTTTGGTTTCCCCGTGCTCTATCCACTATATAAAGCTGCTTTTCCTCCAACCTGGACACCAGATGGATCCTGGCTTGCATCCAGTCCCTAGCACAGAGCCCACACCGCATCTGGTGAGTAAGGGGAAGGGCTCCTCTTTGGCCTCCTCTTGACTTGGGTTCCTCTGAGCCAATTCACCTCCACATTTAACCTCAGGTCTGCCCTCACCTCCTTCCTGCTCCACATCCTCCATTGGTTCCTCCCCACGCTCAAGATAAGCTCAGCCTCTGGGGTCTCTCCCAGCTGAATTTTGCAGCCTGGCTACATGAATGACCTGTCACTCCCAAAGGGATGTTTGGAGACCAAACCACTACCATCAGCTGTACAAACACACTCATCCAGAACCACAGTCCCCTGTTGTCCCTCTTACTGCTAGGGAAACTGAGGCCAGAGAGGAAATCTACTTGGCAAAGTAGGCTCAGCTAATAAGTCGCAGTTGATTCCAAACCCTGGCCCTTTCCCTGTCTCACACTGCCCCAACCTCACAGGGGGTCCACCTCATCGGAGTAGGACTCAACGAAGGGAATATGTGACCATCACAGTCAGGGGTTGAGAGCAGGGCTCTGCCTGGGGTCACATCTCCCTGGACCATTTGTTACCTGTGTGCCCTTGAGCAAGTCACTTAACCTCTCTAAGCCTCATCTGAGAAATGGGTACACTTCTTGAAGTTATTAAAATTATCAGTACAAATTAGTTAACATATCAGAGTTGTTCTGTCCAAAGCCAAAGAAACAAATTTTTGGTAACTTCCTTCAAGTATAAATTGCCATATATGCTAGGAGACTATGAAAAATAAATATACATTTATATTATTATACAGACATATATGTATAAGCACAGACAGTCATGATTAGAATGAATTATAAAATACATAGCATAGTGCCTGGAGCGTGGAAAGTGCCTGATAAATGTCTGTTATTGCTGTTATCGTAGTTATCGAAACTGCCACCTCCTACAGGCCTGGCTTCTGTGTGCCACACGCAAGTGCACACACGCTCTGCAAAGCCCACCCATCCTGAAGATTCAGCTCTGACTTCTGCTAATGCAACCTCCCTGACATTGCCGCTCTGTCCTCCGCACAGACTCTCCTCACATTCACACATTTGCCTTGCGGACAGGGCCTTCCTGCTCCTTCTTGGTGTCCCGCCCCCCCAGTTCCGCAGACAAGCAGGGATGTGATTGTAGGGAAGGGACGACGGGCCAGGGGCCAGCGCCAGGGCCAGGCCCTCATACCGGAGGAAGCGGTTGAGGTCACCATGCCGCATGTACTCAAAGACCATGAGCAGCGGACGGCCCTCGGTGCAGACGCCAAAGAAGCGCACGATGTGCTGGTGCTGCAGCATGGTGAGCAGCTCGGCCTCCCGCTGGAAGTCCTGCCGGGCGCTCTCAGACACCTCCTTCAGCGCCTGGATGGTAGGGGCGGGGACAGTCCTGGGTGAGGGCCCAGCCTTGACCTCCCCACGTCCAAGGTGACCCATCCAGCTCCAAGTCGTGAACCATGCCAGACCCCAGCCTCCCATCCACCAGCCTGAGCACCCCATCCTGGAATGATGGTGCTCTGGGAGGGGGGCCCGGGCCAGCAATATCGCACGGCCAAGGTCTTACCTTGACGGCCACTAGCATCTTGTCCTGCTCAGGCAGCAGGTTGTGGCACTCAGCTAGGAAGACCTTCCCAAAGGCGCCCTCGCCCAGCTCCCACTTGAGCACGATATCTCGGCGCTTGATGTGATGAACACCTGGGGGGGGGTCTTGCAGGATCAGACAAGAGCCCCAGTCTTGGGAAGGATGGGACAGGGGCAAGGACAGGACTGTCCAGCAGGGCTGTGCTCTGCACAGGGGGTGCCAGGCAAAGGGGAGGATGGACACTGAAAGTGAGCCTTCACACCTTCACCAAGCCCCATGACATGATGTGGACATGGGTGGCAGCGGGGTGGGAGGGAAGGCTTGTTCGGGCCTGGGGTGGGCAAAGGCAATGACACACAGGGGCTTCTACACATGCACACACACACGTACAAACACACACACACACACACACACACACACACACACACACACACAGGCTCGCCCGCACCCTTCACCCAGCCCCTCACAGGCATCACTGAAGTACTGTGGGTTCTCAATGATGTGGCCTTGGAGCCCAGAGCTTTTGCCCTCGCTGGGAGACAAGGAGCTGCCACCCAATGTCATGAAATGCAGGGACATGGCCAGTCCATCCTCTGGAGCCAGCACGGTGGGGCCTGGGGAGGAGACACAGTCACATGGAGGGGTCACAGCCCAGGCACACACTCTAGCTCCTGTCAGGTTGCAGGGTGCCAGGCGACCCCACCTCATAACTTGCATGGGAGGAACAGAAGAACTAGGAAGCAAGACAGCAGGCAGGAGGAAGGGGAGGCACTGTGACCGTTCTCTCTCTGGCTCCTGTCCAACCCCAGGCCCCGTGGGCCACCAGAGAACTCCCCCACTGCCCCCCCGCACAGCCCAGACCTCCCAGACCCACTTAGTGTTTGACTACAATCCAGCCACCAATTAGCAGATGCTACCTCTGAAACTACCCCGGCTCCAGCACCAACACACTCATATTCACAAGCCCCATAGCCAGCCCTCATATACCCCAAACACACACTCTGTAGAACTTCACGTGTGCACAGGCCCTCACACAGCGGACAGAGTGGGGAAGAGCCAGCAGGAAACAAAGCCAGACGGACGGACTGACAGACAGCCATTCTGCAGCCCCCCAACTCACGGTTGATCCCAAACTTGTTCCTCCGTCCACATTTGTTGAGCACAAGAAACGTCGTAGAAAGGAAGAGGCAGGCAAAAACAGCCAGGCCCACGGCCATGGAGACCTGAGGGTGTGGGGTGGTCAGATTTGGGGGTTGTCTGCACTCTCAGAGCTCCCCCATAGCAAACTGTTTCTCCATCCTGCATAGATGCCCAGAGCCAGGCCCCCAGACCTGCCTCCTCCTCCCCTGGGGCCCCCGAGTCACGGCTGTGAAGGGGGCTGTTGAAGTTCAGGCCAGAGTCTACTGATCTCTGTGCTCTGACCAGAAATGACATGCAGATGAGCCTCTAGCCCGGCCTCCTGATCCTAAAGTCCTGGACAAGCTTCCACTTCCCACGCTCACCCCAAAAGGTGTTTCATCCTTCTCCACTGGGTCTCCGGATGTGCTGTTGGTGTCTGTGGGGACACAGGGCAGGAAGGATAGGCTTTGGCACACCCTGTGTCTCCTCTAACGACTCCCCACCCTGGCCCCAGCTGACCCCCCAAGGGTCAGGTTAACTGTACCCCCTGCCCCAGCCGCAGCTCCAGGGACCAGACAGAACCTGCCCTCCAGCCTGGGCTACTCACCCACTGGCGAGAAGGAGACTGCCGCGGGAGGGAGGAGAGAAAGCAATCAGATGGGGAAAAGAGCAGTGCGTACCCTTCCCCCTCTGGGACTCATCCCTTTGTGGGTGGGGGTGGGATGGGGAGGTGGAGCTGCTGGACCTCAAGGGAGAAGACGCACGTGGCCCTTTTCCAGCTGGGCCAGGGATGCCCTGGTGCGTGGCTCTCTCTTCAGCCAGCCCAAGTGAATGGAAGAGCTCAGGGCTTCAGGACTCCTGGGGTTTGGGGGAGGCAGGGGCAAGGAGGACAGCGCAGAGCTGGACACCAGAACCCCAGGCTCCTTTCTGTCCAAGACCAGGCACTCCAACTTCTGAGGTCAGGATCACAGCAGGAAGTGGGCCAGGCATCCCTGGACACCTGGATCTGTACCCAGGTGGAACCCAGGGAGAGGGGCAGGGTTCAGGGTGGCCCTCACACCGGGGATGGGGTCCTCAGGGTTGAACTCGAAAGGGTTGTCCATGAAGGCGGCCATGACGGAGGCGGCAGCCTGGCCCAAGGGGTTGGTAGCCAGCAGCGTGTAGTTGCCATTGTTGACGTGGGTGGGCTGGTTGAGGCGCAGGCAGCCGTGTCGCACGGTCTCATTGGCTGCCAGCTCCAGGAACTCGGTGAAGATGAAGCTGGTCTCGTTGAGCACAGAGCCGTTGAAGAGCCAGCGCAGAGAGGGCGTGGGCTGCCCGTCCACTGAGAAGGGGATGCACCAGTGGTGCTGCTCCACTGCTGTTTGCAGGTGCACACTGGCAGGGACTGTGGGCCAGAGAGGGGGACAGAGAGAGTCCGGAAGCAGCTGCAGACCTGGCCAATCCCAGGTGGGGGTGGGAGTGTGTAGCTGGAAATCAGGGGGTAAGCCTAAGAGAAACTGGTCAGCAGGCCCTAAGAGATTCATAAGGAGAGACGTTCTGAAGAAAGCTGACAGTAAATCTGAAATAAATCAGGCAGCAGGTATATAAAACTCAAGCTGAAAAAACTTAAGTGGTGGGTTTAAAGAAAATAAGTAACAGTCCTAGAGAAGTAGGGTACCGGCTTATGGAAGTTAGACATGGAGTCTTTTGGATGAGGGATTTAGAAAAATTAAGTGTAATCAAGCCTAAGAAGATCGGGAAGGGGGCCTAAACATCAAACAAACAAATATATATATATATATATATATATATATATATATATATTTAAGAAAGAAAAAAAAAAAGAATAGGCTGTGGAGGTAATGAGCTATTTTCCTGCTGGTGGTCATTAAGGTCACTTTGTGCTACATATATATATATATATATATATATATACATACATACATACATACATACACACACACAATTGATACTGGAATTCCAGCCAGCACTCATGCAATGGAATACTACTCAGCAGTGAACTGAATGAACTAATAGTTACTCCCATTAACGTGGATGAATCTTACAAAAATAATGTTGAGGGACTTCCCTGGTGGTCCAGTGGTAAGGAATCTGCCTTACAATGCAGGCGACGCAGGTTCAATCCCTGCTCAGGGAGCTAAGATCCCACAAGCCGCGGGGCAACTAAGCCCATGAGCCACAACTACTGAGCTCGCGTACCTCAATAAGAGAGCCCGCGTGCCACAAACTCCAGAGCCCAAGCGCTCTGGAGCCTGCGTGCCACAACTAGAGAGAGAAAACCCGCACACGTCAACGAGAGATCTCTCATGCCTCAACAAAGATCCCGTTAAGATCCCGCAACTAAGACCCGATGCAGCCAAAAATAAATAATAAATAAATAATAAATAAATCTTAAAAAAAAAATAATGTTGAGCAGAAGAAACTAGACACAAAATAATACAAGGTATGATTCCGTTTATATAATGTACAAGAACAGACAAAACTCAACCATATTGATAGGGAAGCATACGTGTGTAAAATTATTTTTAAAAGCAAGGAAAACATTTAGAGAAGAGCTAACACCTATCCTTCTCAAACTCTTCCAAAA
>NC_041217.1:71692818-71723621 GCF_002837175.3 Physeter macrocephalus
AAAATTATTTTTAAAAGCAAGGAAATGATTATCACAAAAGTCAGGATGGGGTGGAGGAGAAGGATGGGGTTCTGAATGGGGAGAGGAAGAGAGTGTCTTCTGAACTGCTGGTAAGAATAATTACTGTTTAAGGTGTATATGTTTTATGTACATATCTATGTATGTTATGTTTCACAAGAAGAAAAATTTATATAACATAGAAGATTTGTGGCAGACCTAGGGAAATTAGGCAGTAAGCCTAAAGAGGAACTTAGATGGGGAATTTCTTCTTTTAAAACTAGGATGTAGGGACTTCCCTGGTGGTCCAGTGGTTAAGAATCCGCCTTCCAATGCAGAGGTCGCGGGTTCGATCCCTGGTGGGGGAACTAAGATCCCCGCATGCCGAGGGGCAACTAAGCCCGGGCCACAGCTAGAGAGAAGCCAGCACGCTGCAATGAAGAGCCCGCTCACCGCAATGAAAGATCCCACGTGCCGCAACTAAGGCCCAATGCAGCCATAAATAAATTAATTAATTAAAAATTAAAAAAATAAAACTAGGATGTAGGGCAAAAATTCTAAGGAGGGACGGACATGAAGAAATACAGCAGAGCAGTGAGAACGGGCAGGCAGCTGGTGTTGAGGGCTTCAGGTAGCAAGACTTGGGCAGGGGCCAAAAAGAAATCCATCTCCGTCCCTCTGGCCTTGACGAGCCCCCAGGACTTCCCTCAAAGGATCAGGTTTTCATGGGAATCTGGAAACAGCTGGGAGGGAGCAGCTGTGGACACACACATCCCACCCCTTTCCTGCAGCCCCCCACGCTCACATCCTCTTTTCAGGGAAGAAGGGATGGGGGTGGGCGCAGGGGCAGTCACTGGGACTCACAGGAGACGTTGACCTGGACGGAGACTTCAGCCCGGCCCACGTCATTCTCCGCCCAGCACGTCACGTTCTTCCTATTGAGGTCACTGGTGACATTGGCCAGGGTCAGTCCCAAGGACGGCAGACTCCCAGATTGCTGGGTCAGAGAAGAAAGGGGAAAATCAAGAAAAGCTTCAGCTGGCTTGGGATTTGAGGCAGGGCGGCTGGAGCTGATGTCTATGGGGAGCCCCTCCGGCCCAGATGGAAAAGGGAGGAAGGCTGGGAGGGAGGGGAAGGAAAAAGGTGTGGGAGAGAATATAACAGAGAATGGCCCTCCTTTAGAGCTTGTTTGCAGACTCTCCTGGATCATTTGTTTAATGATCTGAAAAATCTAGAACACAACCAATAACCTCAAAATAGGCACAAAGTACCCCAAGCCATAAAACCACCCATCTAAACATGGAAATTTTGTAAATGTGGACTCCCTTGAATAAATACCACGAAAGGTGAAGTTTCTCTGGGCTTCCACTGGAATATGTGAGTTCAAAGATTCCAGAAGAGCTCTGCAGCCTCTTACGCAAGGCCTGGGTTCCAGCCACCCCAAGGGGAAGCCGTGCCCTGAGCTTCTCTCGGCTGTCCCATCTCCTCCAAGTCACCCTGGGGTATGGCGTCCCATGAACTCTTCCCTTTGAGCTGCCCTGCCTCCCTTCACGCTCCTGAGGGGTCCCAGCCTCCCCTCCCCTCCATTTAACCCAGTTAGGCTATGGCTTTTCTATAGGAAGTCTCCAGAAAACAGAAGTGGTAGCAAACATGTAAAGCTCCCAAAGAGAAAAGCAAAAACCTGCAACTTCCCAAAACATATAGCTTATCAAAGGTCTCTCCACAGATGGTCACGCCCAGCCTCTTGCTTCTGTCTTGTCCCCTTTTCCATTACTCACTCTCAGTGGCTTTGATCTCTGGGAGAGGAGGAACCACTCAGTGGCTTGTGGTCCCTCCACCACGTCTGGACCCCCTGCTGGACCCCTGGTCCAGTGGTTCCTTCTTCAATATTGTTCATGGGGCCACCAGCAATTCTGGGATTGACTCCACTCCCAAAGCGAGGGCCTCCAAACTGAACACCACACCCCTGCTTTCACTGACCCAGTTCCTTCCAGGGACTGGACCCTCTGTGTCCACCCTTGAGGGGCCAGCTTTCTGGGTGGGCACAGCCCAACGTTGACCCCTGCTGACCTTGTCCATGAGGCCTCCTGAGTCAACTACAGCTACTCTCAGCTGCCCGCCGCCAGCCTGAGGACAAAGGGCAAGACCTGGGAAGATGCCCAAAGACCGATCTGGATAAGAGAGATAGAGGCCAGAGAGTGCCCAGAGGCAGGCAGGACATCAGAAGGCCATCATGTCTACCTCCTCAGCTGACAGATAAGAAAACCAAAATGCAGGCAGACTGAGGGATTTTTCCAAAAGTCACTCCAAGAATTAATTAGTGAGAGAGCTGGAACCAGACCTGTGCCTCCTTTATTAATATGCTCATCACACACTCAAGAGGATGTTCCTTCCAGAATCTCCAGAAAATGACCGAAAGGCCCCCAAGAACTGGCCTGGGTGCAGGACCACAAATATTGCGCCCTGTCCCTGGTTCTCAGTTTCCTTATCTAGAAAGGAGGTGGATGGGAGAGTTGGTCTGCTGGGTTCCCCTGCTCAGCTCCAATATGTGAGGGCTCTGTGACCCTCTCTCTTGTGGCCAGCACCGTGATCCCAGAGTGGGGACCTAAGTTTTGGCGGATCGGTGGAGCCTGGGGTCCTTGCTGGGCCAGGACCTGGCCTGAGGGCATGTGCATGCCTGCGGCTGCCCAGCAGCACAAGCCTTAGTCCCAGGGGTCTAAACCATCTCTGTCCATCCCTCACCCTTTATGTGCTTCTTATTTGTTGTCTCTCTTTCCCTGTCTTTGTCTCCTGTGCTCTGTGCAGGCCTCGAATCAGGAGGGGGGCATGGGGGCACGGGCGGTGGAGGGCTTCTCACCATCACCGTGGCTGACTCCTCCAGCTCCGTGAGGATCCAGCCGGCCTGCTCCAGGTCCTGCCCCTCCACCTGGCACTGCAGCAACACGTCGTCCCCCACGTCCACGGAGGCATTGGGCATCTGGACCTTCAGCGTGGGCACACCTGGGGGCCCAGGATGCCCGAGGGACGTTAGAGCTGGGAGCGGCCTCCGAGCCCCGCCCTTGGGCAGGGCTCCTTCTCCCACCCTCCTCAGAGACCCTACCCCTGCCCCCCAACCTTCAGTTTCCCCCAGCTCTAGCCAATGCCCGTTTCCCAGTCCCTCTTCAGGGCTCACCCCCTGAGCCCTGCCCAATGCCTTCTCCCCAAGCATGGTGCTCTTTCCCAGCCCCTCACACCACCTCCAGCACGTACCGCAGCTGGTGTTGGACATGAGGGCAAGGGGCCCCTGCCCGGGACACTGCAGCTTCTGTTCCCGCACTCCGCCCAGCCCCTCCTCCTCCCAGCGCTGCAGCCAGAGCAGGGCACAGGTACAGTGCAGGGGGTTCCCCGACAGGACTCTGGTGGGTGTGGGGGACACCAAGAGAGTCAGGGGAAGGGCAGATGTGAAGGAAGTACTACAGCAAGAGGGAGTGCAGTTAGACAGCAGGGTGGACTGTCTAGAGGTGAAGGAGTGGGGACACGGGAGAAGTTCCTCTCATGGACCCCCCTCACAAGACACTGCTGAAAGAAATAGAATGCCGAAAGTCAAAGACTGCCAGCTGTGGGCTACATGGAATTCCCTCACCTGGGCTCCCCAGGGTGACAAGCCAGGTGAGGGCTCCAGGTAGGGTGACCAGGAGAGAAGGGCACAGCCTTCCAGGCTGACCCAGAGGCCTTAGGCGCCCACCAAACATACATGGACCACGGCCGTCCCACCCATCCCATGAACACTGTGGGCGGATGTGCCCGTGTGCACAGGCCCCGAGAACCATGCCAGCCCCCAGCCTCCCAAGCACACACGCAATCAGTTGTCCAGGCCAGCTCTCCTCCGCCCACCCCAAATGTGCCCAGGGCAATCACCACCTCAATGGGTGGGCCTGCAGCTTCTGCTTCGATGGGGGGGTTCACAAGCATGCATATGGACAGCCAAACACAGGGTCCCCAGAGAGAACACCCCACCCCACCCCCAAAGTTCCACACAGACACAGCGACACATACCTTCACACAGAGGTTCAGGTGCCCGAGGGCGCGCACACACACACACACACACACACACACACACACACACACACACACTCACTTGCTGCTCTTGCCCCTGGAAGTCCCCACACTCACAGTTCCTGTAGGGAGAGGCCCTGGACGGTTTTCCAGGAGAGAGACTCCAGAGCATTGAAGGACAGATCCCTGCGGGAGTTGAGACAGAGCAGACAGACCCTGTGAGCCAGCGACCTCGCTCTGACCCAGTGTGAGGGAGGGGAGGAGCCAGGAGGAAGCTGACATCTGGCTCCCCGGACCCCAGCCCTGGCAACTAGAACTAGCCCGGCGAGTCACTGGAGAGGGGGGACTGGTTGGGCTCTCTGAGTCCCGCTCTTCTCCCTGGGACAACAAGGGTTAACCCCACTGAACCCCCTCCCCAGACCCCAGGGGGTGCCCGAGCGCGCGCACACACACACACACACACACACACACACACACACTCACTTGCTGCTCTTGCCCCTGGAAGTCCCCACACTCACAGTTCCTGTAGGGAGAGGCCCTGGACGGTTTTCCAGGAGAGAGACTCCAGAGCATTGAAGGACAGATCCCTGCGGGAGTTGAGACAGAGCAGACAGACCCTGTGAGCCAGCGACCTCGCTCTGACCCAGTGTGAGGGAGGGGAGGAGCCAGGAGGAAGCTGACATCTGGCTCCCCGGACCCCAGCCCTGGCAACTAGAACTAGCCCGGCGAGTCACTGGAGAGGGGGGACTGGTTGGGCTCTCTGAGTCCCGCTCTTCTCCCTGGGACAACAAGGGTTAACCCCACTGAACCCCCTCCCCAGACCCCAGGGAGGCGGGGTGGTCTGAGGGAACAGCCGCTCCCCCTCCCCAAGCCTTGGCCCCAGCTGGCAAAGTGCTGAGGCCCCAGCTGGGGGCAGGGGCTCCATCTGCGCTGCCTGCCCACAGAGCCCAGGACGGGGCCAGAGGAGGAGGGGAGCACGGGGCCTCCACACTCCCTCGCCGCCTGCCGGATGCCGTGCGAGGACCTCAGAGACCTTCCTCGGCCTCCCTCCCCACTCCTCCTTCCTTCCCCTCCTCAGGGACTAAGGAAAGTTGGCTGCAAGGGACCCCAGGCCCCCGGACCCCTAGCTGTAGAGATGGAGAAAGGGGGTTGGGTGAGGGGCCGGCTCCAGGACTCTGCGCCCTGCACCAGGCTGCCACTCCGGGGACCCTCTGCCTCTGAGGGGCCTGCCCTGACCCCGCCCCTTGCCTAGCTGTCTTTCGGTTTGTGGAGGCTGAGTTGGAGAGTAGCCACCACACGGGGATCACAAAGACTACCCGCTTTAGCGCCAGACACAGCTGAGGGTGCCTCTGTCCTGCCACTTACAGCTGCGTGACCAAAGCCCAGAAACTGAACACGTCCGATTCTCAGAATTCTCCTCTATAAAATGGAGATGGCACTACCTTTCTCACCAGGTTGATTGTGAAGATTCACTGACCTAAGTAGCGTGAGGTGTCACTGAGTACGCATTTTTAACTGAAGCCCTAGTACAGTCAGTGAGGTTAGAATCGCCTCATTTTGTCTGTCCTTGTTGCTAAATCACGGACACACAGAGAGTTTAGAGTACCCGGCACAGGCTCCCACCACACTTCCCACCTCTCCACCTGCCCGTGGTGAGAAGGAGGAGCTGAGCTCCTACCCTCAGAGGGGCTGCCAGGGACTCCAAGGGTCTCTCCTTTGGAGGTGTCTCCTGCCCACCCCTGCCCCGCCCCCTCCTCTACAGAAGGGGTGGCTGTGACTCCCAGGGGAGTACACCACGTGGCAGATCTGATCCCCGAGCTCCCAGGCTCTCCCAGGGGCCAGGGAGCAGGTGGGAGACAGAGCCCCGGCCAGAACCTGGAGCCCTGCTCCCGAACCTTGCTCCCTTCGGACTGGTGTGTATCTGAGCCCTGGGAAGAAAACGGAGGCAGGCCCCTATGAGAAGCGTCCCTGTAGCATGAAGCGTGGAAGTGAGACAGCAAGAAGGACCTTCCAGCTGGCAGGGGTGGGAGCTGAGGGCACCGCCATCCCTGAAGTGGATGAGAAGACCCCAGGAGAATGAGTGGAACGACTTCCCTAACCAGGCTGGGGCCTTCCTCACGACAGTTCCCTGGGGAGGGTCAAGCCCATTAGCCGCCCAAGCCTAGGTGTCTTCTCACCCCCCTCTGCCCAGCCCTGGCCACTCACAGGCGACGGAGACGAGGAGTGAAATGGAAGGCATCTGGCGCCACGAAACGGAGACCACTCTTCACGATGGTGCTGGGGAGGGTGCAGCAGGATCAGCACCGAGGGTCGTAGCTCCCCTGGGTCACACTCTCTGCCCATGCCAGCCCTCCAGTCCCCAGTGTCGAGCCCTGGACCCCTCCCCACCCTCCTCAAAGCTTTCTCCGCCACCCTGGACCCCTGAGACCGCTGAGCTCACTGACCGGCCAGCCCCTCCGTCCTCAGCCTCTCAGGTCCTCCCAGGCCCCTCCCAGGCCCCTTGAGCCCTCCCTGACCCTCTGGTCCCCCAGGCCCTGTGTGGAGCCCCTCACAGGTTTCTCAGCTCCCCCAGGCCCCTCAGGTCACTGAGCTTCAGCTGCCACAGATGCTGCTGTTTCTCGATGTAGCTGTGGGGAGAGGGGATGCGAGTCACAGGGGCCCAGGCCCACACTCGAGTTCCCACACCCACCCACCTCCCTCCCTCCCAATCACATGCGCGTGTGCACACATGCACCCAGTCACACAAAAACCTGTTTACACGCGTACACATGCACAGGCATGCCCACACACATGCATCCTCATATGCATGGAGACCCACCACCTCACACAGCCATACCGTCCCCTGCATGCATCCTCACACCATCACACATGCACACTCTCACACACTCAAGCATGCACACACACAGATGTGTAAGCATATGCACAGAGACACATCTGCTCACACACGTCCACACATGCATGCATGAACCCACAGGTGTGCCCGCTCACGCTCTCCCGCGGGGACAAACATAGCTGCATAACTCTCATGCGCGCACACACACACACGTGAGAATGTGTGGGCATACTCACATTCATAAACACACACAAGTCCATTTGCAGCTTGGCGTTCTGCTTTTAAACACAGAGCCTCTCCTGCACACGCTCAACAATAGGGGGTCACGCTGAAACGCTTGCTTCCACAAAGGGCCTATGCTCATCCCTGCCAGTGCCCCACCCAGCACAAAGGAAGCCCTGTGGCCATGTAAATATGCGCTCCCAAACACACCGCTCAGGGGCCACCATCTGGGCTCACCCGTACTGCTGTGCACGCGCACACACCCCACCCTCTCCCCCTCAAAGCTGGTCCCTCCCCACACTCAAGAAGCAACCCCTCCATCGCCCCCCCCATCTTTCAGCAAAGCGAGTGACAGGCATAGAGGCTGTCAGTCAGGGACCCCTTGAGCCCCTCCCTGCCCCAGGAGGGACCCAGGGAGGAGGAGAGGGGCAATGAGAGGAGGGAGTCAGAGCTGGGGACAGTGGAGAGGCACCGAGTGGCTGCGTTTCACAGTGAGAGGGCAATGGGAAGGCTGAGGGTGGGGAGCAGGGTGCAGAAAAACAAAGAGATAGCGAAACAGGGACACCTAGGAGGAAGAACTGACAGGAGGAGACTGGCAGCGAGACAGAGACAGACAAGGAGAGAGACAGATAAGAAAAGGGAGACAGAGGGACAGATAGATAAGCACAGAGAGCCAGAGAAAGCAAGATGGGAAGAAGAGAAAGAAAGAAGTAAAAGCAGGCATGCAGGGCTGGGGGATTTCTGATGCCCCAGGCCCTGTCCAGCTTCTGGATCTGGCACGCCAGGGAGTTCCTGAGAAGTCAGCTGCCCTGCAGCGGCACGTCAGGCCCGCCCCCCGCCCTCCCCGCCACACACACAGGGGCCCCTGACTCACTGCCTGTTCTCAGAACTCTCCCCCTCTACCCTGTACTTTCCTCAATTGTGGGAACCAGGACCAGCCTAAATGACTCCTCCCCGCCAGCCCTTCCCAGACTTGGCCCCTGCAGGACAGCCAGGCATCCTCAGCCCCCTGAGGTCTAGGGAGTAAAACTCCAGTGACTGAGAGAGAGTAGGTCCCTGTCCTGCCAACCCCCCACCAGCCCCTGCCCAAAGGACCTAGAGCTATAGGGACCCCGGGAGGGGGTGAGAACGTAGTGTGGCTGGGTGTGTGCAAATTGTCAGGCAGCGTGCTCAAAGCTGCCTCATTCGTTTGGATTTCATAATCAATCTGTCTATTCGAGTCCATTATCTCCTCATTAGCTCTGCGGGTGAGGGAGGAGGAGGGGACCTTGCAGGCGGAGGCAGGGGTTAGACTGCCGCCCCACCCAGAGGGACGGCTCAGCTCACCACCCTGCATGCCTCCCACCCCCCCAGACCCAACCTGTCCACACTCCCCCCACCCCCCCGCTGGACCTACTAGGGGCTTGGAAAAATCGGGAAAAGAGAGCGCTGATGGGGAGCATTCAGGAGCCTGGGCCCTGCTTTGAAGGCCCAGAGTGATGAATGGACGGGACTCGGGGTGGCAGTCTGGACCTCAGGCCCCCTCCTATCATGCAGAAACCTAGGTCCAGACCAAGACAAGGCCATCTTGCCTCCTCATCTCCCTAGGGCCATTAGGGAGACAGATCAAGTACCTTCCTGTTAATTACCACAAGATACCCAAGTAACTCAGTGCCAATTATCGCAGGCTGCTCAAGTCACTTCCAGACATCGATGGCCCCTGCCTCAGATACCTTCCAGCCTGTCACACATGAGGCCAGGGCTCCTTGCCCATTCACTAACCCCAGGCCACAGGAGAATATTCTAGCAGTTCCCTTCTTCATCTAGAAGTCTTACTGGCCCCGCCAGCCACATAGAATACTCAAGTATTTTCCAGCCACCACCATGCGATACTTGAGTACCTCTAGGCCAGTAAGTACAGAATACTCCCATAGGTTCACCCACTGCTAAAAAGTACTTGAGTATTTTGTAACCAATTACTGCAGGATGTCAGAGTACTGCAAATGCTGGAGATTCCTCTTAGTTTCCCGTCCCGAAGGGAGGAGAGTCTCTCAGCAAGGCCCCTGACTCCCAAAGTAGGGAGACAAGGGTGGTGAGAGAGATGGGGTGGGGAGAGGGAAGCCAGGTGGGGCTCTCATTTCCCACATCCAAATCCAGAGGTGGTGTGGACAAGAGATGGTGGAAGTGGGAAGAAGAGAGCTCAACCACCAAGCTACGGCTCCTCAGCGCCTCCCATCTATTCCAGTTCAATTCCCAATTCCAGAGAGAATTGGTGTTGCCTCGTCATGACAAGGAAGGGGGACGGGGCTGATTTCTCCCTGGAAAAGGAAAATGGTGAGGATGCCAAACTGGGGGTGGTGGTGGGATGTCTCTGCAGATAACCACCCCCTGCATAGGGCAGAGGGTGAACTCCTGGCTGAGCTCCAGAAAGCGCTTTCTAGAAGGCTGGGGTGTCTCAGATCTGGTCCACAGAGAGCCCCCTTTCCTCTCCTCGAAGCTAGCACCGCAGCTGCCCTGAGCCCAACTTCCAGGCAGTAACTGCGGAGGCCGCCAGGGCAGCGGAGGAAAGCCAAGGCACAGCCGCGGGCTGCACGGTATCAGCCTCCCGCCGCGCCCGCCCCTCCTGATCCAGCAAGCAAGCGGCGAGCCCGTGCCCACGGGGCACTGCTATGCCCGCCTGTCCCCGCGCCCCCTCGCCCGCCAGACACTCACAGCTCCGTCAGGTTCTCGGCGCCTGGCAGGTGGCGGAGGCTATCCAGGGCCCCAGGCCGGGTGCAGCGCAGCCCCGAAGGGCCGTGGGGGCAGCAGACATCGGGGCAGGGTGCAGCGCCCGCAGATGCCAGCATCAGCCAGGCCAGCAGGCTGCCCGGCCCCGTAGCCCGGCGGTGCCCGCCGAGTTGCCCGCGCCGTCCGCCTCGCAGCATCGCGGCGGCGCCCGCCTCGCCCCGGCCGGGCAGCCGTCTGTGCGCTTCCAGCAGCGGCTGCCTGGCTTCCCGCGACATGTGCGCTGGGCAGTGTTAAAGACCCAGCCGCCAGGAAAGGGCGGAGCCAGCGGCCCCCGCCCGGCCTCGCTCCGCCCCCTCCGACTCCAACCCCTCCCCCTCCTCTTCTAAGTCCCCAACTCTGCCCCAACCCTGGCAGCCTACTCCCCCAAGATCCCCCCAGCTCCAGGAGACGCGGAAGGGCAGCCGCAGAACTCCTCGGAGGTGTCTGCTGGGAGTAGGGGAACTGGGAAGTTGATACATTATTTCTCCCAGCCTAAAGAAGCTGTATTTAGGGGGGAGGGGAGATGACTGAGCTTTGGGAAACCTTGCCGTCCAGGTCATCCTAGCCAGCCCCCGGCCTCAGATCTCACTCCGCACGGGGCGCCTGCCTGAGGGACTGTGCATGTCACTTGGGATAAATTAGGTGAAACACTCTCTAAAGCCTAGAAAGAAATGGGAAGAGATCCCCAAAAGACCAAATGCAGGACCTGGGGAAGGAAAACAGAAGAGACAGAAAGGGAAGGTGTCGCCCCCAAACAGCCGGAGAATGGAGACCCGGGATCCGAGACGCCGATTTCCAGGAGAGGCCACAGGGTGGCGCTGGAAGCCCGCGCGCAAAGGTGTGAGCTCCGCCGAGGTTGGGTAGGTGGGGGCGCAGTCTGCAGCCCCCACTGCGCGGCGCCTGGCGACCCAGCGTCAGCCACCGACCCGGGCCAGCCGGCACTGGCCCCCAGGCTGGGCAGGGCCAAGCTGGGCTGGGCTGGCATCGATCCCCGTTCTGACAAGAGCATCGATTTCTGCGCGGAGAAATTAATAGCTCTCTTAGCTCCTCGGACGCGGGAGCCGCCCGCGGGCGGAGCTGGGGACCCGTCGGTCCAAGGAGGCCGCGCACCCAGAAAGCCCCGGGTCCCCAGCAGCAGTCAGAGGGCAGGTCCCAGCCTCTTCACCCCGCGGGCCTCAAGCCGGGGAAAGGGGAAGGAAGAGGGGTTCTGGAGGAGGGACTTTTGGAGAAGGGTAGGGCAGACAAGGGCCCAAGGAACCCGGAAAGGAAGCCCTCCGAGAGGAGAGTTTTCTCCACCAGGGCCCCAGCACAGACTGTCCCCCAATTTTCCGAGACAGAGACAGACCGACCGACCAAGTAGCCTGAATTCAGGAAGGTGACCAGACAGAAGTGGGGCCCCACGGGGTCATTGCCCTCTCCACGAGGATTTTGGTTGGAACCAAGGGACTTAACTAGGACAGAGCCTTGCGCCCGTAAGCGGAAGTGACAGGCTCCTAAGGTTGCCAGGGGCTCAAAGAGGCGAAGGACTTGACTATTCCGGAGATAGGTCGCATTCCCGCCGGGATTCAAGCTCACCGGGTCGCTGCTGCCAGCAGTTACCCCGCAGGTGTCAAGGCAGCAGGTGGCCGAACTTAGAGCCACCCCTCCCCGAGGGGCCCGGTCGCTCGCCGCCGCTCCGGCCGGCAGTGCAGCCCCAATTGGGAGAAGTCCGCAGGGGCGAGGGAGGGGGGACCCACCTCAGCCGCAGCGGGGCTGGGGGGAGCTCTGTTCTTGGCCCACCATCCCCCTGTATTTTGGCCTTATTTCCCCAACAGACCTGTCCACCCCTGAGTTGTCAGGCTAAATATTTTGGCTTGGCGGGAGGGGCGGAGAGAACCGAGAGGTCCCAGCAAACCAATCCGTTCGGTCTGGGGCGGGGAGGCGGGAGCTGGGCGCGGCCCCTGCGTGCCACCCAGGGAGATACCGCGGCAGCGCGGCCAGCTAGCGCTGGGGAGCCGAGCGCTCCCGGAGGGATCCGGGGAGACTGTCCCCGGCGAGTCCCGCGCTCCCCGGGACCCCCGCTACTCTCCTCTGCCTGTTCCCCGGGCTTCTGCCCCGCCCTCGGTGTTGACCGGCCTCTTGCGCTGCCTTTTGCTCTGCACCCTGTGTGACTTTCTTTCCCTGGAAGCCTCTCTGAGTCTCTCCCCGTTGCTGTCTGCATCTCTGTCCTCATCTTTCTGTCTCTGTGTTCACGCTGTCTCTGGCTCCAGCGGCCTGTCACCGTCTGTGTCTCTGTGGCTCTCATTACTTTTTTTCTGTCTCCTGCCATCTCTTTGTGGGCTTCTTTGTTGCTCTGCCCCTTCCCTTCCCCTTCCCTCTGAAGCTTGCATCTCTGTGTCCCTCAGGGCCTGTCAGGTCCTTCTCCTCCCTGGAGCCATCTGGAGAAGAGCCAGGACTGGGCACAAGGCAGGACTAAGACAATGGCAGTGCCCAGTCTGTGGCCATGGGTAGCCTGCCTGCTTGTGATCCTCCTCTCCTTGGGATTTAGCCTGGACACTCGCGAGGGTGAGTCCCCAGCACCGTCTCCTGGAGCCCCATCTCCCTTCCAGCAGACTGAGAGGCCAAACACTGAGCTTCCAGCCAGAACACATCTATTTACTTACTCCGACATGAAGTCTGGGGTTAGTTCTCAGAAGGACTTCCCACCAGGAAGAGCATTTAGTTTCCCAGAGATGGGTGTTTTCCTCTGAGTTCCCTGGGAAATGAGAAGGACCCTGAAACAGGGATGAATAGATGTCCTCCATTCCTGCTTATGAAACAGTGATCCCAGTAAAGACTGAATGAGAATCAGAATGAGGGGATTAGTCTTAGAGGTCTTTTCTAGCACCACTGAATGGGAAAGGGGCCAGGATGGGAAGGGGAGCTGAAAACACGGCACCGTTAAGTAACTGAACCCATTGTGCAGACAGGAAACTGAAGCTCAGAGAATTGAGAGATCAAGCTAGACTGGGGTCCTGAGCTCCTGCCTCCAGGTTCTGTCCCATGTCCCCCACTTTGAGGGCCCATCCACTTGGGTAGGGGGGCTTCTTTTAATTAGTCCCCAGGCTAAACACTTCCCATGTGTAGGGTTTTGGGGGTTGGGACCATGTAGACGAAGTAGCCCTCATGAGGGTGCTGGGGGCTTGGCAGGGAGAGGAAAAAGTGCTGAGAGGCGGAAGGATGAAGAGATGTCCCTTTCCCCAAAACCACCATTCCCTTCCAGACTGAGGAAACTCAGGAATCCAGTTCTCTGTGCCTGCCTGAGGGGTCCCGTGATGCCCTCAGACTGGGACTGCCAGGGGCAGAGCAGAGTCTCCCCTTCCTGCAGAGACAGAGGAGTGATGTGAATGGGTTGGGGCAGGGGGTCCCCTGAAGAGTGCTAGTCACAGAGGCACTTCCTTCAAGGCATAGCCCCACCCCCGCACCCCTCCCCTCCTCCACCCCTCCCCTCCTCCACCCCTCCCCTCCTCCACCCCTCCCCTCCTCCACCCCTCCCCTCCTCCACTGCTGTGCCAGGACAGGGCATAGCAGATGCCAGCCAGGAGCACAGTTGTCAGGACAGGAGCATGGCCCTGGGGGCAGGGGGGCGGGGGAGGGCGGTGTTTGGTCAGGGGACCCAGATGTCCGCTTCCCAGTGCAGCTCTGCACACCACCGTGTCCTGAGGGGAGGCAGACAGGGGTTAACCTGTGAAGGTCGTAGATTTGTTTTTCCAAATGACTCCCATCAGGGGAGCCCTAGAGAGGCTGGGGCATGATGGGAAGTGGCATGTGGGCTCCTGAGAGAACCCCCCATCTGCCTGCAGAGCCTGATTGGCCTTTGCCTGGAGGGACTAGAAGTGTTTTCTCATTCTCCCTCTCTGTGTGTGTGCATGTGTACCTGCATGTGCTCACACACACACACACACACACACACACACACACAGTTGCTGGGTAGAGCCAAGCACAGGGACCATTAATGACAACAGGGAGAAGGTGTGAAGTAAGCCCCAGGGAGCCAGCCTAGCCTGGCCACCCCCTTTTAACCATCAGGGGATGGGCCTGGGTATGTACGATGGGTGCCTTGTTGCTTGAGGGCTGGGTAGGAAGGGAGGGAGCGAAGGCTGGAGAGGTTAGCAGGACTTGAATGGCAAGCTGAAGGATTCAGACCTGAATCTTCCTGAGTGGGGACCATGGAAGGTATCCTTGGGAGAAGTGAGTGCAGGGACCAGGTATCCAGCCCCTTAGGAGAATGGTCCTACGTGCCTTGGGGAAAGAAAGAAAAGGGGGGCTGGGGCCCTGCCATCCAAAGAAGCCAGACACACCCAGGTCCCCGAGGGAGGAGTGGACTTGGGACCCAGATGTGCATCGATTCAACCCACAACCCCTGAGTGCCCAGTGGTTCCTGCCCTGAACTGGGCACCATGTGGGGATGCTGACTAACAAGGGTCCCACCCTCAGCAGCCTCCCTCCTTGGAGGGGGTGACAGACAGACAGAAAGCAATGTTGGGGCAATACCCCAGGTGTTCTGGTGTGGGTGCTGGACTAAGTGCGGCTGAGCCTGAAGTGATTAACTCAGAGGGTCAGGGAAGGTGGGGGCTTGACCTGAGGCTTTCAGGACAAGAACTGAGGGTGCTGGCAGGCCAAGGAACTCTTCTGAGGCTGGAGGTATTAGCGGGGCCCAGTTTATCAACACCCTGGAACGTCAGGCTGAGGAATTTAAACTTGAACTTTGGGCAATAGGAGCCACGGAATGTCCCTTCGAGAGTAAACAGATGCGGGGACCGGGCACCTAGCTTTCTCAGGCCTGGGAGAGAAGTGGAGTGTCTGAAGCTCAGACTACTGCTGCCCAGTCACAGATTTCATTCATTCATTCCTTCAACAAATATTTCTTGAGCACCAATTTCGTGCCAGGCACTATACCAGGCACCAAGGATACAGCAATGAATTACACTATGATCCCTGCCCTTCTGGAGCTTACAATAAACAAAATAAATAAGTAAATTGTATATTAGCCAGTGTTAAGCATTTGGAGAAAAATTAAGTAGGAAGGGGAGTGGGACTTCCCTGGTGGCGCAGTGGTTAAGAATCTGCCTGCCAATGCAGGGGACACGGGTTCGAGCCCTAGTCCGGGAGGATCCCACATGGTGCAGAGCAACTAAGCCCGTGTGCCACAACTACCGAGCCTGCTCTCTAGAGCCCATGAGCCACAACTATTGAGCCCACGTGACACAACTCCTGAAGTCCGCGTGCCTAGAGCCTGTGCTCCACAAGAGAAGCCACCGCAATGAGAAGCCCATGCACCGCCAGAAGAGAAGCCCCCGCTCACCACAACTAGAGAAAGCCCTCACAGCAGCAAAGACCCAACGGAGCCAAAAATTTTTTTTAAAATTAATTAATTAATTTTTTTAAAAAAGCAGGAAGGGGAGTAGGGAGTGTTGCCATATTAAATAGGATGGTCAGAGAAGTCCTCATTGAGAAGGTGACATCTGAGCAAAGACTTAAAAGAGGTGAGGGAGCCATTGAGAGGGAAGAGTGTTCTAGCCAGAGGGAACAGAAAGTGCAAAGACACCAAGGCAGAAGCTTGGCTAGCTTGTTTGAGGAACAGCAACGTGGCCAGTGTGTCTGAAGAAGAGACAGAAAGCGGGTGAAGTTGGAGAGTTGCAGGAGCCCTGTAGGCTGCGGTAAGGACTTTGGCTTTTCATCAACGAGATGAAAGCCATTGGGGAGTTTTGAGCTGTGGAGGAAAGTGATCCAACTTGTGCGTTGTGTTTCCACTCTGGCTATAGAGTGGAGGATAGAAGAAAGAGGGGACAGGGTGGAAGTGAGGAGACTATTTAGGAAGCTATTACTGTAAAGCCAGGAGAAGATGATGGTGAAAGCAGTTCAGGTGGCTCTGGATATATTTTAAAGGTAGAGCCCACAGAGTATAGGGGTTAGAGAAGGAAAGGAATCACGGAGGCTTTAGATTTGGAGTCTGACTGCAAGAATGAACTTGCAATCAACTGAGAAGGGGACGTGAGTTTGGGAGGGAAGTTCAGGAGCTCACTTTTGTCCACGTTGGCTCATCTGGTGGGGATCCTCCAAGCTGCCAAAGAGGCCTCTGAGGCCCAGGGAGGGGGTCACGCATGGGTGCTTGGCCCAAACGGTACTGAGGGCTACCTGCACTTGTACCTACAGTGTGCCCCAGCCTGGACATCCGCTCAGAGGTGGCAGAGCTGCGTCGGCTGGAAAACTGCAGCGTGGTGGAGGGCCACCTGCAGATCCTGCTCATGTTCACAGCCACCGGCGAGGACTTCCGTGGCCTCAGCTTCCCACGCCTCACTCAGGTCACCGACTACCTGCTGCTCTTCCGCGTCTATGGCCTGGAGAGCCTGCGTGACCTCTTCCCCAACCTAGCGGTCATCCGCGGTGCCCGCCTCTTCCTGGGCTACGCGCTGGTCATCTTCGAGATGCCGCACCTGCGGGACGTGGGGCTGCCAGCGCTGGGGGCCGTGCTGAGTGGGGCCGTGCGCGTGGAGAAGAACCAGGAGCTCTGCCACCTCTCCACCATTGACTGGGGCCTGCTGCAGCCGTCACCTGGCGCCAACCACATTGTGGGCAACAAGCTGGGCGAGGAGTGTGCCAACGTGTGCCCCGGCGTGCTGGGCGCCACGGGCGAGCCCTGTGCCAGGACCACCTTCAGCGGGCACACCGACTACAGGTGCTGGACCTCCAGCCACTGCCAGAGAGGTGGGCACTGGCACAGAATACGACTAGGGGGCACAGAGGGGGCAGGGTCAAATGGGGCTGGCTGGCCATAAGATGGTATGGGTAAGTACTTTGCCAACACTATTTATTTTAATCCTCACTCATCCTATGAGGGAGGTGCTGTTGCTATTCCAGTTTTGCAGATGAGGAAACTGAGGCTCAGAAAAGTTAAACAACTGATGTAGCATAAGGCAGTCAAGGGGTGGGCACAAGACAGCATCAGGTAGTTATGGAGAGACAGTAAAAGATAGGTATAAGTTGGACATGGTGAGGAGGGGAAGGGTGGCACGAATGGATACAAGGCAGCTGCACAAGAAGCCGTATGGGGCAGTGGACAAGAGCAAAGCCGCCTGGCCTGTGTTTGAATCTCAGCCCTACTACTTACCAGCTATGTTTGTTTAGCTTATCTGTGCCTCAGTTTCCTCATCTGTAAAACGATCAGAGCATTGTGATGAAGAATGAGCTATTCTGTAAAACATTAGAGCAGTGCCTGGGCCATGTTAGCAGTTCTATGCTTCTGATGAAAATGGCCACAGCACAGGCTAGCAGTATTGAAATGGGAAGGTTGGGAGCTGGGTGGAAGGAGAAAGGAGGAGGTGACAGATGAGTGACAGGGCAGGTGAGGACAACTAATGTGAAGTGGGATCTTCTTTCGGAGGTAAGGTGCATGGAGGGGAAACAGAAGTAAAGAGTGGAGAAAAGGAGGAGTGGAATAAGGAGGGGATGGTTGGAGGAGGAAGTGAAAGTTACAGGGGAGGGAAAGAAGACCTTCAGAGACTGGGAGCAGATCTGGGGTCCCCAAGCTGGGGCTCCTGGAGGTCAGCTCCACTCACCCCAATGCCTCAGCATGAGGGCAGAAGAGTAACCAGATCCCTGCTGTATCCACTGGGCCCCACCTCCCCAATATCTCCCTGTTGGCTGTAAACACAGCTGCTACACGTCCTCTCTCGTGTATAGTCAACACTCCCTGGCTGACCCTTGCCACACGCATCGCTCCCACAGACATCCAGCTGCCGCTGTGCAGAGTAGCCAGGCCATTGGCACCCAGCCCCAAACCCATCCACATCTGCTTGGGGCCACCCCCCACCCAGGGCAGAGCGCTGAAGAGGGAGGAAGTATGGGCAGGGGCAGGGGTCAGATGACCAGGGATGGCCCCTCCATCTACACACTCCCAGGCCCACCTTGTCCTGGACCTCACTCCTCAGGAGAAGCTGACTTGCTCAACTTGGCCCCATGCCCAGCAATGATCTGGGCACTAGGCCTAGACAGGACAGCAGGCTGGGGAGCAGCAGCCCTGATAGACAAGGTCACTGCTTGGTCCTGAGTTCTGACACCCCTGACTAGGCACTGTGGGAGGTGAGGAGTCACAGAGAGGGGCCACGGTCCCTATCTTCAAGAGCCCCTGTCTGTGGAAAACAGAGTCCGGCAACCAGTGTCATCTGAGCTGGAGGGATTTGGGTGCAGACTAAGAGTGTTAGCCCAGGAGGAGGGGGTGGAGCCAGGACCAAGGAGGCATGGGTAAGGTCTAATGCAGCACTCTGCCCACAGTGTGCCCCTGTCCCCTTGGGCTGGCCTGCACAGTTAGGGGTGAGTGCTGCCACACTGAATGCCTGGGAGGCTGCAGCCGGCCAGAAGACCCCCATGCCTGTGTCGCCTGCCGCCACCTCTACTTCCAGGGGGCCTGCCACAGGGCGTGCCCCCCAGGCACCTACCAGCATGAGTCCTGGCGCTGCGTCACGGCCGAGCACTGTGCCAGCCTGCGCTCTGTGCCTGGCCGCGCCTCCACCTTCGGCATCCACCGGGGTAGTTGCCTGGCCCAATGCCCTCCAGGCTTCACCCGTAACGACAGCAGGTGAGTGTCGGGTGGGCAGGGGGCACCCCTGGAGCAGTGAGGAGGTCCACACTGGTCCAGGGCTCATGCCACATCCTCTGCTTGCCCCTACTAGCATATTCTGCCACAAATGCGAGGGACTGTGCCCCAAAGAGTGCAAAGTGGGCACCAAGACCATCGACTCTGTCCAGGCAGCACAGGATCTGGTGGGCTGCACCCACGTGGAAGGGAGCCTCATCCTCAATCTTCGTCAAGGCTGTTAGTGCCTTCCTCAGGACCATACCTCTCCTCCTGGCCACACCCTTCCTCCTGGCCACACCCCTTACAATGATCCAGCTAAAGCACCACTTTCCATCATCCTGGGTCCCAGCCCTGAGGGTCCCCTTCCCTTGGCCCCCATTCAGCTCCCCCCTCCCAATGGACCCATCACTTTCCTTGCCCCTTCTCCAGCCCTGTCTTCCCCATTCCCAGATAACCTGGAGCTGGAGCTGCAGCGCAGCCTGGGACTGGTAGAGACCATCACTGGCTTCCTCAAAATCAAGCACTCCTTTGCCCTCGTGTCCCTAGGCTTTTTCAAGAACCTCAAACTAATCCGGGGGGACACCATGGTGGATGGGTAAGCTGTCAGAAATAGTTCCCTCTATCTCATCTCCTCCCCAACACTCCCAAAACTGTGGTGAAGAGTATGGGAACCAGCTCTGCTACTTACTAGCTGTGTGACTCTGGGAAGGTTACTTAACTTCTCTGGTCCTCAACTTTCTCATCTGTGAAATGGGGTTAATATAACTCTACTTATTTCTTAGGGCCGTTGTGAATATTAAGTTGTTATGTATAAGGCACTTAAAACAGAGCCTGAAACAAAGTATATATTACTACATAAAATTATAGTTACATATAACTCTATAGGTATTGGCTATAATTGTTATCATCTGATCCTCTTAGCTGCAGAGCAAGACTGCCTGGGTTTGAAACCCATTCCTACCTTTAGCAGTCGAGGCCTACCCTTAATGTAGCCAGGATTTTTCAAAATAATGTTTTAAATTACCATCCAGCCAAGTGGTTTCTCATGTACCCCCAGGGGTGCCCCCGCTCCAGATGGAGAGGCATAGCCCCAGACTGAGTCCCACTCCTCCCTGTGTCCCCAAAGCCAGGACAGAGCCTGGCACATAGCAGGTGCTCAGTTAATGTGAGTTGAGGGAAGGAGGGAGGCAGAAAAACAGTTGACCCCATTTCACTGATGAGGAAAACAGAGTGTGGGTGACTTGCCGGACCTCACATTTCTGGTCAGTGGCACCGAGTGGGTGTGTACGAATGCCCCATGTGTACTGGTGTGGGCGGGTTGCTGTGTGCCCCTCCTTCCCTGTGCCCCCAGTGCAGCCCCTTCCGGAAGAACCCATAAGACACCCCCTTCCTCACCCCTTGCCCCCACCGGCCGTGCAGAGCAAGGTTCCCTGACCTCCCCCAGGAACTACACTCTGTACGTGCTGGACAACCAGAACCTGCAGCAGCTGGGCTCCTGGGTGGCTGTTGGGCTCACCATTCCCGTGGGCAAGATATACTTCGCCTTCAACCCACGCCTCTGCTTGGAACACATCTACCGCTTGGAGGAGGTGACTGGCACGAAGGGACGGCAAAACAAGGCAGAGATCAACCCCCGCACCAACGGAGACCGAGCTGCCTGTGAGGCCCAATACCCCTACCCCTGGCACCCTGGCAGTGAGAGATGTGACCCCAAGGAACACCCAGATGCGCGCACACGCTGACATTCACACACACTGAAATACACCAGACAGGCTCCCGGGTGGAAGGGGACGCTGGAAGGGGACAATGTGATAAGTTCTCTTCAGAGGCCACGTTGGGGGTGGGATGCTGCGGCGTCAGGGTGGGGGTTTGGGAGTAGGCGGCTCAGGCAGGTGCTCTCAACACGGTCAAGAGCAAGTGTTCGCCCTTCACCCCGACCAGGCCAGACTCGCACCCTGCGCTTCGTGTCCAACGTGACGGAGGCCGACCGTATCTTGCTGCGCTGGGAGCGCTTCGAGCCGCTGGAGGCTCGCGACCTACTCAGCTTCATCGTGTACTACAAGGAGTCGTGAGTGGCGGGGGCGGGGCCGGAGCGGGTGTGGGGCCAGAGCGGGGGCGGGGCCAGAGCGGGCGGGGGTCAGAGCCCGACCAGGTCAATTTGTTCACGACCGCAGGCAGGTGAGGGCAGAGCCCCGGGGGGCTGTGGAGAGCCAGCAAGCCAGGACCCCAGAGTCGCACTCCCTCGTAGGGCCCACGTCTGGCTCTCTCCTCTCACCTTCTTCACCCCTTCGTGCCTCAGTTTCACCTTAACCAGTGATGAGGAGAGGACAATCAGGATTTCTGAAAGCCCAGGAGAGGCGCCCTGCTGGGAAGGCCTGGATAATTAAACTTCAATTCACTATGCTAATGTTTTGTACTGACCACATGCTCCTGCCCCAGCATCGGTTTGGGAAGTACCCACTAATTTGGCCAGTTTTATGCATATCTTTGCCAGCATTTCATTAAAGCCTGAGGAAGGGAGGGAGCAGGGACTACCAAGGACCAGCTGCTCTTTTCTTTGGAGAGAATGTACTGACCATAGCAGGATGGATAGTGGTTAGACCACAGGAAGAACTTCCCCAAAAGCATGGCTAGGGATCAAAAATAGAACTCTTTAGAGGAGAGAGATGAATTTGGGAAGGCAAGCTGGGAGGGCAGCAGTGAGGAGTATTAGCCCTCTGTGGTAGATAGAAGATGGGAGCCACCTGGTTTGGAATCATTTCCTGTGAATTAAAATGGAGAGATCATAGTTGCCCACTAGCACAGGGCCTGGCCTGGGAGGAAGGGAGAAAAACTAATGGTGGGAGGCCTGCTCACAGGGCCAAGGCTCTCCTAGGCCTCAGTGGAAGATGAAGGACTGTAGCACGAGGAGCTGGAGAGTGTGTTAAATACAGATTCCTGGGCCCCGCTCCCACAGATTCTGATTCTGTTAGTCCTGGGCAGGACCCATAAATCTGCATTTCTAACAAGCTTCAGCATTCAGGTAATGCTGAATCTTCTGGGCCATGGACCACACGTTAAGGAATGCTAACATGGACTGCAGTGTAAAGCCCCGGCCTCCCACCCCTACCCACCGGTTGTAGAGCTCACATTCTGCAGGACTATACACAGCTGCCTTTGGACTCAAAGGGCAGAGGATCTTCGAGGTCTTTCAGGAAACTCCCCTAGCATCTGCCTTGCAGTGGGGCTATGGCTGTGCTCCCTTAGAGATATACTGGGGATCCTGGCTCAATTCCAGCTCTGAGCAGACCCACTCAGTGAGTGTGTCATGCCCACAAGGCACCTGCCCCAAAGGGCAGACCCACATCTGCTTCTGAATGCCCTCGTACTGGAAGAAGCATGACAATGACAGTCTTGGAGTGATTCAGAGAGGAGGGGGATGCTAGAAACTGGGGTTGGGGCTGAGCTGCCCCTCATCTCTAGGGATGGGGTGTTCAGCCCATTCCAGAATGCCACGGAGCATGTAGGTCCAGATGCCTGTGGGGCCCAGAGCTGGAACCTACTGGACGTGGAACTGCCCCTAAGCCGCACCCAGGAGCCAGGTGTGACCCTAGCCCCGCTCAAGCCCTGGACACAGTACGCAGTGTTTGTGCGGGCCATCACGCTGACCACTGCAGAGGACAGCCCCCACCAAGGAGCCCAAAGCCCCATCATCTACCTCCGAACCTTACCTGCAGGTAGGCTGAAGCCTTTGAAGGGGGTTGAGAGCTAAATGCCTGGGTCCTAGTGAGAATGGGGGAACCCAAGCACCAGAAATAGAGAAGCTGGGTCACTGAACACTGGGAGGAGGCTGGGAGGCTGGACCTCAGAGAGAGGGGCCCATAGCCAGACAGTATTTGAAAGGGGGATCTGCAGCCCCTCAGTTGTACCCTACTCACACCCCCAGCACCCACAGTGCCCCAGGACGTCATCTCCACGTCCAATTCCTCCTCCCACCTGCTGGTGCGCTGGAAGCCACCGACCCAGCGCAACGGAAACATCACCTACTACCTGGTGCTGTGGCAACGCCTGGCAGAGGACAGCGACCTCTACCTCAATGACTACTGCCACCGCGGTGCGCAGGGAGGAGGCGCGGACCGGAGGGGTTGGGGTGTCGGGCCGCGGGCGCTACCAGTCTAACTCTTTCCTTCGCCGCCGCCGCACCAGGCTTGCGGCTGCCCACCAGCAACAACGACCCCCGCTTCGACCGCGAAGACGGGGAACTCGAGGCCGACAGGGAGCCTGGCTGCTGCCCTTGCCAGCACCCACCTCCTGGGCAGGTCCTGCCACCGCTGGAGGCACAGGAGGCCTCCTTCCAGAAGAAGTTTGAAAACTTTCTACACAACGCCATCACCATCCCCAAGTGCGTCTCGGCGCGAGAGAGCCGGGAGGCCAGGGTGCTGATGAGCGGTGTCTGCGGCGGGGTGGGGGGTGGGGGTGGGGCCTGGGTTGTGGGTGGGGTTGGGAGGCGGTCCGCCGTTGCAGAGGGCACGGGGGCGCCTTCCAGGCGGGCCTGACAGGGCCCACCCCCCCATCCCCCGGTCTCCCCAGATCCCCTTGGAAGGTGACGTCCATCAATAAGAGCCCTCAAAGGTGAGCGGGGGCGGAGCAGGGGCCGAGAGGCGTGGCTCCCGGGACCGGGGCCTGGCTCTGACTTGCGCCCTCCCTAGGGACTCAGGGAGGCACCGCCGGGCAGCCGGGGCCCTCCGGCTTGGCGGGAACAGCTCGGATTTCGAGATCCAGGAGGACAAAGTGCCCCGGGAGCGAGCGGTGCTGAGGGGCCTGCGCCACTTCACAGAGTACCGGATCGACATCCATGCCTGCAACCACGCTGCGCACACTGTGGGCTGCAGCGCTGCCACCTTCGTCTTTGCGCGTACCATGCCCCACAGTAGGTGACCACCCCCCAGCTCTACCCCGCCCACACGCCGACCCCAAGGACCCCATCCAATTAGTGCTCCAACTAGCCAGTTTGACCTCCCGCCAACCTCAGGGCCGCAGTTTGCTCACCCTTCCCAGTCCCCATAATCCCAGCGTTTCCTCAAACCTCCCACTTTAGCGCCCTTGGGTTTGAACATGAAGGTGAGAGGAAATACTTGTGGCCGGGCTGCCTGATGCCCTCTCCCGCAGGAGAGGCCGATGGCATCCCAGGGAAGGTGGCCTGGGAGGCAGCCAGCAAGAGCAGTGTTCTCCTACGCTGGCTTGAGCCACCAGACCCCAACGGACTCATTCTCAAGTACGAAATCAAGTACCGCCGCTTGGGAGAGGTAGGTACCCCAGGAGACACCCTAACCTAGCCCCAATTTGTGCCTCCATCCTCTTCCCAGCCAGCTATTCTGTGTTGCCCTCAGGAGGCCACAGTGCTGTGTGTGTCCCGCCTGCGATATGCCAAGTTTGGGGGCGTCCACCTGGCCCTGCTGCCTCCTGGAAACTACTCTGCCAGAGTTCGGGCAACCTCCCTGGCTGGTAATGGCTCCTGGACAGACGGTGTCGCTTTCTACATCCCTGGCCCAGGTATGCAGAGCCTCTGTCCCAGACCTGTACTCCCAAACAGCCCCACCTGGGTCCCCATCCCCACCTCCCATTGTGGAAAGAGAAGTGTCCTCTACCCTCTGACTTCTCCGTCTTTTTTTTATTATTATTGTTTTTTTCTTTGACTTCTCCATCTCTGACCCAACCCTCTGCTGCCTTCTGGCCACCAGAGGAGGAAGACTCCGGGGGGCTGCACGTCCTTCTCACTGTCACCCCCGTGGGGCTCATGCTGCTCATCATTCTTGCTGCCCTCGGTTTCTTCTACAGCAAGAAGAGGTGATGACAAGTCCCATTGGTTCCCAAGCCCCTTCTTCCCTGAGCCCCCATCATAAGGTCGGTGCAATCAGAGGGTAGTAGATGAGACAGCAGAAAGGAATTCCTTAGGAGCAGTAACTCTTCCCCTGGGGGCGGCATGGAGGAAAGAGACATACCTTTCAGTGAGGGGACCAACTTGTCCACGTTTGCCTGGGACTTTCCTGATTTTGGTAGTGAAAGTCCGAAATCCTGGGAAACCCCTCAGTCTGGGCGTACTGGGTCTGTTGGTCACCGTACTCTTAGCCTGAGAACTAATGAAACTGGTCCTATCATAGCAGGGGGAGAAGCAGGAGACCTCAGGATGTGTCCTGGGATCCTGGGATTCTTGAGGTCAGATCCCCCTAGGGCTGGATATGAGAGGGAACTGAGGGCAGGACTTTGATTAGCTGGGTTCTGAGGACTAGCTGAGCAGACAGCAGCTTCTCCACTTCTGTCCCCCCTTTTCCCAGCCTGTCAGATCCCAGATCCCAGGACTAGGACCAAGACTAGCTTGGAAAGTGCTTGGTGTCCCCCGGGGGTCACCCTGATCAGAGCTAGGGGTATGATCAGTAGCTTCCTTCCTCCTTGTAATGTCCCTCTTCCTTGTCCTCTGACATTGCTTCTTCCTTCCCGAGGACCCTTCCAGCCTGACCCTCTCACCTCCCATTGCAGAAACAGCACGCTGTATACCTCTGTGAATCCTGAGTACTTCAGTGCCTCTCATAGTAGGTCTGGGGGTGGCTGGACGGGTGGTGTGGGAAAGGGGGGACAGGAGGGGAGAAGAGGCAGACTTCCAGACCATCTTGGAGAAGGCAGCCTTGGGACCCAATCCCTTCAGAAGAGAAGAGAAGCGAGTGGGGGTGTGGCAGAGAGCGGTACCCTTGCCTTGTGACTCGAACTTCCTCTCAGTGTACATCCCTGATGAGTGGGAGGTGCCTCGGGAGCAGATCTCCATAATCCGGGAACTCGGCCAGGGCTCTTTTGGGATGGTATACGAGGGGCTGGCACAAGGACTTGAGGTGGGAGAGGAGCTCACGCCCGTGGCCCTGAAGACGGTGAATGAGCTGGCCAGCCCACGAGAACGCATTGAGTTCCTCAAGGAAGCCTCTGTCATGAAGGCATTCAAGTGTCACCATGTGGTAAGGGAGGGTCAAGGGCATTGTCAGGGTCAAAATTAGGGTGAAATTCATGTGGTAAGAGGGAAAAGATCAGAGATGATTTCAGGGCACCATCAAGTTCAGGGTTGGGCCTGTGGTTAGGATCCTACTTGGGGTAAAGCTCATGGCTGGGGTTAGAGTCGAAACAGGGTCATCATAGGGCCATGGTAGGATCATGGCTAGGGCTGTAATCAGTCATGGTGGAAGTCAATGCTGAGCGTTCACATCATTATTAGGATCATGGTCAGAGTTGATTCAATCATGAAGATTGGGATGATAGATCGATTAAGGTCATGGGTTAGCGTCAGGGTCATTGTTAGGTCAAGATTAGGGTTATGGTCATGGCTGGGGTTAGGAGGGTTGGTGTCTGGGTCAGTTGTGACAGCAGAACAAGGTTTTGGCCAGGGAGATCAAGGGAGCTGGGTAGACCTGCAACCAGGCTCTTTGTCCATCCCAGGTACGTCTCCTGGGTGTGGTGTCTCAGGGCCAGCCAACTCTGGTCATCATGGAGTTAATGACCCGAGGGGACCTCAAGAGCCATCTTCGATCTTTGCGGCCTGAGGCAGAGGTAGGGACCAGGAAGATCCTGGGTGAGGGGCTGGAGATTTAGAGAGGACTTGGGCACAGTTGTAGGGGTAATCATTGGGCAGGAGTCCAGCCTCAAGTTCCTACTTCACTAGTCCCCTCTCTTGGCTCTAGAACAACCCTGGGCTCCCTCGGCCAGCACTGGGAGATATGATCCAGATGGCTGGTGAGATCGCAGATGGCATGGCCTACCTCGCTGCCAACAAGTTTGTGCACCGAGACCTGGCGGCCCGAAACTGCATGGTGTCCCAGGACTTCACCGTCAAGATCGGGGGTACAGAGGGGGCCAGGCGGGTGGGGGCAGCCTGGGTAGAGTGACTCCCCCTAAGCGAGGCTTGAGGAGACCCAGGCCTGTCCCACAGCTGTGTCCCTGATAGCCCCCCACCCTGGATCTCAGTCTCCTCGTCCGAGGGCAGCTGGATTTGGATGGGATGATCTCTGAGGTCCTTGGAGCCCTCACATTCCAGGATTCTTGGAGACTATGGAGGTGGAGAGGGTTGGGAGAGGTATTCCTGGGGCAGGAGCTGGTGAATGGCTCTGCTGCCCCACACCCCGTCTACCCTCACTTTCCAGACTTCGGGATGACTCGAGATGTGTATGAGACAGACTATTACCGCAAGGGCGGGAAGGGGCTGCTGCCTGTGCGCTGGATGGCCCCTGAGTCCCTCAAAGATGGAATCTTCACCACCCACTCGGATGTCTGGTGGGGCCTGGCTGGAACAGAGGGCTCGGGGGTGTGGAGGCAGGGCCTTGGGAGAGGCCTGGGTGCACTCCTTAGGGTGCGCTGAGCTGCATTAAGGGTGCTGGGCTCAGGCCCTCCTCCGCGTCCTCCAGGTCCTTTGGCGTGGTGCTCTGGGAGATTGTGACCCTGGCTGAACAACCCTACCAGGGCCTATCCAATGAGCAGGTGCTCAAGTTCGTCATGGATGGTGGGGTCCTAGAGGAGCTGGAGAGCTGTCCCGTTCAGCTGTGAGTCACCCCAGTCTGCCCCTGCCTCGTCCCTGCCCTGCCTATACCTGTCCCACCCCCGTGAGTCTGGCCCACCTCCTCTGATGCTTTTACTTGCACTGATCCCCAGCTCTGAGCCCTCCAACTCAAAATCCCCACTACAACCCCATTTACTCCCTCCCCTGTGACCCTCGCAGACATAATCCCCCATGACCCCCCCTACAATCACACTGATTGACCCTCTCAGTGCAGGAGGCAGGACGTGTGCACCCCTCTGACACTGCCCCCCACCTCCACCAGGCAGGAGCTGATGCACCGCTGCTGGCAGCAGAACCCGCGCCTGCGCCCAACTTTTACGCACATCCTGGACAGCATACAGGAAGAGCTGCGGCCCTCCTTCCGCCTCCTTTCCTTCTATTACAGCCTAGAGTGCCGGGGGGCCCGGGCTTCCCTGCTGCCCACAGATGCAGAGCCCGACTCCCCGCCAACCCCTAAAGGGGCTTCCTCAGACTTCAGCCCCCAAAATGGGGGTCCAGGGCACTGAGGGTCACCCCATTCCCTGGCTGGTTGGCCTCCCATGGGCAGAGAGGAAGGGACCTGACCTTTGCAGCCATGAGATGCTGAGACAGGGCAGGGGGTGGCCGAGGGGGGCTCAGAAAGCAGGAGCAGGACAGATTGGGGGTGACGGGGAGAGCAGAGCAGAGTCATGGCAGGAAGGATTTTCTCAGGAATCGGATCCTCCATGAGAAAGTAATCAAGACCACAACAGAAGTGGAGGTTAGACCGTGGACCAGACATCCTGCCCTCTGAGTGAGAGAGCCTACTCAGACTAGGAAGAGAGGCCTGCCCGCCCCAGAGGCAGGGTCTGGGGAAGCCCACCCCCCGGCTTCGGAGCTCCTGTGGGCATCTGGGGCCATCAGCACGTTTGAAACCAGATGAGCAGCCAGAATTGGGCCTGGAACCCTCTCTGTCTGTGTTTGGGATGCTGGGTTTGGGCGTCCACGTGACTGCTCCTCTCACCTCCTCCCGTCTGCCCCGTTCGGCAGGGGTTGTGGGGAGAACCCAGGGACCTGGGCGAGTGGGTTCCCAGCCTGGCCTGGAGGCCTGCCCTCACCCCCCTTCCTCTCCTTTGCCATACCCAAAGACCCCAAGCTTGGTGCTCCCCCTTCCTCTTCTCCAGGGCGTTCCCTTGGTGCAGATTCACCCCTTCTCCCAGTCCTTTCCCCCTCAATCCCCCTCCTACCCATGGATTATTAAGGCTTTAATAGCCTTGCTTCCTCCCTGCCCTCACTTCTGCCCCCCACCCCTGCCTCTCATGGGAAGACTGGAGAAGACACAATAAAGGCCGAGGTCTCTTTATACCCTGGTCCCGGGCAGCCCATTATCTCTCCATCTATATGGTGTTAACACTGGATGAACTTCCTCCCTCCCTCCTTGGGGACTTGAGGTGGTGACCCTGAGGCAGTGATATAGGATAAATACACTGCTGTCAAACACCACCTGCATGAGGACCTGAGCAGCCAGGGTTGCCATGGCAGTGAAGCAGGACCATCCTGCTATTATCTGCGCCTCAGGTGGCCAGAAGTGGTTGAGCCCGGCAGGGGAACCTTCGTATCTGGCCTCCCAGCCTCACCAACCCGTCCCCCACACCTCATCCCTCCCTATTTCCACTGGGCAGACATTTCCTGGGGTATCACAGGACAGACTTGAAGTGGGCAGAACTTAGGGTGGGGGAGGGGTACTGATGACATCACCAGTCCGTGCTGGATGCCCCGCAGGCAAGGCAGAGGACACACGTCAGAGCAGAGTCTGTGTGTCTGGCTCCCTACTGTTATTCCATCCCAGGAGCAGAGATACCCCGGAGGCAGGTTAAAGGAGCACATGGGAGTCTGTTTCCAGGCTCTTATGCCAGTGCTGTCAGGGCATTCGAAGGGGAGGAGCTGCAGATGAACGACTTAAAACCTTGGTGAAGAGGGTGAGAGCAGAAGGGGCTGGGCCTGGCTCAAGGCTTTTTCACATCCTGTATCAGCGTTTCCTGCATCCAGGTCCTCAGGGCCAGAGCTCCCATGCTGCCACACACAGGGGCTCTGCGGAGGTTTATACTTCTAAGCGTGCTCGCTCACTCCAGCAACTGTCCTGAAAACCACAGCTCCTTAAGGCATGAGCGGAGTGTGCATGAGTCTGTGCGAGGCCGTCTCTATGAAAACCACAACTCAGACACTATCCTGTTAGGGTCCAGGTGGGCAGCAAGGACCACGTGTCCCACCGCACTCACCCCTGCCCTTCCCCGTCCCTGCCTGTCATTGCTGGCTAAGGCAACAGTGACCCCTAATGGTTGCTGGCGGAACCACAGCTCAGGGAAAAAAGAGTGGGGAAGGTTGTCCTCTCCTCCCTGGGTTGCTGGTCTCAGGCCACCAGCGAGTACAAGGCAGGAGAGACTCCACACATAAGCCCTGGATCTGAGACCCACACACTCGCACAGCAGACAGGCACACCTTCACTTGCACAGGCCCAGAGGGCAGCACTGCAGTCAAGCCCTCTCCCTGCCACCCATGTCCCCTAACCTCCACAGGATGGGACATTGCGTGCTCAGGAAGCGCTGGGCATGTGGATGTGGAAGGGCTTAAAGAAGGGATTGGGAGTTGAAGAAAAGAGGGCTTCAGAAAAACACTGCCTGTGCTTCACCTCCAAAGAAACAACTTTCTTGATTTCCTTCCCCCCGCCCCACCAACCCGATTCAGACAGAAGTCCAGAAAAAATAACCTGCAGCTGGCTAGGAAGGGTAGGAAATGGTGTGGAGACAGATTAGCATAAAAGAATTACATGTTTACCATCTACCCCCTTGGAACTGTTCTTGTGCCCTCTTGTCAAGTCCCCCACTTGGGCAAAGGGATGCTGGAGGCTATAGGTCTCATGTCTCACCCCCTCCCAGCTCAGGAGCAACTGATGCATCTTTGTGGGGAAGAGATTGGAGTCCTCCATAGTGAGAGGCCCAAAGGCCTGGGGCAGGAGGGTTCGAGGTCAAGTCGTCCGGGGTCAGGTGAGCTGTGCCAGTGGCCCAGGCCTTGGTTGAGGCAGGACAAATAGGGGTGTTCACAGTTCCTCTTCCTCTAGGCTCTGGGTACAGAACAGAAGGCTGCAGCCAGGGTGGTTCCTGGCTATCATCACATGGGAGGAAGAGCCAGGTACGAAGACAGGAGAGGTCAGCACCCTGCTCCTGCTCCTGGGTCAACCGCACAGCCTCACACTCCCTCCGAGTCTCAGGGAGCTTGGATGGCAGGGCACCAGGTCTTAGATGCCCAGCCAGGGGGCAGACCTGGTGCAGAAACTTGGACCTCCCCCTTGGCCTAGTGTCAGCAACGCTGTGGAAGTCCCTCCCCTGGTCCAGGAATTGTTTGTCTTCTTCTCCAACCTTACCTGAGGTGAAGGACAAGGGAGATGTTAGTCACAGCCATTAGCCCACAGCAGGGGTCTTCCTCCTTCCGGCAAGAGGCTTCAATGCCCAACTCCTTAGGCCACCAGTGCCCGCCCCCAGGGGCACAAAGGAGAGTTTGGGGGTCCTCTCATCCCTGTGAGGCCAATGGGCAGTGTGCTGGCACCTCCTACCCACTCCTGATCTTTGCCCAGGAGTCAGAGGGTCTGAACACCTGGGGCTTCTTCTGGCTGCCTTCCATGAACAGGAGCCCCTCTGGGTCACTCATCTAAAGGCACGACTAGGGCTTCCCTGGTGGCGCAGTGGTTGCGCGTCCGCCTGCCGATGCAGGGGAATCGGGTTCGCGCCCCAGTCTGGGAGGATCCCACATGCCGCGGAGCGGCTGGGCCCGTGAGCCATGGCCGCTGG
>NC_041217.1:71723631-71728544 GCF_002837175.3 Physeter macrocephalus
CGCGGAGCGGCTGGGCCCGTGAGCCATGGCCGCTGAGCCTGCGCGTCCGGAGCCTGTGCTCCGCAACGGGAGAGCCCACAACAGACGGAGGCCCGCATACCACAAAAAAATAATAAAATAAAAAAATAAAGGCACGACTAGTGAGTGGACACTAGGGTGACACTATCTGTCCCTGGAGAGAGTGAGGGAAGTGACGCTGAATGTGCCAACTCAGGAATCCAGGCTGGTGGGGTTGGGATGGAGCCGGAAGGGAGGGCATTTGGTGAGCCCCTGGGCACATGATCAGGAGCTTAAGATCAAGTGCTCAGGTACCCCTGATGCCTGGCTGAAGGAAAGGTCTCAAAGGGGCCACACAGCTAAGAGTTTTGATGTCCTCGCTGTGGAAAGGAGGCCTAAGGGCCATGGGGCAGGCGTTCGGGGTGGGTGTGGTGAGGGGTGAAGTGCCCCCTGGGCCCGAATATCTGGATTACCCAAACTCAGGGGCACTTGCCCTTCTCCAAAGCCAGGAGAGGTAGCCCCCTGCCCAGGATGGTAGCTGGCTGAGTAGATACTCCAGCCCAGCTTCCTCATCTGGTCCCTGGGAAGGCAGGACATCGGAAGAGTTTGGCGTCTTCCACCACAGAGGGGAGAGAGGAGAGATGGGGCCGCCGGTCAGGGTGGGGGTGGGCAGGGGGGGCACTCCCAGGATAAAGATGTCAACTGAAATCCTAGGACAAAGAAGCAGGGGCACAAGACGTTCCCTTCTGTCTCTCTCCCCGGCCCCAGTGGCTGCAGCTCTCAAGCACCAGGGACATCGTCAGATGTCAGGGAGAGGGAGGACAGGAAAGAACGGGGATGCTGGGGAGGTAGTGAGGAGGGAGAAACAGGCAGAGGAAGGGGGTGTGGGAGAGGAGACCCAGAGAGGCAGGGAGACAGGAGTTCAGAGCCCCTCTTCACACACGCACTGGAGGCTCTGAGGACACCCCAGCCTGCCCCTTGGCTCTCTGTGGGTCTGGCCCCCCACCCATCCCCACTCATGAGCAACAACAGGGAAACTCTGTGCTTGGTTGTATCTGGAGATGAAGAGGGGTCACATCCTGAGGGAGCAGAGGTTCACGCAGGTTCCCACCCTCTCAGCTTGTGTCAAGCTGGTCCTCAAGCAGAATTGGACAGGAGAGGGGAAGTGGACTGAGGTGCAGGGGGAGAGAGGGGAAGGATGGCTAGGGTGGCAGTGGGGACAATATTCTGAGACTATGCAGGAGGGTTCTTCAGCAAATGAGACAGAGGCCCCTTCCTCTCTAGGAGGCAGAGAAAGGAGAGCATGTGGACAAAAGGACAGAGGTTGACAGCTGGGTCAGGCAGGAAGAAGTAGAGATGGAGGAGAGGGGTCTAGTCAGCATGCGTCTCTCCAAATGGCAGTTGGAGTAGAAACTGACTGCTGCTGAAGCAGGAAGAATGGAGGTGGAGCTATATAAAGACTTCTGGGGAACAGGGTCGGGGGGCAGGGGGCAAAGGAGGCAGGGGTGGCCTCTTTTGGCAGCAGAATTACCTAAGGGAGAGCCCTCCATGAGAGAAGGCCAAGGGCTGAAATAAGATAATGGACACCAAGTGCTTCGTAAGCTATAGAGCACTATACAAATTATAGTTGTTGTTATCTAATTGTGATATCATTTAAAAAGATGCTGCAGAAGTACATTTAGTGCCATGGAAAGATGGCCATGATGAACTGCAGAGTGAAAAGAGCAGGTTGCAAGTAATATAAATGCCATTTTTTGCATTTACATATACAAACCCAGAGAAGTATCTCAAAGTGTAAATATACATCTGGGAGATGGGGTTGTGGATGATTTATATCTTCTTTTTGCTTATCTGTATTTTCTCTTTATGTTTTTAAAGAACATACATTATTTATGTTGTGAAAAACAAGCAGTTTGCTTTGAAAGGAGTGAGACTTCCTCCCAGTTGGTCGAGGTCCTGGGCTCAGGAAGGGTGAGGTTAGAGTCGGCCGGGGCCCTGGCTCTGCCCTCTCTCTGCCTGGTTGGTTACCTTGGGGTCTGACAAATACATATTCTCCATGAACATTTTTTTCCTCTATGCTCTAGGCTGGGCCAAAGTTGGTTTGCATGAATTTAGAATTGGCAGCATGTTTTTGTAACCCCACGATGTTTCCGGCTGGGAAGACATAAAACGGGGGGGAGGTAGAGAAAAGCAGACAGAGATCCCCAGCAACTCTGAGCCCACCCACAGGGAGGCCCACAGCCCTCTGCTTGCAGTGTCCTTGGGACCACCTTCCCCAACCAGCTCTGCAGGATCAGCCTCCACCTATAGTGGCTTCCAGGACCTGTGGCAACCTAGGTTCCCACCCCCACTCATTCCTCAGCCTTACCCACGTACCATGCCAACACCCAAACCTGGCTTCCTTTTTTATCCCTTCCCCCACCCTCTGCCTCCCAATCTGAGTGTGGACCATCACACCCTTGGAGGCCTCCCCCCACATTCTTCCCCACTGGGCTCCCACCTTGTCTCTTTCCCAGCCTGAAAACACCCTCCTCCCTCCTATGAGCCCCTCCCCCAGAGCTACTTAGAATAGTGCCTAATATCGATAATTCCTTATGCTGGCAAAGAGCTTTCTGTTTCCAAAGTGTATGGAAAATCCACTTAGAGAGGATGGCATCAGTGATCTGAGAGGCCAAATGACTTGCCTAAGATCACATAGCCAGTTCCTGAAGGTCCAGCCCCTTCTATCACGAACCCAGCCTCAAGGGCTGAGAGTAAACTGATTTGTCCTCTCTGTCCTTCAGTCCCTTCTTTATCTCTAAATTGCATCTTCCCTGGCATGTAAGCCTTCCACTTCTAGCTGCAACTTGCCGTTCCAGCATCATGATCTGCCCCACCCCAAAACAAACCTCATGTTCTAATCAGTCTAGGCTCTTCCCTATCCACCAGCTTGCACCATGCTGCCCATCACCTGACCTGTGCTCTACTGGGAATTGCCTCCGCATCTGCCCCACCCCCTGCCCCATCTTTGGTCTCTGGGGCTCCCTCTCAGGCCCCATCCACAGGGCACTGAGTACCTGCTGCCTTATATAGCCATGATGTTAGTGTCAGGACTCCCCTTAGGAAAATAGAAACCACGCTAGGTATTTCCACAGAGAGTATTGAATGTAAGGGGTTGGCTTTACTGGTGTGGGAGGGCTGAAAAGTAAAGAGGGAACACTAAGTAACACAGAGAAAACCGCAAGAGGAAGTTCCCGCCTCTAGGTTGGGAGAACAAGCAGGTAAGGTTGAGGTTGTCAGAGTCTAGAACCTTAGGGAAGGGATACCCCAGAGGTGGGATCCAGATCTTGGAGGAGGTAGTGCTGCCCAGCTGGTGCTGGAGCAACGTTGAGAGAAAGCAACCGGAAGAAGCAAGTCCTCCCCTCTCTCCCTGTAGGCAACCTCCCTGTTTGCAGAACTTAATAAGAGCCCACTGGCAAACTACACTCTGCAAAATATGGTTTGCAGAGACAGCCCCAGCCTCACAGAGCAGAGTATAGAAGGGAAGGGTTAGAGCTGAGAGACAATAGGTAAGTGACCAGCACCCATGAGGGTCATTATTTATTATGATTATTGGACCTAAAATGTACTGAGCACCTTCTACATATCTACACTTGACATACACTCGAACATAAAGTGGGGACTTCCCTGGTGGTCCAGTGAGTAAGACTCCTCGTTCCCAGTGCAGGGGGCTGGGTTCAATCCCTGGTCAGGGAGCTAGATCCCGCATGCATGCCACAACTAAGAGTCTGCATGTCGCAACGAAGAAGTCCGAATGCCACAACTAAGACCTGGCACAGCCTAAATAAATATTTTTTTTTTTAAAAAAGAATAATCTGGTGAGCTTCATTCTATCACTGACATTGTACAGATGAAGGAACCGTGCCTTCAGGAAGTGAAATAACTTGCCCAAAGTCCTGCAACTAATAAATGGCAAAGCTGGGATTGAAAGTCCACAATTTTTCCACTCTATCCTGTTGTCTACAAGGTGCCCCACACCGGGCTAAGAGGGCTCTGGAGAGGGGTGGGCATAAGTCCTTATGGGCAGGGATGGCAGACTGTACAATGTTCTGGCTGCAGCGCCAAACCTCCTTGAGCATGTTGTATGTGCTAAACCCCTGCTTACAGTAGTTCCTGCCGTGGGTGAAGGAGCCACAAAGATGGACAAAAGCCAGGCCCTACCCTTGCAGAGCGCACTGTCTCCTGGGCAAGAAGGCATGCAGACAGATCACTGCAGTGCACCACGACAGTCCCATGGAGCCGTGCAAGAACCAGGGCTCTGAGAGCACTGTAACTGAAACTCAGATCTCATCACCTCCCTGCTGAAAGCCCCTCAATAGCTCCCCGGTGCCAACCAGCAAAGACAAAGCTCCCAAGCAGGCTGACCTCTCAAGCTCTCTGCCCCTCACACCCATGCCACCCCCAGATGGCACCGCAGCTCCAAGGCTCCGCACCTTCACTCACTTTGCTCCTTCAACCCAGAACGTCCTCCACTCTCTCCACCTTCCCCTTCCCGTGCATCCTGAGGATCATCTGCTCACCCTTTAAACCAGCTCTCTCAACTACCACCTCCTCTCTGAAGCCTTCTTGACTCCGCTCCCCCCTTCGCAGCATTATCCTGGGCAGCATGGACCCACGCCCCCTGAACCACAGACTTCTAGTTTAGCTCCTGTCACTCTGAATTATCTGGGTTTGTTTACCTATGTATCTCCCCTGCCCTCGAGTCTTATTTATCTTTGTAGCCCTTGAAACTATCGCACACTCCAGTACATAATAGGTTTTTTTTTTTTTTTTTTTTTTTCTTTCTTTCCTGCGGCACGCGGGCCTCTCACTGTTGTGGCCTCTTCCGTTGCGGAGCACAGGCTCCGGACGCGCAGGCTCAGCGACCATGGCTCACG
>NC_041217.1:71728860-71783908 GCF_002837175.3 Physeter macrocephalus
GCCGCTCCGCGGCACGTGGGATCCTCCCGGACCGGGGCACGAACCCGTGTCCCCTGCATCGGCAGGCGGACTCTCAACCACTGAGCCACCAGGGAAGCCCCATAATAGGTTTTTAATAGATGCTCCATGAATTCATGATAACAAACCAGCCAAGGGCAGGGAGTGCAGAGAGGAAAAAAATACTGCCTTTGGAGCCAGACTTGAACTGAATCTTAGTTAAACATACTTACTAGTTTGCTTGAGCAAGTTATTGGTAATTTACTGCTCCTGGCCTCTGTCAAATGGAAAGTCCACTGCACTCCTCACAGCACAATGCCTGAACCCAGGCATCTGCAGGGTTACCTGCATTCTCTTTCAGGTGGTCGTGGGTGAGACCCAGGCCACATATGAGGGCCTCAGTCCCAAGGGCTGCACCAGGAAGTCTGCAGGCCTGACTGCCCTCACTCCTTCCCAGCCACAAAGTCTACACGCTGGACATTCTAGAGGAGAGAGAGTGGGAACCCTAAATCTCCCCAGCCGCCCTAGACCTCAAGTTCCACCCCCCAGAGTCTACGAGATCCCAAACTCCCTTGAACATCTTCCTGTGCTGACCCACAATGCCCTTGGTGCCTTTGGTACCCCCAGCTTCACAGGCACCTCAGCACATCTGGAGCTTCCTCTGGTGGTCTGGAGTCCCTAGAGATCACCAGGATCCTCTACACTTCTCCACCGCTCTCCATTCCCCAGTACCTCCAAGCAGTCCTGGAACCTGACTCTCAGTCACCAAGAACACTCTCCGCAGTCTCTCCAGACTCCCAGGGTCCCGCGGTCCTTGCAATCCCTCTCCGCCCCCTCCAGACGCTGCCAGCTCTAACCCTGCACCATCTGGATGAGCGGCCAGCCAGCTGGTGCAGGGGCTCAAGCTGCTGCTGGATTCCTTCCGCTGCACTCCTGTCACTGCTGCCCAGCCAGCCTTCTCCTTTGCTGTGTTGCAATTCACTCTAACAGCAAATTCAGCCTGAGGAAACTTCTGGCAGCACACACATTCCCAAAGTACCCACAGCAGGGGAGAGAAGCAGAAGAGAAGTGGGGACGGCAAACTGATCTGACCCGGCGTGCTCTTCACATGGCCCCAAGTCTTTGCCCAGACATCCCCTGGGCCTGGGACTACCCCTCTGCCCACAACTTCTTATCAAGGCCCAGCCCAGATGCCCCCACATAGCACTCTCCTCTGAGACTCCTTCCTCCATCACCCCAGCCAGAAGAGAGCTCTCTCCTCTCAAGTCCTGGAGGATGCACATGGCTCTGAGCATGACTGCTTCTCCTCTCTGGTCCTAGCTACCTTAGAACTTGAGCTCCTTGAGGGAAGAGGACAGGTTTGACATTTGGTGTATGGACTGAATTGTGCCCCCTCAAAATTCATGTGTTGAAGCCCTATCCCCAATGTGACTATATTTGAAGATAGGGCCATGAAAGAAGTCATTAAGGTCAAAAGAGGTCATTAGGGTGAGGCCCTAATCCGATAGGACTAGTGTCCCTATAAGAAGAGGAAGACACACCAGAGATATCCCCCTCTTCCCCACATGAGCACAGAGGAGAGGCCATGTGAGGACACAGTGAGAAGGCAGCCACCTGCAAGCCAGGAAGAGAGGCCCCACCAGAAACCAACCCTGCTGGCACCTTGATCTTGGACTTCCAGCCTCCAGAACTATGAGATAATAAATTTCTGTTGTTTATGCCACCCAATCTGTGGGTTTTGTTATGGCAGCTCGAGCATACTAATACATTCAGGAACTCAGGGAAAGCGTTCTGGGAAGGGAACACCAGCAGACAAGCCATCTCACATGTGCTCTTGAGCCCTTCCCGTTATCAGCCCGGCAGCTCACAGGACAGAGGGGAGGGACCAGACCCAGGTGCTACAAGCCCAGCCAGAGGGAAGACCTGAGGTCTGACCCTCTGCCCCGGCCCTGAGGAGACAACGGTTAAATGTTCCCATCACATCGCTAGGAACTTATAGGAAAGAAGGGAAAAAAATTCCTGAGCTCCTCCTGCAGATCAGACAGACCCTTTGCAGGGCTCAGCACCCATTTGCTGATGGAATCCCACAACCGCCCTTCCAGAGAGGTGTTCTTCCACATTCCAGACCAGGCAACCAAAGCTTGGAGAGATCAAGCAACTTGCCCAGGTTGACCTTGGCACAAGGGTGGAGGGGGATGAAAATACAAATAAGGGTGAGAGACAGTCACAGCCTCAAGGTGCTAGAGCTCTTCCAAGCGTACCTACCTGACAAAATGCTGAGGCACACGCAAGATTTCGGCAGCAGGCCCGGAACCATGTCTGCATTTACGGGAGGGATCTGCTGTACCTGGGTCTAAAGAGAATTCATTCCTTGCCAGGGCTGCTGGCCTGGGCCCAGGCCTCCAGACAAAGAGAGTGAGTAATTCCATTTTAAAGGTGAAAAGTACTTCCGTTGCAATTATCACACAGTGTATCAAAGCAGTGGGCACCGTTTCCAGAAGCAGGGGGCTGCGGTTGGTGGGAGGTGGGGTGTGGTGGTTGCTGTGCACACAGAGCAGCCAGAGCAGAGTCGTGGCGTTTGGTGGAGCTGCACCAAGCCTGCCACCTCCCCGCCCACACCCCCAACTTGGTGATCAATTAAACGGCAGGTTTGGAGAAGATGACAATCAGGTGTTCGAGTACTGATCATCAGACTTGAGGCTCTCCTGTTCGATTCTTCTCTCTCTTGAAAAGGAGACAACTGATGGGAGGGGAGGGTGGCGGGTAGATACTCAATACCAAGCAGTGCTCATCCTCATGGTGTCCTCCTACTCAGGGGGGTGGAGAGAGAGAGTCCATCCCCAGGGTCCTCCCTGTCCAAAAGGCAGAATCCCAAGATGGGAGTGACCAGGATTCTCGAATTCTCTGCAGAATCTCTGCAGAATCTGGGCTGGGTAGACAGACTTCTGGGCTGGAGAGACCATTGAAGCACCTCCACACCCCTCCTTTCTGCCTTTTGTCTTTGTTTCCATCTTTCCCAACACCTTTCAGGACCGCTCTGCCCTGCCCTAGGCCTGGGCCAGCCCTCCCTGCTTCCCAAGGAAAGACTATTACGGGAGGTTGTAACTGAGCCAGTGCTGGCGTGGCTGGCGTGGGAAAGGCCTGCGAGGGAGCCACACTGGCCCCAACTGCGGGCGGCTCTCAGGAAAGGTCAGTAGCCCACAGGCAGGCAGCTGCTTTGGGTGCCTGGCCCTGTGACTGTCACAGTGCTCTGGGTCTTTGTACTCTTGTTCCCCCTGTTTGGGACACTTTCCCCAGACCTTGAAGGGCTGGCTTCTTCTCACCTGGTCAGCGGGTTACAGTGTCTGTCACCTCCTCAGGAGCGGCCTCCCAAAGCAACATCTACTCTACATCTAACATCCTGCAGTATCATCTTATTACTCGGATCACGATCTGAAATTATCTTTCTGATTTGTTACCCGTTTCTTTTCCTCTCTCCTCACCAGAATGCAGGCTCCCAGAGGGCAAGGCCCACGCACATCTTTGCTGCTGCATTCCCAATGCCTAGGCTGCCTGACACATCCTGGGAGGGCTCATCTCTGTTGAACTGGCCAACTGGATGGATCTCCATTTCTTATTAATACTCTATTGATATAATAAATAAAATAACGATACAGAAACACAGCAGACTTTTCCAGTTGACGAAGCACTGCATGAATCACAGCATATTTTCTACATACAACAGCTTAGTCTGGGTTATCCGCATTTTACATGTGAGGCAACTGAGGCTCAGGCGGCCTGCAGGATTTGCCCCAGGTCACAGGGCCGGTAGGTGGTGGAGCAGGAGCTCAAACAGACCCAACTTCTATTCTCTTTCCACAGCGCTATAGTCTTCTCTTCCTCTGACATTCTCATCCACGCAGGTGCCCACGGCAGGTACAAGTGTGCATGGGGAAGAAGTCTGAACCGTGACAGAGGCTGTCCTGCAACTGTGCACAAGGAGACACATATGGAACTGCAGGAGAGTGGCCTGTGGAGGGGACCGTTGCACACAGCATGAGGAGATGGGGAGGTGACAACATGGAGCCACCTCTGCCTGTAGGGGCTTTTTTTAAAAATTGAAGTAGAGTTGATTTACAATGTTGTGTTAGTTTCTGGTGTACAGCAAAGTGATTCATTATACATATATATATACATATATATTCATTATACATATATATACACATATATATTCATTATATAAATACACATATATATACACATATACACATATATATTCATTATACATATATACACATATATATTCATTATACATATATATACACATATATATTCATAAGAATATATATACACATATATATTCTTTTTCATATTATTTTCCATTATAGTTTATTACAGTATATTTAATACAGTTCTCTGTGCTATACGGTAGGACCTTGTTATTTATCTATTTTATATACAGTAGTGTGTATCTGTTAATCCTAAACCCCTAATTTATCCCTCCCCCACCCTTTCCCCTTTGGTAACCATAAGTTTGTTTTCTATGTCTATGAGTCTGTTTCTGTATTGTCAATATGTTCATTTGTATAATATTTTATTTTATTTTTTATAAATTTATTTATTTATTTTTGGCTGCATTGTGTCTTCGTAGCAGCGTGCGGGCTTTCTCTAGTTGCGGCGAGCAGGGGCTACCGTTCATTGCGGTGCGCGGGTTTCTCACTGCTGTGGCTTCTCTTATTGCGGCACGTGGGCTCTAGGCGCCTGGGCTTCAGTAATTGTGGCATGTGGGCTCAGTAGTTGTGGCACACAGGATTAGTTGCTACGAGGCATGTGGGATCTTCCCGGACCAGGGTTTGAACCTGTGTCCCCTGCATTGGCAGGCGGATTCTTAACCACTGTGCCACCAGGGAAGCCCCTGTATCATATTTTAGATTCCACATATAAGTGATATCATATGGTATTTGTCTTTGTCTTTCTGACTTACTTCAATTAGTATCTCTAGGTCCATCCATGTTGCTGCAAATGGCATTCTTTCATTCTTTTTATGGCTGAGTAATATTCCATTGTATATATGTACCACATCTTCTTTATCCATTCATCTGTCAATGGACATTTAGGTTGCTTCCATGTCTTGGTTATTGTAAATAATGCTACCATGAACATTGGGGTGCATGTATCTTTTCACATTCTTCAGGTATATACCCAGGAGTGGAATTGCTGGATCATATGGTAACTCAATTTTTAGTTTTTTAAGGAACCTGCATACTGTTTTCCATAGTGGCTGTACCAATATACGTTCCCACCAACAGTATAAGACGCTTCTCTTTCCTCCACACCTCTTCCAGCATTTGTTATTTGTAAACTTTTTTTTTTAATTTATTTATTTAATTTATTTATTTTTGGCTGTGTTGGGTGTTCGTTGCTGCGCGCAGGCTTTCTCTAGTTGTGGAGAGCGGGGGCTACTCTTCGTTGCAGTGCACGGGCTTCTCATTGCAGTGGCTTCTCTCGTTGTGGAGCACGGGCTGTAGGTGCGTGGGCTTCCGTAGTTGTGGCACAGGGGCTCAGTAGTTGTGGCTCACGGGCTTAGTTGCTCCACGGCATGTGGGATCTTCCCAGACCAGGGCTCGAACCCGTGTCCCTTGCATTGGCAGGCGGATTCTCAACCACTGAGCCACCAGGGAAGCCCATTTGTAGACTTTTTAATGATGGCCATTCTGAGAGGTGTGAGGTGGTACCTCACTGTAGTTTTGATTTGTATTTCTCTAATAATTAGAGACGTTGAGCATCTTTTCATGTGCAGAAGGGCTGTTTTTAATTCTCTAAAAGCTTTCTTTTCTCCTTTAAAAAATGTTCTCAACATGTTAATATGTGTTGACTATCTCTGACATGCCAGCATTTTTCCAGGCACTGGGAATTCAACATAAATAAGAGAAGATTTTCACCTTGGAGTGGAAAAGAATGAAAAGAAACTCGGAAACCTATCCTGCCATTGATTCATTGTTTCCTTTTTTTTTTTTTTCCTTTCCTCCTACTCAGTTACATGGGGATCTTTCTTGTGGCTCTAGTTGTATAAGAGATCTTCTGCCAGCTTTCAGCTGGTATTCTGTTCCACATGAAGATGTAGTTTTGATGTGTTTGTAGGGCGAGGTGATCTCCATGTCCTTCTACTTGGCCATCTTGATCTTCTCTATCTGATTCATTGTTGACTTGAGGAAATCGGATGCTCTTTGAGTTCTTTTACTATTAAAAAGTAAGAAATTGATCTAATTTATCAGTGTCAATATTAATATTACATTTGCAAAAGGCCTTATAATTTTCCAAAAAATTGTAAATATAGTTATTATGTATATTACTTTATAGCGGAAGTTTTTTTCATACCTTCATAAGAACAAGGAACAACTTTACTAGGCCTGGCTCATTACAAATTCATGTACTAATTCTATAATAAAGCTATGATTTAGAAACGCAGCCAGACACATGCAGACCCACGGGGAAAAGGGGCTGTTGAGGGGAGGGCTAAGGGTGAACATTTCAGTTCACAGTCCCTCACTTATAGAGTGCTTCTTTTGTTACCTACTGGTTTTCAATAAGAAGTAAGAGGCACTAAAAGGTTAATATGCCGTGGGCACTTCTCTTCACCCAGATGTGAACTCCAAAAGAACAGGTTGTTGAGTTTTTATTTACTTTTGCATGCCTAGCCCCTAGCATGTTTGGTATTCTGTAGGCAGAGAATACTTGTTGACTAAATAGATAGAGCAAGAGTAACTATAAAGTAATGCCTTTGGTCCTGTAAATGCCTAGAGCTGTTCAGAGAAAAGGCATTATGTGAAATCTGAAATATCACTGCTCCTTTCCATAGTGTTGTGGGAGTGTGTCATGATCACTTGTGATGTCAGCAAAGCACATTCTGCTGGATGAAAAACTACATTCAAAGATACTATGGTTTTGCAAATGAGTCCATGTTGTGAGTTGAAATTGCAGCAAAGCATAGGTTACTAAAAGGGTACAGTTATGACCTGTGGTTAGAAAAGTTTCCTGGATTCTGATTTTTTTACAGCTTGAACATTTTGGTCTTCACAGGCAAATTCCTTAGAGGGCTTTTTCTTCTAGTGATCGTTAAAGTCTTGAAAAGTCTGCACCTTCTCTGCTCTTCTCAGGTATCTTTAACATGAAACCATTCAGTGGGAAAGCAGTGAAGCAGGGCCCACCCATCCGTAAGGAGTTATGTCCCTAACTTCTTGCCATCTGTATTGGCTAGTAGTTAATCAGATCTGATCCCAAGATCTGAAGCCAGACCACCTGGTTCTAATGCCCACTTCCTGACTGTGTGACCTTGGGCAAGTCCCTTGACCTTCTTAAGTCTCAGATTCCCTGTCTGTGAAGTGGGGATGATAATCAGAGCATCTCCTTCATGGGTCTGTATAAGGGTATAAGAGTCCATGCCTGTAACGCACTTAGCACGGTGCTTGCTAATGGCAAACACTCAAGACTTGGTGGCTCTAATCTCCCTCCCCACCCCCATACCTAGAGGTCCCAAGTTGGAAGCCCCAGGCTAAGACTAATGTTCTCATTGTGTGACTGAAGCTAAGTCTCTTGACCTTGATCTCAGTTTTCTCACCTGTAAAATGATGCCAGGTAACCCTCAAATAAGGCAAAGCCTGCCCTTGGCAGTTATTTATCAAGTAATAACTGATTATACAAGGTAATGGGGGCCGTTGGTAAAGTCTGAACACAGAGTAGGATGGTACACACACACACACACACACACACACACACACACACACACACACACACACACACACCAGTTTTGTTCCCTGAATGCAAATGGTAGGAACGAAAAAGTAAAGAAAGATATTTGTGTATATTATCCTTGCTATGCTGGACACAGATCTCCTCAGTTTCCCTCCATTGCCACCTCCTTTCCAAAAGCCCTGGTCTGGAGCTTGCTATAAAGGACAAGATGTTGCTCCTTATACTTTCCAGCACTAAGAAAGAGACACAGCATTTATTTGGACTCTTTAGATTTGGAGGCTAGGTGTGCTGCACTTGAGAATATCACCTCAAACTAGTCGTGAGGTGATCCAGAGGGCTGGCAGTTTTAAGTGAGTCCCAGAGCAAGACAGTCCCCTGCAGCAGGTCCAGGCTGTAAACAAGCTGCCCCGCCTCTTGGGCCTTGGGATCCAGCACTTTCAGTGGTGCTAGAAATCCCTGTTGTGATGGATAAGGATGCTGTGTGGAGTCTGGCAAGCTCTGATGGGGAAATGCAGCACATACCCTGGGATTCTGGAACAAGGTTATGCCCTCTCTGACAAAGAATTACACCCGAAAAGCAGCTCCTGGTTCAATATTGGGCCCTAATAGAGACTGAGTGCCCAACCAATGGGCACCAAGTGACCATTCAACATGAGCTGCCCATCATAAAACTGAATGTTATCTTATCCACGAGTCCTAAAGTTGGACAGGCAAAGCAAGTAATTCATTCTGTAGTGGGAATGGTACATCTGTACCAGTCTTGAACTGATCCAGAATTCAGAAGTAAATTGCATGAGCAGGTGGCCCAGACTGCCAGTCTCCTGCCTCTATTGCTACTGCTTCTTCTTCAACCACATTTGTGACCTCATAGGGATTCCCTATAACCAACTGAGAGATGTGCCAGGATGACATGTTGGCACTAGCAGCAGTATGGTCTCACTCAGAGTGTCCCTGAAAGACAGTGCTAAAGGGAAATCCTCCCAGAGCTGCAGCATACAGCAGTCATCCTCTTTGCACATAGGGAAAGACGGTCCAGAGTAAGGATCGGCATGGACTACTAGGGAGTGGCAAATAGCTTGGCCATCTGGTCAGAGAATGTCGGGGACATCTCTTAGTACTTCCATGCCTGGCGATGAGTGTTAATGGGTAGCTACAACAACCAACGAGGGCAGGGCAACTAGGGGTCTATACCTTGGGGGAATGAAGTTCTGGATCACCCCACCAGAAAAACAACCCAGACCAGATGAAATGCTAACTAAAGGTGGGGGCATCTAGAAAGAGTGACAGAGGAGGGAGACGATGACTATCAATCGGAGCCTCTGGATCAGTTACAACTACAAGTAGCTTTTCTCATTTATCCTCTCACCTCAGTCTTTGAGAAAGACACCCTTGACCTCCACCTTGAAGGGGGTTGTGTGACTGAGTGTAGCTCCCTTCTTAGAGAATAAGGATTTTTCTGTTTGTACAGAACAAATGTTAAGCCCTGTCTTGTAGTATAAGATCTGTATATGATGAGAAGGCACAAGGGGTGGACTGTTTTGGACACAAAACTTGTACACCTCCTTAGATTCTTTTCATTGACTCCTTGGCTGGCTGCCTCCCAAACCACTTCCACTCTTTTCAGAGACCCTTTTTTGGGACCTGAGCTGGCTAGAGTCCAAGCTGAATCCTAGGAATGCACAGTCTTCACACCTCACCTGCTGAACCTATCTCTCTGAGTCACCTCTCCATTTCTGATTAATATCAGACACCACACCAAGGACCATGAGATCTGGCTTCCTGAGTGCATACCAAGGTACAGGGGATGCAATCTCTAAGTCGGTTCCTGTGGGACCATCTCGATCAATGGGAAGTGCGAAGTATGAGGGAGCTGGGAAGATAAGTTCCTCCTCCTTTCTCCCCTCTGCGGGTTACTCCAAGTTGTGGTTTCAGCTTGCACGCTGTCTGGAGAAAGTCCTCAAGTGAAAATGCCTGTCAAGAAACTGGATGTTTCTCTTTTCAGCTCATTTTGAAGTGGTAACCAATGCAGTAATATTATTTTGCTTTTTTTTTTTTTTTTTTTTGCTTCACTTCTCTTCTCATCCTCACCACCCTGAGCTTGTACCTCCCAAATAAAGTGTCAAACTTTGAGTCTTGCATTGAGCTCTATTAAGACACTTGCTAAGCTTGTCCTCAAGACTAAATCCTGAGCTGGGATGCTTCCTCACTACAGGAGACATGATTGGTTCATCAGTGTAGCAGTTGCTCCTCCCCATCTGGGCATGTGGAAGAATACACATCCCTGGGAGTTCCCTGGTGGCCTAGTGATTAGGATTCCAGGCTGTCACTGCTGTGGCTTGGGTTCAGTCCCTGGTCAGGGAACTGAGATCCTGCAAGCCACCTGCTTTGGCTAATAATGTGTTAGCGGAAGGAACATGTTTCACTCCCAGAGATGGGGAGAGCATTTAGGAAAGAGTGGATAACTCTTCATGATCCTCTTCCCCTGCCACAGTGACTGTGGGAGGGTGTGTAGATATGGCAGCACCGTAATGTTTAGGCAACCTGGGAGGCTGAGCCACCACCTGGGCAACAGCTGCCCTGAAGAGATGCCCAGCTCTTCAGTGTAACTTGCATAGGTAAGAAACAAACTTTTGTTGTGTTAAGCTGCTGAGATTTTGGTGTTCTTTGTCACCTCAGCATAACCTAGCCTATACTAACTGATGTTCCACTTCCAAACCATACGAAGGAGAGCTGTTCAAGAGACTCACACACCATCATGGGAGGAGGGCTTCAAGAAGAGGACAGGGGCATCTTGCTCCCTAGTTGACGTCTACTGAGCCCACTCTGCTATCAGTGCAGAGCATAGTGAGGGAGATCATTCATCATGCCTTAGTCTCGATCCCATCCCTGGGGGCTGGGATCAAGGCTAAGGCAACAGTTTTTAAGGAAGGGAAGAGGGCTCAGGCAGCTCAGGGGGAAGCAAGGCTTTGGGGTATGGCTGTGGCTGGGCCAGCTGTGACTCCTGGGGGAAGTCTTTCCCTCTCAGAGCTGCTGGGGAAGTAGCTCTCCAGGCTGTTGGGACTCCAAAGTCCTTCCTGGGTGCAAGGCAGTGTGTACTCTGGCCCTGGCCCCTCCAGCTGCATAATCCACTGCTGGCAGCCCCCAAGCCAGCTTCCGCTCCAGTCACACATCCCCTGCTCCATCCTATTTCCTTTTTCCATGCAGTTGCACATGCTCATTCCTCTTCTAGAAACACCTTTCCCCACCTTCCTCAACCCTGCTCATCCTCCACAGCTCAGCTCAATCCCCTCTTCTGACATCCCAACCCCCTGTACATGCAGGCATGCACTGCACACACGGCTAGATTAGGAGCCTCTGAGGTGGGCTCCCGTAGCACCGGCCCACACCACTAACTCACCACAACCTTCTGTAAGTACCTGTTGGCAAGTCGTTTCCCCCTCTTGACATCTTGAGACAAGATCCATTTTCTCTCTGGGCTCTCAGCACCAAGAACAGTGCCTGGCACATAGCCATGGACTGTTGACCTAAATCACAGTGAAATTTGTAAAAGAAGGTCTAGTTTCTAGTCCCAACTCTGCCATGAACATCTGAGACACTGAAAGACCCTGGCCAAGGCACTTAACTTCTCTGAGCTTCAGTTTACCCTTCTGGAAAATGGGGATAATGTTCCCTGACTTCTCCTCATTTGTGAGGATCACACGAGAGAGAAATGGGATTGGTCCTCTAGGGTGGCAGCAGATGTAAGCACACTGCAGGTTTAAGACGTCAGCACTGAAGTTATTAATAACAACTGCTAATAACGACCTGCTTAGTGGAAAGAAATTTCCCCTCCCTTTCTGCGGGATGGCCTGGTTTTGTCCTAACCCAGCTCCATTCTCTGCTTGACGATGAAGCCAGGTTCCCTCTTCCCTACCCCCTTGTCTCACAGGTTTCATATGACCTCAGAAAGTCCTTCAAGAGTCCGACCCACACTCTTTCTGTTGCAGCTCTGCCCCCTCCCCTCCTCGTGTGTCCTTAGAGCACAGTCCTGCCTATGAATCTTCGATGACCCCGAAGCCCCATCACCTTATAAGGCTTATCCTCCTGAGGTTGACGTCCCCACTGCCATTGCTCAGACAGAGGGAGAGAGAGGGAGAGAGAGACAGAGAGGGAGAGGAAGGGAAGCCCCAGTCTGGAGTGAGGGCGTGGAGAAAGAATCACCGGAGAGATGGAGATAAGACAACAACAAGGACTCCCCAACACCCAGACACACAATGACACAAATACCACACCACCACCACCTTCAGCTGCCTGGCTTCCGGGGGAGGGACAATTGCCTTACGGCTTTCCATGACGTGAGTCCTCCGCGAGGGCTAGGGCTGTGGGTGAGGCGACATTTCCTGCCCCCGGGGGCTGGGGTGAGAGGAGAGATGAATAGCTGAGTGTGCACACCTTTTGAGAGCCCAGACACACACCCTGCTCCAGGGGCTCCTTTCCTAGGCTGCCCCCATGGAGTTCCCCCTGGCCCAGATATGCCCTCAAGGTAAGTGTGAAGTTGGGGAATGTGGGTGAGAGGGAACATCAAGACCCCTATGACGCCTGCTCTCCTCCCTCTGGGCCTGAGCTCCCACTTCAGGGGTGACGGGCCACACCTCAAGCCAGAGCTGGCGGGCAGGCGGCCCACAACCCCTGCTCTTCTTCGGGGGCTCCAGGTCCACGCATCCCTGAGGATAAGGGTGACACGGTCTTCTGAGGGCTTCTTCGAGTGGAGAGAGGAGGCAGCAGGAGGATGAAAGGGGGCTGGGAGGCCGAGCATCCTGGGCCAGAAGAGGGACCTGCCCTGAAGAGATCTGCCTCCTTTCCCGGATTTCAGCACTTCCGGACCAGCCGAAGGCCAGCTGGCTTCCCAGCGCTCCTTCCTGGGGCCCAGTTTCCCTGAGAAGCCCCTCTGCGCCTCATTGGCCCCTTACTCCTCCTCCCTGAGAAATCGTGTCTGGCATCCCTCCTGCATTTCTCCTGCTGTCACAACTGTCCCTGTCCTCCAGGTCCCCAGGGAGAGGCCTATGGGGCCCCTCTGAGCCTGGGGAAGGGGCAGGCCCTCACTGAGAAACTTCTCTGTGCTAACAGGGAGTCGAGAAGCCCCCACCATAACCTTCAGCACCTTCCAGCCCGTACACTTGAACCGCAGGAGCTGCCAGGCCCTGGGCTTGCTGCCGGGACCCAGACTCCAGGCCCTGAAGGCCCAGGAAGCCCGGCCCAGCCCCAGGGCCTCCGCTGTGCACACTGCGGTGAGTGGGAACCTGGGGGGGTTGCTGCCTCCTCTCCTCCCACCCCCCCACGGGTGAGGGCTTGCAGGGGGACAGAGGCCAAAGCAGGAACGAGCTGGGGCTGCCGACAAAGCCAGGGGCCCAGAGGGAGGGTCTGCATCTCGGTCCGTGGCCTTCATTTGCCCAGTGCCTCCTCATCTCAGGCCTTCTCACTCACCCAGTCGTTAGGAAATCCTCCCTGTGAACCAGCTCAGTCTCTCCTACTGTAGGGTGAGCCCTCCCTCATTCTGGCCTCTGGCGTCCCTTCATCCCTCAGGCCAGGGAATGCCTTTCCGTCCATCTGGAAGGCCTCACTCCCATTTAAGCACAGTTTCACAGTTCACTGCTACTGGATCAAAGGCCCACGGACCCAGACAGAAGTGGAAGGAAATTCCCTGGAAACAAAAACAGTTTGACCTAAAGAAGAGATTTAAGTTACACTTTGGGAGGGACTTTCTGGGCAATTATACCCTAAAATAGGCAACAGGGATGGGAGATGGGGAGCTTCTTCCGCATGTCCTGGAGGGGCTAGGTATGAGGATGAGAAGGGAGTAGCTGGCTTGAAGTCAGAAGAAGGACCACTAATCATGGTTACTTCCCCCTCCTTAAACACTTCCCCTATCCAGGCACCTCCCCAGGCCCCAGGGGCTGCCTGCAGCCCAAAGGATATTGGGAAGGAAGAGGTGCCTAGGGAAGGAGGCATGTCCCTGCAGGCTGAGACTCAGGCTTGGTTCCAGAAGACCCAGGCCCATGAGCTCCTGCAGCATGGGGCAGCCCCTGCTTGGTTCCACGGCTTCATCACCCGGAGGTGAGTCACAGAGGAAGAAATAAGCTCAGAGAAGGGCAGGGGCCAGTCCTGGGTCCTGCGGTCATTCAGGAGTAGGTTGAGGCTACAGGCCAGGCTATGACACCTGGAGGTTCCAAGGCTACTCGTTAAGGCAGCTCTCCTGGGGGAGATCACTGGAGACGCTCTAGCCCAAACCCCCCACTCCATGCCTCAGTTTCTCCCTTCTAGGCTCAACTTTCCTCCTGTCTCTGAGGCTTCTAGTGCTCAAGTTTCCACCTCTGCCTCAGTCTCTCTCCCTCCATCTTTATTTACCTCTGGCTCTCTCCAGCCCTCTCCTCTTTCTTCCCTCCCTTGCAGTTGCTCCCTCTTCCTCAGCTTCACTACTCCTGTATCTCTCTGTTCACATCCTCTGTTCACCTTGTGACTTGTGAAGTCTAGAAGTCTATTACCATCCCTGTTGCTGTGGCCGCTGTACTGCCCCCCTTAGTCCCCCACCTCAGGCTGCTTTTCCAGGATGAGACCAGGAGGAGGATGCAGGGCTGGGAGGTCTCCTGACGCCCAGTCCCTGAAGCAGGAGCGCAGTGCCCACATCCTCTCTCTCCCACCTCCACCCTTCTCTAGCCACTTAAGCCCTCTTGGTAGGGGGTAGGGGTCCCCCCATGAGAGCCAGGGAGACAGGGGGTGAGGCTGGAAGAGTCTGAGCATCTTCCGTGTCTTCTCCATCACCCACAGAGAGGCTGAGAGGCTGCTAGAGAGCAAGCCTCAGGGATGCTACTTGGTGCGTTTCAGCGAGAGCGCCGTGACCTTTGTGCTGACTTACAGGTGAGGGGCGGAGCGCTGCGCTGGGCGACAGGGAGGCGGGGCTTCGGGCTAATCAGAGGGCGGGACTTGATACTGACGGACGTGTGAGGGGAAGAACTTCATGCTGCCTCCCATCAGGGGCGGAGGGCGTCTATGCTCAGCCCCCAGGCTACTAAGGGTGGGAGACCCGGGCGCGGGGCGGGTAGGGGTCACTCCTCGTGCTGGTGCCCTGGCCGGGAAGAGGGAGCAGGTCTGATCCTGACTCGTGCCTCCAGGAGCCGGACTTGCTGCCGCCACTTCCTGCTGGCCCAACTCGAGGACGGGCGCCACGTGGTGCTGGGCGAGGACAGCGCCCACGCGCGGCTGCAGGACCTGCTGCGGCACTACAAGGCGTGCCCGCTGAGCCCCTACGGGGAGACGCTCACCGAGCCCCTCGCCCGCCAGGTACGCAGCCCCCATCCCCGGCCCTGACACTGACCCTGACCCTGGGAACCCAGGCCAGCGCCCCTCCCCACGCAGAGCCCAGGCCGCAGGACCTCGACATCAGGCACTTTCCCATTCCCACCGACGACCCAGCCAAACCTCCCTTGCCCACACATCTCCACGCGGATGCCCTTCCAGAAAGATGCCTGTGCTGGAGGAGGGGTCCTTGAGAGACCAGCCCAGCCACAGCCTGGGAGTGGCCAGCTAGGCAGACGGGTCATTTGGGCGGCGGGGGGGTCGGGGGGGTTGTTTTTTGGTTTTTGGTTTTTGGTTTTTTGCAGTACGCGGACCTCTCACGGCTGTGGCCTCTCCCGTTGCGGAGCACAGGCTCCGGACGCGCAGGCTCAGCGGCCATGGCTCACGGGCCTAGCCGCTCCCCGGCATGTGGGATCTTCCCGGACCGGGGCATGAACCCGTGTCCACTGCATCGGCAGGCAGACTCTCAGCCACTGCGCCACCAGGGAAGCCCCTGTTTTTCGTTTTTTGCCTCGAAGCTTGTGGGATCTTAGTTCCCTGATCAGGCATTGAACTCGGCAGTGAAAGTGCCCAGTTCTAACCACTGGACGGCAAGGGAATTACCGGGTCATTTGTTCTTTAAATTAAGAGCTATTTACTGAGACAAGACATATGGGTGTCAAACCCACAAAGCTACTTACCAGCGGCAAAGACATATAATAAGAATCAAGTGTGAGAGTATGATGAGAGAGGAAATACAGAGTGGGGTGCCATTTAGCTCACATGGTGGGGAGCCGTGTCAGAGAGTGCCTCCCTGAGGAAGTTCAGGCAGTTCTGAGGGACCGCTCTGTGCCAGGCATTGGTCCGGGCACTGGGAAAATAGCAGTAAACAAAACTGACCCAAATATCCCTACCTCCATGGAGCTTCCATTCTAGTGACAGGAGACAGACAACGAATGCGCAATACAGATAACAAACAGAGAATACAGAAACAAGGAGTGACAGGGTTGGGGCTATTTTACATAGGAACATCAGGGAAGGCTATTCTGGTAAGGGGACATTTGAACAAAGGTCTGAATAAAGTAAGGGAGAAAGTCATGCAGATAACTAGAGGAAAAACATTCTAGGTAGATAGCACAGCAGGTGCAAAAGCAGAAGGATCCTTGATGTGTGTGAATAAGAATAAGAGCAGTAAGGAAGCGAGCATGGGTAGAGAGGTAGGAAATGAGACCACAGGGGTGAAGGAAAGGGGCCCAGTAAATTCTTGTATGATTTGGAATTTTATTCTGAGTGAGATGGGATGGCACTGGACAGTTACAAGCTAAAGAGTGACATGACCTGGCAAGCTTGAGAGGGACATGGGTGACCAGATCGAGACCACTACAATACTTCAGGAGAGAAGACGGCAGCCTGGACCAGGTCGGTAGAGGTGAAGGGGTGAGGAGGCGGAACACTGGGTCTGTTTGGAAAGTGGAGCTGACAGGGTTTTTGCAGGATTGGGTGAGGAGTGTGAAAAGATGGAGTTGTCATTGACTGAGATGAGGAAGGCTATAGGAGGAGCAAGTCTGGGGGAGGCAGGGGAGACCGCGAGTTCAGTTTTGACATTTGCGGTTTGAGACATCCATTCAATATGCAAATGGAGATGTCAAGTACGCAGTTGGAATATAGGGATCTGGAGTTTAGGACAGAAGTCTAGGTTGGAGATCAACATTTGGGAGCCATCAGCATGTAGATGGATTGATTCTAAAGCCTTCAGGAGGGATGAAATCTCAGGAATGAGTGTAGATGGAAAAGAATACCAAGTCTCCAGCATTGAGAGTTTGCAGAAATGAGGGGGAACCTACAAAGAAAACTGAGAAGGAGCAGTCAGAGAGAGAGGGGAGAAGAACCAGGAGTGTGATGCTCTAGACGCGAAGCAAAGAAAATGCATCAGGGAAGAGCAGGTGCCATTGGGTCCAGAATTAACCACTGGATTTGGCCAACAGAAGGTCACTGGTGACCCGGGCAAGAATAGTTTCCTGGAGCTTGATTGGAGTCAGTTCAAAGAACTTGCCTTGAGGGACTGAGCCTAGGGGTAACTCCTGTGCGGAATTTTGTGAGGAATAAGTGGAGACCTGAAGATTCCCAAGCAGTTGGAACAGGGTGTAGGGAAGTCTGGTGGGGAGGGGAGCCAGCTGGAGCTGCGAGAGCCAAAGGCAGAGCTGTCAGAGACCAAGCTCAATGACCGGCCCTCAGAGGGTCTTGTCACTTACGTTTTCTGGAGTTTGGGCTTTATCCTGGAGCAACAGGCAGCAACGGAAGGATTGCTAGGGGACCTTCTGCAGGCTTACTCTGCTCACGGAGTGGAGAATGGGTTAGCAGGGCAAGATGATGCAGGAGGAGGACTTAGGAGGCCTGAACTGGAGTGGTAACTGTGGGAGAAAGTGTGCAGATGTAAAGATATTTAGACTGGAAGGAGCAGGGCTTGTGCTCCGTTAGGTGTGGGGAGGAAGGGAGGGAGGTGTCCAGGTTGACTCCTAAGGTGCTGCTGTTTCGGCAGCAGGGTAAAGGTGCTATCTTTTATTCATAAAGGGAATGCTGAGAACTCTTAGGGAGTTGAGTCAAGGAAAAAGAATTCTGACTTGAATCCATGAACTGTCTATACACCTTCAGACGGAGACATACACTTGGCGGATTGCAGAAGCATGAGAAAAGGCCTATGGCCTGAGCCTTCCAAAAGTAGTGGGCATGTGGAGAACATTCAGGAACCCCGGGATAAATGCTGAGCAGACTGTGCTTTGTGACCATGAGAGGGGTGGGATGGGGAGGGTGGGAGGGAGGGAGACGCAAGAGGGAAGAGATATGGGAACATATGTATATGTATAACTGATTCACTTTGTTGTAAAGGAGAAACTAACACACTATTGTAAAACAGTTATACTGCAATAAAGATGTTAAAAAAAAAAAAATGCTGAGCAGAAAGCATACCTAACATGGGAAGGAACCCTATAAGGCTCATCTCCTCATCCCTGAGGCAGTGTCTCTGTCCCTAGAATGTCTAGCTTATAGCTCCATAAAGTAGTCGCCTGGCACCTGCAGAAATAAACACAGGCACAGAAGTCTTGGAGATCTATCCCCATGCCGAAAAATTTTAGGCTAAAGACTTCTAAAGCCTTGTTGCAGTTTTACAACCACAGGTACACATGGCGACTGGCCTGGCCCTATGTTCCAGCTGAAGTTAAGTTTAATGCTAAATATGGCCTGTGACCAGAGCGACTGTCCCGCCTCCTGGTCTCCTTGCCCCCTCTTCCTCACCCAGAAACCCAGCGCCACCCAAATTTCTGTGTCGCACCTCCACCCCCGACATTATCCGTATGGACGAGATTATTTTGCGCCCCCCTGCATCACCTGCCGACTCCCACCGGCCCCTCGTGCACCAAGTCCCTGAGGCCTCCTTCTTTACCCCCCGCAGACTCCTGAGCCCGCAGGACTGTCCCTGAGGACTGAAGAATCAGACTCTGGAAGCAAAAGCCAGGATTCGCAACCTCAGTATACCTCAGTCCTCAAAAAGGAGCAAAGCGCAGCCCCCATGCAGAAAGACGGGGCGCGGGGGCCAAAGCAGGTACTGGGCGGGAGGGGCTGAGAGAGGTGGTGGGGCCTGAGAGAGGGGAGGAGCCGGGAGACGAAAAGAGGGAAGGCCCTGCGGTCAGGGGGCGGGACCATCGAGGAGGGGGCGGGGGCCTGCAGGGAGCGGAGGCTCGGGCTGAGCTGCAGCTTTGGCCCTGCCTGTGTTGCTCTGACCCACTCTCCTCCCCGCCTGCCTTCTCTCCTAGACGTCCCAGCCGCCCAAGCCCAAGCCTCCCATCCCCGCCAAACCTCAGCTGCCTCCCGAAGTCTACACAAGCCCCCGCCCAACCCCGCCCCCCAAGCCCTCCAACCCCATCTACCACGAACCTGATGAACCCATAGACTTCTATGCCATGGGCCGTGGCAGCCCCGGGGAAGCCCCCAGCAACATTTATGCCGAGGTGGAGGTGAAGGTGCCTGATTCAGGGTGTGAGGGCACGCCGCCGCCGTGCATCCTCAGGCACGAAGTCCTACGGAAGTGCCAGTCCAGGCCTGTCCCAGGAAGCCAGGTAAATGGGGGTGCAAGGAGGATTTCCTGAAAGCTAGATTGCGGAGGGTGGAGAAGGTGTTCAGACTGGACGCCTGGGTCAGGGTGAATGCAGGTCAGAGGTCTGAGGTGAGATGGGAAGGACAGAGGGTCCAGGCTGCCAGCAACCCTCTTCCAGGCCCAGATTTGCTCCCTCTCCTCTGCCTGGAGTTACTGGGACCTGCCTCCCCTTTGTCAAGTCCCCACTCCCTCCACTTCTCAGAGAAAATAGAGGCCCCTGTCAGCCTTGCCCCACCTGAGCCTGTGTCCCTCTCACCTGGCTTGTCCTCTTCAGACCCGCCTGAGATTGACCCCACCCTGTGCTGGGAATCTTGGCTCCACCTCTCCTCTCCTCCCAAGTCTGAACCTGGGCCTCTCTCGCTGTGGCTCCCTCCCCTCAGCCTTCAGGGCCCTCCTAAAGAAGAGCACCTGGAGTTCCTTGTGTCACCTCAGATGAGCTCAGGGGAGGGGGTGCCTGCACGTCCCTCCTTCTGCACACACCTCCTCTCCTCCATCCTCCCACCTGCCCAGGCTTCTCACTGATCAGCTCAAGTCAGTATCTTGTTTCATGGGATGTGTTAGACCCCCCAGCTGCTCCCACGCAATCCCTCTGCCTCTGCCCCCCTCCTCAGGCCCTTCCCCCGCTACCCCCCCACTTCTGGCACCTCAGGCTCCCCTTCAGCCCTTGTGCCTGCTCACACTTATCCACACCCCTGCCACCTGCTACCATCCTAGAGCTGATGTCATCAGTCCGTGTCTCTATGCAAACTTCTCTCCAGGCTTCTGCTCGGCTCCCCAGCATCCCACAGCTTCTTGGGCTCAGCACAGCCAACACTGTTCTTACCCTACTCCCCGGATTGCTCCCTCCGTTGTTCCCTCTCTGATCGGGGTACCTCTCCAGTCACCCAGCTATTCAAGATCGTAGGGCTCCCTTGACGTCTCCCCTCTCTTCACCCTCACTCCCCTATAAGCCACTGATTCCTGCTGAGTCTCTTCCTAAATATATTTTTCCTTTCCCCAGTTTCAGCCCCCATCATCTCTCATCAGGACTTATCCAAGGGCTTCTTAACTGGTCTCCTAACCACCAGTCTTGCCACTTGTGACCCACTCTGCCCCCAAGAAAGTCAGAATGGTCTTTCTAAAACAGCTACCTGGCCCATGAGGCCCTCTATACTTGTGTGGGCTGGGGAACCACCTCCTCAGTCTTACCATCAGCTGCTCCCACCCTCCCAGAACTGGTCACATTTCTCCAAACACACCAAGTGGTTTCAAACCTCCAAAGGTTTTGCACATGCCAGTCCCTCTGCCTATAGCTACTTCCTGCAAGTGCACCCTCCTGCTGCCCAGCAACCTTCTAATCATCCTTCAAGATCAGCTTGCCCTTCTCCTCCTCTGCAAAGACTTCCCTGACCTCACCGCAGAGGCCGTCCACACAGAGGCTTTATACACACCTGCCATGCCACTGATCTCCCCTCTCCCCCAGCAGAGTGTGAGCTCCCTGAGGGCAGGGGCTGGGACTTGTTCATCTCTGTTTCCAGAGCATCCAGCACAGTGCCTGGCAAAGAGCAAGTGCTCAGAAAATGTTTGTTGAATGAATGAGAGAGGTTTAGACCTCCTCTCTGTTGGCCAATGTCTGTTAAGATCAGACGTCTTGGCCCTTGAGGCTGCAGGTAAGCCTAGGAAGCAGAAGGTAGAGGGTGTGACCTGGGACCATCCTTCTCTCTACAGAATCCAGGTGGCCAACAACTGCACTCTGAGAACTCTGTGGCTGAACAAGGCCCTCCTGTGCCCCACAAGCCCCTACCCCGCTGGGGGCACACCCTCCCCCACAACCTTTCTAGACAGGTGCTTCAGAACAGAGGTCAGGCGTGGCTCCCCCTGGGGCCTCCTCAGTAGCTGCTGAGTCTGAGCTGGGGTGGGGCGGGGGGGAATAACTTGGAACAGCGGGTCCAGAGACCTTCACACACGCCCAGGAGCCCTTCTCAGAAAATGTGGATGGAACAAACTGTAGATGATCAAAGCTGGAAAGGACCTCAGCCATCATCCATTGCAAAGATGGCAAAAAGGTGTCACCTCGCATGCCAACTCCAATCCATTCATTGTGGCTGCCTAGAGCGCTGCATTGGAAAGGATGTTAAGGTCATATCTGAACTCAGCAGAAAAGAACTCTGTGATTGATTAGTGATGTCTGCCACGGGTGAGAGAAGGAAGAGGAGCAGCATCTCCTTTGCCCTTCCTGATCAAGTTCGACTCCCTCACTGTGCAGATAAGGAAACAAAACCAGAGAGGGATAGTGGCTTAGTCAAGGTCATGGACTAGAACCCCAGCTTCCTGTTTAGTGCTCTCTTCCGTACCCCACATCCACTAACTCTTTACCGCGGGAAATGTCAGAGATTTCCTCAGGAAATCTGGCTGCTTTCCAGAGTTCTGCCACATGGGGCCCGGGTGCTTGTTCCCCTCCTCCAGATCCCAGCTTAGCCCTGTTCCCCTAACTGGTCTGGGCCCCCACAAAGAAGCCTGTAGGTCAGAGGAGCAAATGTGGAGTCTGCTTCCTTTTAGGGACACACCCACTGGTTCCCTCCCAAGGGTCTCCAAGAATCCCATGGCTCAGTGCTTGCCTCTAAGGAAGTGGGCTAGGAGGGCCCTGCTGCATCCCGCTGCCCTGGTTTCTCCTCCTGGAGTCTGATTTCCTTGGCCCTCTGAGCCTTTGAGTCTGGGCCCTGGTCCAGTGCTGCTGTTGTCTGAGGAACAGTTTGGCGAGAACAGATGTTAGAACTTGTTTGTTGATTCTTTTCTGGCTAATAAATCATCGCCAACCACCTCCCCCAACAGGGATTCAAGTACTCCAGGCTCCTTCTGTCTCTCCTTCTGACTCTCTCTCTCATATTGTGGAAGGCAAGTGGTTGAACGACCATTGCAATGGTGGGAGAAGGGTCGGGGGTTGAGAGACTCCTGGGCAAGGGTCACAGATCTATGGGCTGGGGGCAGGGAGACACCAAGGCAAGGGACACAGACCTCTCTCTGAAAAGTATTCTTTCCCTAACTGGGGTGGGTTGGGCAGCTAGCCAGGGGCAGAGGGGTGGCTACATCACCTGGGGGTTGCCAGGAAAGAAAGGGGCAGGGAGGGGAGTGGTTGAAAGGTAGCCCCTGCACCTCCTTCCCCAACCCCCTGCCAAACACAGGACTGGGAGGGGGAGGGGGCATTGTTAGCCTATGTGGGTGAGCCCCTTAGGAGGATGGGGAGCCCCCCTGCAGCAGCTCCCAGCCTCTTGGGCTTAGGCCTCCCCTGTTCCTCATATGAGGCTTCCTCCTGTCTGCCCAGACCCACTTCAGGGCCATCTTCCTGCCTCTGTGGCAGAGCTCTGCATTCTAGGCTTCAACCACCTAGAAGAATCTGCCTTGGGTCTTATTTTTGTCTCAGACTGGAGGCTCCCTGAGGCAGGGCTGTGTCTGCGCCTGGATGGCCCTGAGGGCTCTGAATAGACTGCCCCCAGGAGCCACTCAGGGGGCTTCTGGGTACTCCTGTGGTCCCAGCCTGTTCTTACCCTCATTTCTATGAGAGTTCAGTCAAGACAGTCAGAGCCCATCGAGGTCTCTCTTCCTGCCAAGGGGCCCTGGGTACTTGCTTGAATCACAGAAGCCCCCCAGACCCCTCCCTGAAGACATACTCCCAAGGCCTAGGTGCTGCCACCACCATGCCACCCCCAGCCTGGTGCAGGGCCAGCTCCAGTGACTAGTGAATTCCCCTCCTTTCCACTCAGTGCTAATCAGCTCAAGGAGAAATATGGTTGCTGAGTCAACAGAGTGGGGTTCCACTTCCTTCTGTCTGTAGGTCTAAACTCCCTCCTGAGCAAGAGATGCGGGAGGGGAGGGGAAGCAGATGGCTTTGGGAGGGGAGGCTGAAAGCGCAAGAAAGGTCTTAGACTAGACTCAGGGAGTCACCTCCTGGTTGGTTCCTTGTGGCAGGGGAGGAGGCAGGAAAAGGAGAGGCTTGCTGTATAGCAAGGGCTGGAAATCAGAGTCAGAAGATGGGATTTCCTTAGACTTCGGGATAGAACAGGATGGTGGGTTCGGGGAGGGGACAGAGATGCCTAGGGACCCACTTGGTGTTTCTGAAGGAGCAAAGCCTGCTAGAAAGGGGTGAACAGGACCCAGGGAATCTCCCCCTCCCTCTTCAGCTCCTCACAGCTAGGGGTGGGCTCACCCAAGTGGGTGGGAGGAGCCCTGGGTTCCTGTTATGCCTGTTTGCTAACAAGCTGCCCAACCTTTAACAGGGGAACTTTTTTCTGCACCACTGTTCCCTACGCTCCTTTGAAATGGAGATGATGCCTTATTTGCCCACAGGGCTGCTGTACAGAGCAGATGAGACCAGGCAGCGAGGGGCTTGGCCGAGCAGGACTGCCGGGACTAGAAGGGACTTCAGACCCCTTGTGACTGACTTCTTGGTTCAACCAAATCGGAAACTGAGGTCTAGAGAGGGGAGGTGACAGGGTACTGGAGATAGGACCAGATCTTGTCATCCCAGTCCAATGTTCCCCCTTATACCGTGAGGCCCCTCCCAGGCCAAAGGATAAGGCCCCGGTCCTCCGGAGGGCTCCAGCTGCAGGCCCAGCCCTGACGACCACGGTGGTGGAACCTCCCTTCTCCCCACCATAGCCATAGGCACCCCTGCACCATCCTGCTGATTTCACTCCCACGGGGGCCTGGGGCTGCGGTGAGACCTCAGGATGGAGAAGTTGAGTAACTAGTACAGGAAAGGGAGCCTGGCAGATTGTGCTGAGCAGGTTCCTCTGCCCCAGCAGAGACCACTCGGGTGGGGAGGGGGAGGGCATTTCCCAGCTGACTCAATCTCCCGTGGTTATTCCATCCCTCCAGCCTTCCTCTAGGGAGGGCTCTCTCTGTCTCAGCCCCCTGTCAGAAAGAAGAGTCTCCTACCCCGAGCCCCAGATCCCCTTCAGAGCCTGCAGAAGGCCTTGCAGCAAGTGGAGGGTCCAGCTTTTTCCTCCAGTTCCAGCCCCTTCAGCACCATGGCCGACCCTGAAGTCTTTTTTTTCCTGCTCCTGTCTCCCTTAAGCTGTCCCCTGTATCCTATCAGCTCCCTCAGCTAATGCAGTAGACAGTCTCAGTAAACTACCCTGTAACTCTGGCTCAGGGGACCAGGGCAGGGGCAGGGGGCTGAGAAGCTATTAAACCCCCAAGCTCAGCTGTCCCAAGTCTATAGCACATCATTCATTCCCCATGGACCCACTTAAGGAGGACTGGGGGCCAGTCATCACCGAGGCCCCATCCCCAACTACCTCTACTGGCCTTAGAACATGTGTCCCCACCGGAAACAAAGCTGAGCAGAGGGAGAGGGGGTAAAAGAAGGTTGGGAGCACACAGCAGAGCCTTCCAGCACCCTTGCCACCTCCCCAGGCCCCACAGAACTTCAACCTCCCCTCAACAGACTGTGGCTTCTTGGACAGCAAGCTCAGCACCCAGCTGGGGCGAAGACCTGGTCAGGTCCCTGCCCAAGAGTCAGAGCTGAAACCCCCTTTGTGACAGCTGTGCCATCTCTGTGCAGTTCCTAAGTCTGCGTCTGAAGCCTGTTCCTCGTGGACCTCACCTTCCTCAGCTCCTCTGCCCTGGTCAATGCAGCACTGCACACTTGGGCTTTGCCCCAGCACCTCCAACACGTTCTAGGGCCATTGGGAGCCACTTCTGACCGAGGCCTTCACCTCCCGCCCCCCACCAACCCCGTTCCTTGGCTGTTACTGCCATGCCAATTTGAGCCAAGTTATCATTCCTTATTCCTCCTTCCCTCTCCCTCAACCCTGTCTTCTCTTTCCTGTTTATTTATCAGAACTTGAGGTTGATACCTCAGGAAGCCCTCCCAAATAAAGTCTGTCCATTTTCTAACTTGTGTTTCTCTTGGTGACCAAGAAATTCTAACCACCAAATAAAATGTCATCTTTGGTAGGAGTAAAAAGTGGCTTCAAAAAAATGGCTTAACACTACCTCCAGAGAACCAAAGGAGGTGGAAGGCAAGAGGAAGCTGAAAGGTTTCTGGCTTAACTATCCGTTGCCAGAAGACACCAGGACAATCCCCGCCCACCATGCCTTGCCTCCCAACCCAGAGCACTTCCAGCTCCATCAAGATGCAGCCCCTAAAATGAGAAAGTTGAGCTGCTGAATCTCAGAAGTGTGGCAACTCAGGAGGGCAGGGCTGCATCTATAGCGTACTGAATACAGAAACAGCACTCGACTCCATGGGACCTCAGACTTTGGGGCCCTGCTGCGCCTACCTCACCACCTCACTTCATTATGACACCCCAGAGGGGCGACCTCAGCCCTCAGTGCCTCTGTGGATGGTGGGAGTGGTGGTATGGGCTAATGCTCCTTGCTGAAGTCTGGCTGGATGCACTGACTTGGACAACTACAGCCCAAGTGTCCCTGTGGGATGCAGGAGCCCTGTCTGGCTCCAACCTGAAGTAGGTCAGATTTCAGATAAGCGGGTGGTTTTCCTGTAAGTGATGAAACCCTCCTCTGTACTTAATGAGAAACAGACTCCTCAAGTTACCCCAGCTGACAAGACCAGAAGCATGGTGAGATTCCTCACTTCCTTCTAGTCCCCAAGTCCCCACCACACACTTCTTCAAACTGGCCCTCTGGCCTTAGCCCTCCTGTCACCAGGACGGTCAAAGACCAACTCCTCCCAGTGTTTTCCCCATTCAGAACCTGCAACGACTAGAGTCAGGCATCTTCGTCCAGTTAACGTTGCTCTGCCTAGCATCTAAGGCCTTTCTTCTTGCAGGAGTTTAACAGTCCCTTCCTGCAGGTAGCCACTGCAGTTAAGCCCTGCTGGAGTCCCAGTACCCTCAGCAACAGGTTTCAGCAGTGTCTACAGGAGGATTTGCATGCTGCTTTGTGAACGATGCCCAGTATCTTCCATCTCTACATGAACCTTGCTCCGAGGAGGAATCACGCCACCTATCTTGTGGCTCCTGGGCACCACAGTGCCCTACAGCTAACTCAAGTCACAGACCCTGCCGCCTCCCTTCCCCATCCATCCACCCACCCAACCTGCCCCTCCCTCTCAAGCAAAAAGCCAGGAGTCCGGAAATCTCCAAGATCTGTCTAGCCCCCAAGCTCTATGCAAAGCTTCCAAACCAGTCCAGGTCGATGACAACCAGTATCAATTTGACTCATCTTTAGGGACAGGCATTTCACCACTTTTTCACGTCCAACAACTCTTTCATGTCACAGAAACAATCTCCTTGACTTCCCCCAGTCTTCAGAGATACCCGAGATCAGCAATACTTTCCATATTTGGGATCACAGGCCCCTGTCCCATACAAAACTGTGCGTACAATTCCTAGAGTCTTCAATGGCCATGACCCCAGTTTAGATGGTAAGCACTCAGAAAAGATGCAAAGTAATCATAAGGCAGCTCATGATAGTTTGGAGGTTGCTTTACACAAAGTAAATATTGAGATCCAAGGACAGGATAACAAATGAGAAGGGTCCAAAAAAAAGAGACCTCACTTAAAAGTAGGAAAGGGTCAGGGCAGGCAGCATCTGTCAGACTGAATGTTTTATTTCAACAGACATCCCTGGTTTTAAAAAAAAAAAAAAAAAAAAAAAAAAAAGATGGAGGGGTTCAACATTTCATCACACCCAACAGGGAGCAAAACTCCCATCCAAGAACTCAGAGCCCCTTCTGAGGCATCACTTGAGTCTTTGCTAGCTCCGAGACAGAAAGGAGCTGAATTTTCTAACTTTTGTTAAGAAAAATCTATCAAATATGTTCATTCTCGCAGAGGCGAGGGCTGGGTCCTCAGGGAAGGAGATCCTGGGCTTGGAACAGCTGGGGTCCCAGAGATGAAGCTGGGGGCCTGGCCAGCAGGAGATCCAGGGGGCAGTCAGGTCCAGAGCCCTAGAATCCATATTTGGCTTGGGTCTGCCGGCGGCTGAGCTTGTTCTCCGACCAGGTGTTCTTCAGTTCCAGCTCCCGCTCCTTAGCCTATGCAAGGAAGAGGGGGCAGGGGAGAGTCACACCAAGGTTCTGAGAAATTTGTTCTTTTGCCTCTGTGCACTTCCCAATTTAAAGTCTTTCTCCCATCAAAACAATTATGTGGAAAAAGCAAATCCCTTGAAAGATTTAATTTTCCCTTATTCAAGCAGAAGGGGAAGACCCTGAGAAAGCAAAGAAAAACCATCTCTTTGGGGAGCTAATAGGGTTTAAGCAGAATAAAGACTCAAGAATCCTGGTCCTTCATCAGCTAGAATTAAAACTGAGATGCTCAAGTGGGAAATGGACAAATGAGAAATTGAATTTGGCATCTGAAAGAAAGACAACTGGCTACCTTGGATACCTAACTAGCCAAGTGGGAGAGGACAGCCTCGAAGACTTGGACAGGTCAAAACAGGACACCAACCAATAATAACTTAAGTCTGGAGCCACAGTTTGCTGTTGTGTTGAATACAGTGTATATGGTACCCTAGAAATTCACACCCCTTTAAAGTATAAATTGAAGCTGTGAAAAATTGACTGGAAGGAACTAGAATTAATGCTTTCTCCTTCGGACCGCGACAACTCCTGGCTCTACATTGCATTCTGGGAAGGTACAAGCACCACCCTAGAAAAGGGGCTCCTCAACCCCACTCCCACAAGCTAGCTGATACCCGCTCATTTCCCCTGGAATGGGGTGGGGTGCTAAGGGTGTGGGTTTAAAAAAAGACCCTACAGGGGAGCAGCGAGCAAAAAAAAATAATTAAAAAATAAAAATAAATTTAAAAAATTTTTTGAAAGACCCTACCCTCAAATTCTTTCCCTACAAACAAGAAGACAGGGTAAGGGTACAAAGGAGTCCCTGACAAGGAATGTGAAAATATTGTAAGAACAACGAAAGCAAGTTTTGCCACTGAAATCACCAACCAGCATATACACTCCCCAGGGAAATGGCCAGGAAAGAGTCTTATTCCTGTCTGTACCCTTGAGAGGATTTAGTACAGTGGGTCTCGAAAAGATATTTAGTGATTCAGTGACTATTTGAAAGCTGCCAGGTCCTATCAAATAAATACCAAGACATATTCTAATTCCAGAAGATATCCTGGATTATCTGTAATTTTGAATTATTTGCACTGATGTTTCCTGCCACAGAAATGGAGAACATAAATAAAGCCAACTTCCTCATGAGGTGGATGTTTTGCTAAAAGTTGGTGAACGAATTTTTCTTTAAAGTTTTTTTTTTAATTTTTAAAATTTATTTATTGGCTGCATTGGGTTTTCATTGCGGTGGGCGGGCTTCTCACTGCAGTGGCTTCTCTTGTTGCGGAGCGTGGGCTCTAGGCACATGGGCTTCAGTAGTTGTGGCATGTGGGCTCAGTAGTTGTGGCTCACGGGCTCTAGAGTGCAGGCTCAGTAGTTGTGGCACACGGGCTTAGTTGCTCCGCAGCATGTGGGATCTTCCCAGACCAGGGCTCGAACCCATGTCCCCTGCATTGGCAGGTGGATTCTTAACCACTGCGCAACCAGGTAAGTCCCTAAAGTTTTTTAAATTATCAGATAAACTTTCTATTTGAAAGAACCCTATGATAAACCATTTCACTCCCCTCTTACCTTTATGCTTTGAATATCTGAATTTTCACTTACAGAGTTTATTCCAAGCATCTGTACGTACTTGAGTCTTATCTCAAGTGAGACTGATGCAGAGTAGGAGAATTCTGAAGGACACATCCCCACCTAGTGGCCGTATGGAGAACTGGGGAGGGTGCCTGCTGGAAGCTTCTTAGCCTAGATCTCAGCCTTCAAATCCCCAGGTTAACAGGGATCCTGCCTAGCAGGCTAGGGCCCTCAGCCCTCTCACCTGATGAATCAGATACGTGATCTGGTGTTTCCGCCGCTGCTGGCCTGTTGGCTGCTCACCTTTCTTCTGCAAAGGAAGAAAACAATCATTAACCCACTGAAAAAAAAGTGGAAGTTTCTCATGTGCCCCAATGAGGCAAGGTTGGGCATTAAGAAACCAACTATACACAGCCCAAATCCTAGGGGGAAAAAGTCAACTTGGAGCTGTTTTTATGTCTGTATACTTACAGTTATTTTTATTAAAGCCATTATGCAAAAATCCCAAGCTCAGACTACTTGCCTAAAATAGCCAGCTAACATCCCCATTAGACTGGAAATCCTGTGGGGTCAGGACTGCCTACTGCGTCTTTGGTAAGTAACCCCACCCCACCCCCAGCACCAAGCATGGTGTTCTGCCCACAGTGGGCACTTGATACCAGCTTTACTGCCTGCAGTCAGTCTAAAACAGCTGAAGTGCCAGGGTACAGGAGACCTTCCTCCCTCCTCTCCTCCCACCCTCCAGACCCTCTCACCACCCCCTCTGCCCATCTCCCCTGTAGGCCCTCTTCATCTCTGTCCACCTCTCCCCAGTCAGGCCAGATGTCTAGCCTATCTCCTACCTACTGCTTACCAAGCTCTCTCCCATCAATCATCTCTGGCTGAAACCCCACTCCCTCATTTTAGTAACTGCCAACAAACAACTTCCCTGGAATTAGATTTTCACCATCACCCTACCTCTCTCCAGTCTTCCAGCCTCCACCCATAACTGCATTGAACCCCTAACCAAACTTTGATGCAAATGATTTACTGTCAAAGTCTATATTGGTCTGGACTTTCATTCTGCGGTTTTTCTGTCCTCTGCCGGTCTTGTCTCAGACTAGAAGCTTCCTAATCAGCCCCACCCAACTCCCAAAACTCCTCTCTGGAGTCTTCTCAGCACTTATGTAATCAATTTGCACCATAATCATTTATACTCAAGTGTCCTTAAATCTCTTTTTCTCAACTACACTGTAAACCCCTCAAGGACAGGAACTGTATCTTTCTCTCCTTTTTTTTCAGTCTAGCTCCATACAATGAGATGATGGAAAAAAAAACTTAGACCTGGGAAAATAGCAAACTCCAATTCCTTGATGCTATTTAATATCATTTAATATGACAGTTAAAGGTGACAAACATAAAACATCCAGCTCCATTCCTGGCCCACAGTGAGCACTGACAACAGTAGCTATTACTATGTGATGATGCTTCTCGACCCACAGTTAGTAGAGCATGCTCTCCTAAGTGGTTTTTCCAGTAAACAATGATGGATCTATGCTGATCTAACCACAATCCTTTGCTCTGTCCTGTATGGCCGCCAACATTCAGTTAAAACAAATGGCTGGGGCTCAGATGGCCATCTGTGGCCACAGAACAAAGCAAAGAAAATGGATAGAGAAGGGAATAAAATGCCCGACCTTGGCCTTGCTGGTGCTCGGCTAGAATCCAGGGCTTCCCCACATTTTCCCCCCTGTGGCAGGCTCATAAATGTCCACATTTGCTGTACTCAGCTACTAGGTGAAGAGATGTTCATCATACTGACTGAAGAAAACTAGCAGAGGGAAGGCAGGAGTGTGGTGTGGGAAATGTGAGGAATAAAGCATCTGAAAAGACTACAGCTGGCTACAATAAATAATGGAAAGAAAGGAGAGATAAGGACATGTACACTCAGCACCTAGGACCCCAGGGCTTCTGAGGCTCTGTTGTGCCCACACCTCACAGATGTGCTGTGCCAGGTCCCAACTTAACAGGATGGAGAGAGGGATATGATTGCAGAGAGAAGGAAGAGCAGCTATGGATCCTGTCCAGCCAGGGAAGGAGCCACACATATCAGAGATCTTCCCAACTGCAGGTTAGGAAACTGTTTCAACCGTCCAATCTCAGTAACCAGACTCCACCATCCAGATGGAGAGCAAAGTGCTGCAAAATTCTGAAAGACGGGAGCTCTATCTGGGAGGCTTGGTGTACTTTCCAGTACCAAGGGGAACAGGTGTTTGCTAAAGGTGCTGGGACAGTAACAATGGGGTATGGGGTCAGATTTTGCTTTGGCCACCCACTAGACCTTTCCCACTTACTTTGCTGAATGATTTCATGGTTTTCTCTTCTGTCAATGACTTGGTCATCCACTGCTGGGCCCCACTGAGCTGGTCATCCCCTTTGATCTCCACAAAGTTGATCTCCTCCCTCCCTCGGTTCCTTTTGCCCTGCAGCCGCTTAAACTGGAAAAGGGGAAAAAAATTCAGGAGTGGGGGGTCTGGGTAGGGGGTCAGGAGATGTCACCAAGGATCCAGAGTTTATGGAATGGTTTTGGGCCTCCCCAAGTCCATTGCACCCTTAATTCTCTCTATGCAGTATGTCCTTTCACCGTGCCACCTACCAAGTGGCCTTAAAGCCAGGTGGAAGGCTACTTCTCAGAAGTTCTCCTGGCCTCAGGGAAAAGAAGGCCAAAATGTATTCCCAAACATAAGTGAGTGCAGAGAATCACTGATATGAATTTGTATTCAAATTATTTATAAATTGTATCTGCCTAAAAGGACTGCATACTATTTTCAAATTAAGGGTACAAAAAAAAAATTTTAGGATTTCTCTCCTAAAAATTGGTTCTTTTACCATGTCTGTTCCTTTGCATTGGTTCAGTATCACCAAATCAGCAGACCGCACACCAGACCAGACATTAGAGAAGGAGAATGTAGAGATGGGGAGAGAGGAAGCCTCAAAAAAAGACCTGGCAAATTTTCTAGGAGACCTCTACTCTTTCCTCCTCCTCAAAAAAAAAAAAAAAAAAAAAAAAAAAAAAATCACACCACAAGTCACCAGGAGATGTGCCTAGAAGGAGTGTGAGTAAAGAGGAATTAAATTCAACAACACTCGGAAACCTGCAATGAAACCCAGGTTGTGGTCTGATTAGCAAGGCCTCCTGGGGTCACTCTACCCATAAGAAGCTGACTTTTGCCACCGGATGAGCCCTCTGCTGCCTCCTAGGCTTAAAACAAAAAGGGCCTAACTACTGAACTTGTCAAGGAGGATATACACAGGGAGGTGGATGAACACAGTATTAACCACAGGCAGAAGTTTGCAAAGGGATGCACATCTTTCTGTGAAAAGGTGAGAAGAAAATTATTTTTACAAGAACTTGCATGCAAAGAGGTAGAATCCCCTATTTCTCCAACCCACTCCTAATAGGCTGTGACCTCCCTACAGATGGAATACTTTATCTCCTGAACATGACCAGATGGCCGCAAGACATGGGGTTTTCATCTTCCCTTGTGCTGAGCTGGGGAAAAGCTCAGCAGCAGGGAACACAGTGATGTGAAACACAGGGTTATTCACTGTGGCTGCTGTTCCCTCCCCAAATCCACTCTCCCTGTCTCCGTTAGTGTGAATGAACCCAACATTTTGGCTAGGCATATTACCACCCAGAGAAAAGACTACATTTCCTTGCAACTAGATATGGCCATGTGACCAGGTTCTAGTCAGTAAGACAGAAGGGGAGGTGTTCTTAGGAACTTTCAGGAAGTCTCCTAAAAGGGAAGGTGACTTTCTTTCTCCACTCTGCTGCCTGGTATGCAGTAATGATGGCAGTGGACTTAGCTACATTCTTATTCTTATCACTAACTGTAAGAATAAAGGCCACAACCTAGGGATGGGCAAAGTAATGATCAGAAGGGGACTGGATCCCTGACCACTTTGTGGAGCTGCCATACCAGCCTTCGCCTACCTACCTCTAGCCTTCTTTTATGAAGAAAAAAGTTAACTTCCCTTACATAAGCCAGTATTACTTGAAGTTTCTCAATTATATGTTGCCAAACCTAATCCTAAATGAATGTAGTTTAAAAAAAAAAGAATTTCCTTTAGCTTCAGATTTGAAACCTGGTGTCCAGGAGTCAAAGATGGTCACTTGTGCTTTGTTAACTTACTGCTTCGTCATCGATGAAGGAGGCATCTGGGGCAATTTCCTGTGGGGGGACCAGAGTCGGGTCCTGTGCGGGATAGTAGCCACCACTGTAATAATCCTGCAGTCAAGGAGGGAAAAAAACACACCAGCTGAGGGCACAGTGCAGAGGGGACAAAGAAAACCCTCATCAAAGAGGCAGTGGTGACACCCACACCCACACTACAGACCCTCAAATGGACCGGTAAAAGCACAGATCCTAAGGACCTACCCTATAACTCAAGAACCAGACTTTCTTCTCATCTGCACCATTCAGATGGATATTTTTTAGGGAAGAGAAATAAGAAATAATGACACTCTCTCTGGCTTCAATTTACACCCTGCTCCCTTGGCTGCTTCCCAAGAGTGATTCCCACTCCTGACCTCTACTGTGCCTCAGCCCTGCTCCTCCTGCTCCTCGTCCTATCTAGCACCCTGGACACAGGGCATAGCCTATAACCGGCAGGGAGGTTGCAGATCGCGGATGAAAATCAACCACTACAAGGGTGGTATGGAATTTACAAAGCTGGGAACAAACCAGGTTTGCATTACCAGATTTTTAGTTCAGGAATTGATGATTACCCTTTAGAGGTGAGCTGTCCAGATGTTGTTATGGACCCTAGGGGAAGAGGGGTGAAGGCAAGGGCAAGGCCCCTACGGTGGCCAAGTCAGGCAGCCACAGAGCTGAGAAACTGTTTCCTCCCTGCCTGCACTTTTTCCTAATTCTTCCACCTTTGCCCAGAACTCCAAGAAATGCTCCCCTAAAAACATTCATTTTATAGTGAGCTATATGAAAAATAAGGTTTATTTCTGACTAAAAATAATACATAAAAACCCAGAGTAATTAATTGTCATTAAAACTTTTGATAATAACATACATTTAAATTGCAGGGCCCCCTAGTGTATTTAAAGTGCTTTAATTTGCATAGATTAGCTCAATAGTGTTTATAACTGCATACAGAATTCCAACTCATACTCATTTGCTGGAGGTAAACTAGTGGTTTCTTAGATTTTTTTTTTTTTTTTCCCGCTAAAGAGATCAAAACACTCATGTTCTTCCTTCCTTCTAACAACCTTGAGGGGAGATGCACTGTCCCTGATCAGCCTACAGGATACAACAAGGTTTAACGGCAAATAGTTTTCAAAGTCTTTGATCAGAACAGAGTCCCTTCAAAGCCCACTGCCTAGACTGTAGGTAAGATTAACACTGACCATTCAGAGAATCACAGTGGCTGAAGAAGACTGAAGTCTTGAAACCATCGCATGCTGGCAGGAAAACTTCCTACAGCTGCCCAGCCACAGGACCAGCCAGAGGCCTCTGTTCCACCTCCACCACTGCTGTGAGTCCCCGAACTCCTGGGAGCCCTCTCCATCTCAGGAAGCTCTGACCACTGGAAAAGTCTTTCTTAAACCTATTTACAACCTGGCCTCATATATTCTCACTCTCTGAGGCCACACAGAACAATTTAAACAGCTCTTCCAAATAACATTTGAATAAAAAGTTATCATAACCATTTACTGAGCATTTGCTATGTTCCAGGCACCATGCTAAACCAATGTAATTCTACCTAGCAACCCTGAAGTTGCTAGTATTCTTCCCATTTTAGAGCTGAGAAATCTGAGACTCAGAGAGGCAGTTAAGTAATAATAGACTCACATAGTTTGAGATTCAAACTCCAAACCACCCTCAAATCCCATTCTCTATCGCTGCCCAAACTATGGTCCTCCAGCATCTTCTTTCCAGGGACTTGCCTCAGTCCCTTCAACTTCCTGTGACTCAGTCGAGGCCTCTCACCATTCTCCTTATTCCCTTTTGCAATCAACTCTCCAGATTCCCTCCTGTCCTCCATAGTCCCTCCTCTCCCTTGCAGTCCTCAGCACTCCCCACCTCCAGAACTCTTCTTGGACTCACTGCTGTCTAGGAGTCTATGCCACAGTTCACTTATCCTCCTCACCCACATCTGCAGAAGCTACCTGGGATCTCTAAGACTAGAGACTGCTCCTCTTCCACTTTCTCCCTATACCTTTCATCAGCTCCCACAATGACATTTTGTTTTCAGAATAAACGGGTCAATTATGTGTTTCGACCTATCAGACTTGAAGACTTAGCATAAAGGCAGTATGTTTTGAGGCCTGACAGGTACAGGAAAACCAAGACACCAGAAGATTCATTAATTCTGCCAAAGTGATGCCACAGAGGCCGTATCACTGGCTCAAAGCTCTCCCTGACAGCCATACTCCAACATTCCCTGGCCTGCCCTCCATGCCTCTTACCCACCTGATAGTAAGCACCAGCGGCATTGGCATCGCCATACGTGGAAAACTGATTGTAGCTGTAGTCCTCCCCAGGCTTAGGCATCCAAGGGGCCCCACTTGAGCCTGCTGCCATCTTGAACTCTAAGGGGGCATTGGCTGCATCGTCCTGGAAGGCCGGCTCTGGTTCCGTGCCTGGAGGCAACTCTTCAGGGACAGTGGGAATGGGGTAAGGGTATGGCTCAACTCCAGGCGGCTCAGCCTTCTCAGGGAGGGAGAAAAAGTTCTCAGGGGCTACTTCCTCATCACTATCGTCCTCTTCCTGTGTGATCTGCTTCGTCACCTGCAGGGCAGCACTCTTGGCAGCAGCCTTGATAGCAGAGGGCGATGGAGTGGTGGTTGTGGTGCCCACAACAGGGGCGAGAGAAGAGGGCTTGGTCTTAGAAGCTTGTCTGGAGGGCTTAGTGTCAGAGGAGCCATCCGAGGGTTTCCGGGAGAAGGCATGGGGCAGGAGCAACCTGTTAGTCTCTTTCACAGTCAGGTTTTTAGGTTGGGGAAGCAAGGCGGACAAACCAGTCCCCTCACTGGATCCCTGGTGAGCCCAGGTTTGGGTAAGGAGGGAAGAAAGATGACAAGTGAGATGTTATGATACATACTACTGACATTAAGAACAAGCATTACAGATATGTGCTCTAGCCTAAAATCTTACCAGCCCTGTTTCCGTCTTACCTCGGCCCACTAACGTCATCCAAACTGGACTTGACTCCTCCTACCTCAGGCCATTCTGCTGTCCGCTTCTCCCAAGGTAAGATGTCATCCCTGTTTTCCTCATCCATCTCAACCCAGCTCCTCTTCCTTCTGCCACAAAGCCTTCCCTGACTCTGAGTTTTTTGCAAATATGATAATACATTTGGCAAATACATCATCCTTCTTCCCAAAAAGCCCAGGGCTCTCTCCAGCTGATCACTGAACCTCTATGTCCTAAAGGTTCCTCTTAACATGGGATTACTCCCTGCTTCCTTTGGATTGCCACTCAAGGTCAAGAGCAAGCCTATGTCCAAAAAAGACATTCATACATACCGCCAAAAGTTCCCTCCCCGACCCAAGAAAAGCCCTACAGACGGGGTATATTCAGCTTGCTTACGCCAGAGTCACGCATTTAACTTATCAATTTGTAAGCTAATTGGCTCAGCCTATCCAGTGTTCCTCAGCCCAACCAGAGTTGCTATTATTCGTAAGAATCTCTGGGATTCTGCTTTCCGTGTGCTACAGGGCCAGCTTGGCCTAACTGCAGGGCTGAGGGAGGTGTCAGTCTGAAAAAGGAGAATGGAATAAGGTCATTGTGTCACCGTCCTGGAGTACCCATGTACTTCAGCTCTCTCAGCCAAGAAATGCCCAGAATGAGTAAAATAAGACTTCTGAGTCAAGCAGGCCAGGCAGAACTGTTCATCCAGAAAATGGGCTCTTCTCCCTGCTGTCGGTGTTCACAGATTTGGGTCATTTCAGCCTGGTGGACCCCAGAGGCTCAGGTTCATAAAAAGCAGACTGAGGTGGCAAGTGGAGCACATCCTCAGGCTACCTTCAAAGTGTCTGACTTCTCAGATACATCTGGGATCATGGCTACATCCCTTTGCAGTGCTGGGTCCATACTCTGCCTTAACAGCTCAGAGTTTCTCTATGCACTCATCTCTTCCTACCATCTAGAAGACTGCTTTTTACTCCTGGGGTGCCTTCTGAGCCAGTGTCCTCTCATCTCTTTAGTTGCCAGTCCACGTCCTCCAGGAAGCCATTCTGATAACAGAGAACAACTGGCTTCATTCAGTCTCAGCAAGTCAGTATCTTCCATGATTCCTCCTCCATCACCCACTACAAACATGGACACAACATCACTCTCACTAGTTACCTTTCTAACTTTCACATGACTTTGTCCTTCTAACACCTCCCAGCCGTGGAAGTGACACCTTAACAGAGTCAGGGGAAGAAGCAACTTCAGCATCATATACCTAAATCATGAGACAGCAACCTTATAAAGGCAGAACTGTTTTGTTTTGGTTTTTTTTTTTTTTTTTGGCTGCGTTGGGTCTTCGTTGCTGCGTGCCAGCTTTCTCTAGTTGCAACAAACGGGGGCTACTCTTCGTTGTGGTGCACAGGTTTCTGATTGCGGTGGCTTCTCTTGTTGCAGAGCATGGGCTCTAGGCACGTAGGCCTCAGTAGTTGTGGCTCGCAGGCCCCAGGAGTTGCGGCTCACAGGCCCTAGAGTGCAGGCTCAGTAGTTGTGGTGCACGGGCTTAGTTGCTCTGCGGCATGTGGGATCTTCCAGGACCAGGGATCGAACCCGTGTCCCCTGCACTGGCAGGCAGATTCTTAACCACTACGCCCCCAGGGAAGTCTCAAGGCAGAACTGCTTTTGCTCTTCCTGAGGCATATAATCAACATGAGGTCAGAGAGTGTATAAATCACCGAGTGTGGAGCTGAACAGGAAGAAATTTCTGGGAGCCAGAATAAAGGCACGGGGACAAGGGGAAACAGGAAACAGCAGCGAGATCATCTCCTGACACTGTCTGGTTAAGGACTTCTGGTCTTGATGACAGAGCAGCAGCCAAATGCAGCAGATAAGAGCTTGGACTCTACAGTCAGACTGCCTCAGTCTGAACCCCAGCTCTGTCCCCACTAGTTGTCTGACCTTGGGCAAGTTCCTTAAGCTCTCGTTTTCCTCGTATGTAACATAGGGATGATAATAACGCTATGACTTAGGCACTATTAGGAGGATTAAATCAGTTAAACACTGGTATAGCACTTAGTGCCTGGTAAGTGCTATTTAAGTGTTTCTTTTCCAGGTTAAAAATGAGACAGGGAGAAGATGGATAATTTTAAAGTTCAGATGTTCCATAACAACATTTTGACCAATCCGTTTATTCTACTGTTCCTAAATAATCCTTTTACCTGAAATGTAATGAATCAAATTGAGTTCCAATTCATCTCCCTACCACGCCTGTCCTCTAGGAGAGACGCCAGTGCGCTGAAGCCAGGGAACAGCGAGGAGAGGGTAGAGAAGCACGAGGTCTGATGTTATCAGGAAAACAAAACTACAACCAGGCAGTCGTCCAATACTTGCATTTGCTCTAAGCCTGACCTGGAAATTTCCCGTCTTTCAGGAAGCAATATGGGAAGAGAAGAAATGGCTTCTATTACGTCACAAAGCTTACCTGAAGGACAGTTTTCTTCTTTGTGGGTTCATCTTCCTCGGAATCTGACTAAGAGAAAAAGAAACAGAATAAGGCCTCACTGTTTAAGGACAGTGGAGAAGCACTCACATTAAATGAAGCACAAATAAAGGACTGGACAACAGGGGCCATCATCCTCTCCGAGCCCCTCCTCTGTATGAGAGGTGCACCCCCCAGAACCAGCCAAACAAGCAGAGCTTCCTTCCTGCTCTCAAACAGCTTCAGAGAACAAGGTATGTGTTGACCACGCCTGGTCACTCATTCCCATACCTCCAGACCTGTTGCACAGCCTTCTTAGCATCCATTTCTAGTCCTTTAAATTAAGACTACTTCCTCCCATTCAGTCTTTGGTGGAAAGAAAAAGCTACACCCATTCTTCTTCCTATAAACCTGTCCACTAGAAGATGAATGGGATTTGGCCCACAATCTCACCCAATCACAGTTTCACTTCTAAAACCACTTATATAGACTACATAACCACAGGGCTGGGGAACTCCGGTGGGATTAAGTGGTATGTTAACTACTCTTCTATGAGGTATTAAAGGTCAAAGCCATTGGAGAAATCCATTCCAAGTATGATCTACTGTCTGCCAGACAGAGTTGTTTGTGCCCAGGAAGAAGGCGAGCAAATGATGACTGTGAGAATTTGGAGCAAGAAGGGAACTCATCTGTGTTACCCCTCTGACTCATCAGGATTGTTTCTAATACAAGCTCTCACACTAAAAATGTCTAAACTTTTAGCTCAATACCAGCTCCTCAGCATCTCCAACTATCAGAAAGATGCAAGGCATATGAAGAGCAAGCTTTCACATTTTATTTTAAAAAATTAATATCCAAACTGAGAACCTTAAAAGTTTTCCATTTGTTCTTAGAACCTTGGTTTGGGGCATCTGTAAATGAAGGTGATTAGGCAAGAATCTAAGATCCTGTTCATCTCCAAGATTCTAAAGAACTCAAATCCTCTGCCTGTCTTTCTCAACTGACCCTCATATCTCACAAGTTCCTTTTGGGGTTTTTTTTTGTTTTTTTTCTATTTTATTTTTATTTATTTATTTTTTTGGCCACACCACATGGCATGCGGGATCTTAGTTCCCCCACCAGGGATCGAACCTACGCCCTCTGCAGTGGAAGCGCAGAGTCTTAACCACTGGACCGCCAGTGAAGTACACAGGTTCCTTTTTGGATTTGTGTGCTACAAGGACTTTTTGATCATCATTATTCAGAACCTACTGTATGCAAGACACTGTGCCAGGTACCGTAGACAGAGCTTCCCAACTGGTGTCTTATGGCTGGGTTATAGGTACTATGATGATATTGATCCACTCAGCCCACAGGGCATCAGGCAGGGCTTGGAGCAGGTAGAGTCCTGGCCCACTGGTTTCCAGAGGCACAGCCTGTACCACTTCCCCCACTGTACTTCAAAGATTTTCTTGTGTGCCATGACATGAAAAAGTCCCTGCCCTCAAGAAACTTACAGTCCAGTTAAGAAGAATGACAAGTACCCAAAAAACTGTAATAAAGGCAGTAAAAAGATAAGGGCATCAAGTGTGGTTCCAACATCCCCTCAGAGAATTGGCTGATCCTCCATTTGTGCTTTCTTTCACGTAAGTCCCCCACCTTATTACTCCCTCTCCCCTACCTGAATCACTGACACCTCTCACTCTCCTGTCAGTCTGCACTCTGTACTTCCTCACTCGAAACTCCTACAGTCTTTCTGAAGAAGCTCACCTTGCTCTTTTTCACTCTGTGTCCCTAAGTTATTCATTTGTCTGGGGTGGCACCATGCTAACAATGATTCATTTGTGCTTGCTCTGTAAATGTTACATTTTTCACGTGCGTATTCTTCCCTTTACTCTGACAGCCAAGGCCCTGTCTTACAGTTCAATATTACCTCACAGTAGTCAGTACAAAATGATTTTAATTACTAACTGCTGCCAACTGTAGTATTAAAAAAAACCTGTTAAGAGAAATCTGTCTTGGACTTCCCTGGTGGCACAGTGCTTAAGAATCTGCCTGCCAATGCAAGGGACACGGGTTCGAGCCCTGGTCCGGGAAGATCCCACATGCCGCAGAGCAACTAAACTCGTGCACCACAACTACTGAGCCTGCGCTCTACAGCCCACAAGCCACAACTACTGAGCCCATGTGCCACAACTACTGAAGCTCATGCACCTAGAGACCGTGCTCCCCAACAAAGAGAAGCCACCGCAATGAGAAGCCCATGCACTGCAACGAAGAGTAGCCCCTGCTCGCTGCAACTAGAGAAAGCCCGTGTGCAGCAATGAAGACCCAACACAGCCAAAGATAAATAAACAAAATAAATAAATATATATATTCTAAAAAAAGAGAAATCTATCTTAGTATTTAAATATGGGGGTAAGAGAAAGGGCAGTAAAGGACAGGACAGTCATTTGCTGAGTAGCTACTATGTGTCAGGCAATTTATTCACAAGTTTTTATTCAATCCTGAATAAAATTTCAAGGTAGGCATTATTACCTCAACTTTACAGGTAAGGAAAATAAGGCTCAGAGAGGTTAAATAATTGCTAGTACATGGCAGAACCAGGACCTGAATCAGTTTAGGCTCCCATGCTTTTGCAGCAACACCTGTCATGCTTTTGCAGCTGAGCTGTGCGTGTCTAGACCTGAGATCCACACTGATCAGATCCCACTAGATCCCACATGATACAGCCGAGAGCACAAGGCACAACATCAGAAATACAGGTTTGAATCTCAGCTTTGCCACTCATTGGCTGGGAGGATCCCCAAAGAGCCATTTAACCCCCCAAGCCTCAGTTAGCAATAATACTTATCCATGTCACAACATTGTTCTAAAGACTGCATGAGCTACTATCCATGAAAATGTATATAAACTAAAATTCTTAACAGAGTTCAAGGATTACTATTCTCTCTGGTCTGCCAAGATGTCAAACACAACCGAAGATAAGCCTTAAGCCCCAAACACCCAAGCATTTCTGACCTTTTCTCTCTGTTCCAAACTCCCACTGCCTCAGGGGCTACTGACCATTTCCCTTGTCTTCTGACCGTGAAGACTCTTCTCCTTTCCAGCAGACCACACAGAGTCACCTCACTATGGGGTATACAAGGTTTTCATGAAGTCCCCAGGCAAGTTTAAATTTAACATCTAAGGCAATACGTCCAATGGAAACAATCTGAAAATAAAATTTTATCAATACGTTTATAAAATTGTACAAGCATATTTTTATTTTTCAGATCCTGTGACAAACAGAAAGTGGCTACTTTGAAAGTGTAGGCAAACTGTCCCACAGCTAATAGAATTGAAGGCCAGATCAGCTGTGGGAAGAAAATTCAATTTTTCCTTAAATGTCAGATTGTTTCCATTACACTGTCAACCTAAGTTTAAAAGCGTGCGCGCACGCGCACACACACACACACGCTATACAAAGACTTTAGGAACACCTTATTAATTCTGGATTTAGAGAACTGCTATGGCTAATCACAATCATCCTTCTTTGAACATTTTGTACTAACCTACTGAACCCCATTATAAATCATCTCAAGATGGGCAGAAAATATGACAGATTCCCTAAAACAGAACACTAAGATCCTCAAAAAAATATGCTGAGCCCCTAAACACTTAAGTCATGACTATTCATCTTTGAAGGAGGGGTAAAAATAAACCTTTACCTCTTAAAGCTGACAAACAGGACTCCGAGACATTCAGTAATCTACCCAGGGCCACAGAGGAAGTCCAGGGCCATTGGGAGGGTGAGGAAATAGAATGAGAACCACCTCTTGCCCCCTGAACTAACTTTAGCCAACTAAAGAGGTTGGAACACAGAACTCACTGGTTCACTATGAAAAGAGGTCTAGATGCCACTCAAAATACTTATGGGCATGTGGGGGCCTGAATGAAAACTAACAGGAAGCAAAAGGAAAGCTCAGCAAGGAATTATCCAAATACCTCAAACAAAAAAATAAACTTCGGTTCAGAGTACCAAAAAGGAGGAGATAAATAAGCCAAAAGCTAAGAGATGTGCCATATATCCTCCAGTCACAGGGTAGGGGTTGGAGTTGGGGGGATACAGCTGCCTTGGAGCATTTAAAAGAAAAATTAATTCAGCTTCTATCAGGAACCAGCTAGAAGCAATGGGCTTAGCCTAAATACAGTATTTGACTAAGACACAAGAACTTCCTTGATGGTGAGAGGTACATGAGTATACTGGGTTTTTTTCCCTTATCATGGTAAAACATATATAACACAAAATTTAACATTTTAACCATTTATAAATGTATAATTCAGTGGGAGTAAGTACATTCACAATATTGTATAACCATCACCACTATTTCCAGAACTTTTTCATCATCCCAAATAGAAACTCTGTAGCTACTGAACAATAATTCCCTATTGCCCAGCCCCCAGTAACCTCTACTCTATTTTCTATCTCTGGATTTACCTACTCTAGGTACCTCATATAAATGGAATCATACAATAGGTGTCCTTCTGTGTCTAGCTTATTTTACTTAGCATGATGTCTGTGAAGTCCATCCATGTTGTAGCATGTACCAGACTGCATTCCTTTTTTTTTTTTTTTTTTTTGCTTTACGCGGTCCTCTCACTGTTGTGGCCTCTCCCATTGCGAAGCACAGGCTCCAGATGCACAGGCTCAGCGGCCATGGCTCACGCGCCCAGCCGCTCCGCGGCATGCGGGATCCTCCCGGACCGGGGCACGAACCCATGTCCCCTGCATCGGCAGGCGGACTCTCAACCACTGCGCCACCAGGGAAGCCCTCATTCCTTTTTAAGGCTGAATAATAGTGCATTGCATGAATATACCACACTTTTGTTTATCCATTCATCTGTTGATAAGTTGGGCTGTTGCGCTGTTGCCACCTTTTGGCTACTGGCTACTGTGAGTAGTGCTGCTGTGAACACTGGCATACACCCCTGCATCGTCAGGCGGACTCTCAACCACTGCGCCACCAGGGAAGCCCTCATTCCTTTTTAAGGCTGAATAATAGTGCATTGCATGAATATACCACACTTTTGTTTATCCATTCATCTGTTGATAAGTTGGGCTGTTGCGCTGTTGCCACCTTTTGGCTACTGGCTACTGTGAGTAGTGCTGCTGTGAACACTGGCATACAAGTATCTGTGTGAGTCTGTTTTCAATTCTTTTCACCTAGAAGTGAAATTGCTGGATCATGTGGTAATTCTAATTAACTTTTTGAGGACCTGCCGAACTGTTTTCCACAGGAGTATATTAAATGGAGGCTGTGGAGTCAATTCCTAGAGAATGCTAAAGACCAGCAAATGGTGATCTGAGTGGGTCTGTTTCATTAGACCCAGAAAGAAGGGTGATGCTAGAGATACGGGAGGACCCAGGGCTGGAAGAAGTATGCTGGGCCAGGACAGGCATTCCCGGGTTTTAGAGACACAAACCGGTTGTGTCTCTTAAGAAGAAAGTATTGTATTTCTTCTTGGCCTCATTAGAGCCTGAGCCTCAATGGCCACCACTGTCCTCTCTGTTCCAGCTGCCAAGAGTGACAAGACACACACACCCAGAGGCTGCTGAGCAAGAACGGAAACAGACATTTTCCATTAAGCCAGGCCCAGTGGGATCTGCTAATCTATCAGAGCCTCATTCCCCGTGGCAGCCTCCCTCTTATCTCTCCAGGCTCTGGTTCTGACAGACTCTCTCTCCAAAAAAGCAATCACTAGTTGCCAGGGCCAGGAGCCAAGAAGAAAATCAGGGCCCAAGCACAGACTCCCCTACCCCCAGGCTCCAAACTCTAATCACTTCTACACTCCTCTCTGCTATTATCCCAATTAGCTAGATTCATCAACTTCTTTACCCTTTGGTCTCAAATATGTTCTTACATCTGCCCTTCAGTTAGGACATCATTTTCTCTCCCACTTTTGCACTGCTCATTGTATCACTTTCATAGTTCTGGTTGCTCAACGTTCTATCTTTTTGGTAGGCACTATGATAGAAAGGAACAGAACACACCTGGGTACAAATACGACTTCTGCTACTCCCAAACTGTGTGATTTTAGCTCTGTTCTCTAAATTCCTATCTCCTCACCTGTAAACTAGGGATAACACTTAGCTTACAGAGTCGCTGAAGTGCCCAGCACGGTGTCGGACACTACGCAAGTGCCCCACAGGTGTTAGTGCGCTCCTCCTTCCCTTTCTATCTAGGGCTAAATCTTAGCTAAATCCACCGCAGTCAACTCTTATATTACTTGGTTAACAGAAATGAGCAAAATTAGTGAACTTGCAATCTCACAGCTTCAAATCTTCCACTACCTGGGTAAACAATCTAAAAGGATGGGTAATACTAATCCAGATAACCCTAAAATTTCTATTTGTGTTGTAATGCACATTATACCACAGAAAACTCTTACAGCAAACTTATTCTACTAGTTTTGTTTTTTTGGTATCCTAATTCTAGAAGTCTGCATCCCCTAAGCCCGCAAAATCAACAATAAACCACTGTTCAGAAAAAGAACAGTAAGAAGGGAAAAGGAAAGGATGATTCTCCATTTTACGGATCATTCCTAATTCCTCACATAAGTAAAAAGCTGACTGAATTTGATTTTGCAGTGCACCTGGAGAGAGAGATTTGGTACTGCCCTGTGCCCTGACTGCAGCTGATTGATGAGCTTACCCAAACCAATCATATCCTCTCCCCTGGAAAACCAGAACTGGGACTAAGACTGTAGGTCAATCTGAGCCAATCACTAAAAGGAAGGAACTAAAAACCAAGGAGGTATGGGTGGCCATCTTTCACCTGCAACAAAAGTGAAGAAGTGGAAACTGGTCTGCAGACAAAGAGGAATGAATCAAACGTGCAAAGAGAAGCTGGGTGGGTCTCCGACAGATCTCCAATCCCTGATTCCAGGCCCCTTGCAAGGTACCTCAGTATACAAACGACGCATGTCCATTTCGGCCAGCTGGGAGCAGCTTCTGATACTTGTAACCAATTGAACCTAATCCCCAATCTGCTCAGCCTCTGTATTCCCTAAATAAATGGCACCACTACCCTCCCAGCTGCCTGAGCCAAAAGGCAAGGGGTCATCCTTGAATCCTCTCCTTCACCCATGACATCCAATCGATTCCCTAGTCTTAAAACGTCTACCTCAGAAAAAGACCTGGAGCCTCCAGCTCTCTCCATCCCCCGCTACTCCCTTACCCAGGCCGCCATCATCTTTCACACTCTCTCTGCCAGTCTTGCTCCCTCCAGATCTTTCAGCACCCTATGATCAGAGAATTCTTGCTCAGACTTCAAGGGCACTTCACTACCCTAGAAGTATGTACAAAAGCCTTGGCATGATATCCAAGGCCCATTATCATCTAGCCTCAGCCTCTTTCTCTCTAGCTTCATCTCTCATCACTGCCCCGCCCACCCATGTGCTCCAGCCATGGTGCCTTATGAAAGGTTCCCCCAAAGCATTTTCATTCTCTCACCTCTGGGTTTTTGTACATTCTGTTCCCCTGCCTGATGTTCTCCTCTCCATCGCCCCTTTCTTTGGCTACCTCCTGCTCATCTGTCTTATCTCTGAAGTTTAGATATCGACTCCTCCTGGAAGCCTCCCCAACCTGTGAACTAGATTAGTGCCCCAAAGGAGTGCTCCCATGGCACCAGCTCTATCATGGTTCTTCTCTGACTTGACCTAAAATCTATTTCCTTGTCTGTCTCCCCACCACTGACCATAAACTCCTTTTGTGACAGGATCTATCATGTTCACTACTGTACTCTTAGCTCCTGGCACAGAGAAGCAGCTCAATACTGAACGAACAAATGAATGAATGAAAATTCAGAGTTAATTACTTCTACTTCAGCACCAACCCTAAAGGGAAATTATTTAAGGAAACCTAATTCATTCACTCAAATGTTTACTGAGAGCCCAATAAGCACAAGACAGAGCTTGGAACCACAGGGCCTTAGAACCACAACTATTTCAAAGGCGAAGGTCACCCTCACCTAATCATCTTGGAACTCTCTTAAGCTACACTTCCCAGTAACTATATGTTCAGAAAACAAAAATACTAACTTGAACAGAAGAAAAATGGGAAAATGAACCAGCTAAGGGCTAGGATTTGGCTTTATTTTAATTATCCACGTCAGGATTCACCTCAGGAATTCAGTGAATTATACTTACAAAGGAGGGATAGTTAGAAGTCCTCAGAGTATTTCTGCCACTTCAGTCAGCCTAAATGGAAGATTCTACAGCCTCTACCAGCAACTTTTCTTAATGCTACCTTTGCAGACCTAAAAATGCGCCTTTCCACCGTCACTGTGGAGGGTGGAGGGAGGCAGGCTTAAAGTGCCATCTTCCACCATATATCACAATTAGGCTGCGAGAAAAGTTGGTGGGAAAATTGTGAAAAGAAAACACCCCAAACAACAAACCTATTTTCCTCTGTCCTATTCAGGGACTTCCCTTTGTTCCAGGTTAAATCAAGACCAAACTAAGTTTCAGTGGAGCAATACAAGGCTTTTTGGGAACCTAAACTTAGAAATGACAAACTCAGGTGAGAAAGAAGGGGGAAACGATATGGAAAAAAGTTTGGAACAAGGTAGTAAAGGAGATTCTGGAAACTTCTTCTATAAATAATCCAGGGCTTCCCTGGTGGCGCAGTGGTTGAGAATCCGCCTGCCGATGCAGGGAACGCGGGTTCCTGCCCCGGTCCGGGAAGATCCCACATGCCGCGGAGCGGCTGGGCCCGTGAGCCATGGCCGCTGAGCCTGCGCTCCGCAACGGGAGAACAACAGTAAGAGGCCCGCGTACCGCAAAAAAAAAAAAAAAAAAAAAAAAAGAAACCATATTATTTGAGTTCATTCACTCAAAATATTTAGGTAGTACTCAGCTTGTGCCAGGCACTGTTTTAACCACCAGGGATATAGCAGCGAATAAAATAAACAATAAGCCTACCTTCATGGAGCTTGTATACTAGCAAAAGGAGAAAGGCAAATAAAATTATGTTAGACTGTGGTAAAGTATTTTAGATGGTGGTGCTACAGAGAAAAATAAAAGAAGTGGGATGGGGAGGAGCGTGTGACAGGAAGTTGCAATTTAAATAGGTCGGCTAGGAAGTCCTCACCTAGAACGTGTCTTTTAAGCCAAGATTTGAAAGAGGTGAGGGAAAGAACATTAGGACATCGCGGGGCGGTGCGGGGGGGGGGGCGGGGGAGAAGAGAAATAGCCTCCAGGCAGAGTCGGAAGTCTGAAGAAAAGGGCAAGAATCAGCTTCTCTCAGAGGGTTACCAAAGGTGAGCCAGGGACTGACCGGGGGGGGGGGGGGGGGGGCGGGGGAGAAGAGAAATAGCCTCCAGGCAGAGTCGGAAGTCTGAAGAAAAGGGCAAGAATCAGCTTCTCTCAGAGGGTTACCAAAGGTGAGCCAGGGACTGACCCAATTAACCTTTTAGAAGAGAGAGAATGGAAAGAACTCCAAATAACTCTCAAGTATTACCTGCCCCTAGGCTGTCTCCTTTATCCCCCAAAGCGCTCACTCCAGAAAAGGCCTTCAATTTTTCTGATACAACATTCAGAAAACGACAAGAGCTTGGTTGCCTCTAGGACCCAAATGTCCTAATTCACCTAGGCTTGAGAAATACCTAAACCGTGAAACTGAGGCACAGGCCTGGAGTCCAGATAAACCCTTAATCTTCACTCTGCCCTTTGCCAGGTAAGATCATGCATACTGGACACCTGTTTCTCATCTGTAAAAATTAGAATGTTATCTCCCAGAGTTCTGTAACAATTGAAGGAAAGGGCCAATGCCTGGCAAATGATCTGTACTCAACAAATACTCAATTTCTTCCCTAACTCCCCTCAAAAACAGCATCCAGGATTCCTATCCTTTTCGTTCCGAACCCTGATGCTTTTAAGTTCAGAGGCAAAGGAAAAGGTTAGTCCTGAATGTTCAGCAAGGGCTCAGGAATCCTGTCTCCTGTTACCTCAGGTGCCAGATTTTATGCTGTTCTCAGTATAAGACGGAGAGAGGAAAAAACAAAACAAAACCAAAAAAATGGCCTGCGGTGAAGATGCAACAAGGCGGAGTGGAACCAAGTGTCCCTAAGCCTGGGCCTGTCAGTGCCAGGTGATGGTATATGGCCCTTCTGCAGGCGAATCCAGCTTGAAGAGACCCGCATGGACAAACACCCTAACTCCCCAAAGCTGACAAACTTCAGCTCAATTCATCGCACTGTACCAGGAATCCAGCGGTCCGGAACCAACGGATGCATTTACAGGAGGGAGTCTCGGAATCTCCACAAGTCCCTCCTACAGCTGAGCCCATGCCAAAACCCAATGGACAGTTTGAGGGTGCCCTCCTCAGATACTCACATCCCCCTTATGCAGCTCTGGCGCCGCAATCTTCACCGGCTCTGTCCTCTTCTTTGGCTTGGGAAGCCCCAGGGGGGGCCCGGCCCCGCCGATAGGGGGGGGCAGACTGAGGCCAGGGCCTCTGGGCGAGGGCAGCCCCAATCCCAGCCCCTCCCCAATTCCCGCCGCTTCAGCCGGGCTCACGCCTGGAGGTGGGGGGAAGCCTCCCAGACCGAAGGGCAAGGAGGGAGGAGGCTGGAGCCGGGGGTCTCCGGTGGGTGTGGGCAGCAACAACGGCGGGGGAAAGGCTGGGGCCAGCATCTGGGGGGACGGAGGCAGCAAGGCCGGACCCTTGGGCGCGGGAAGAGAAGCGAACAAGCCTCCTAAAGTGGGCCCAGGTGTAGGGGCCGCCGCCTCCTCCTCCTCCTCCGGCTCCGGCTCAGCCTCATCCGGCTCACTCTCATCGCTGCTGGCGTAAGCAACCAGCGACATGGCGCCTCCCGCCTTTGGGGCGCCCTTGCCGGCAGACGAGGCCTACTTGACACCGGGGATGTCCGGAGGCCTATTGGGCCCCGCCAGTCAGCGGGGCGGTGAACCAAAAAGCCCGCCTTCTCCGTACTCTAGGGGTAGCCCCGGTAGAGGCCCATGCCCACAGTTGATTTCCACCGAATAAGCCTTCCCTCTCCACTTAAGCTCCCAGTCCCGGGCAACTACACACAGCTAATGGCCGCCGAGTCACTCCACCTCCTCCTCGTCTCACCAATATACGAACTACAACTCCCAGAAAACACTTTGACCACAGCACCATTCTCCGCCGCAGGGAGCTCAGCGCAAGGCACGGCGGGAGTTGTAGTCCGAGGAAGGATTAAGGGGTGCGGAGAAAGACAGGAGGTAAACCCGCCTCTGACACGAGGACTCCTGGGATGAGTAGTTTTTTTGGTCTCCTGACAATTCCTAGGTAACTACAAGCCCCATCGGTCACCGCGGTAGTCACGGAGACGGATAGGAGAGCATTTCGGTACTTGAAGTTCCCTAAAACAGCTGCCTGGGCGCTAAGATTTATGGGAGACGTAGTGCTCTTAGAAACTGCAAGCGAGGTCGGGAATGAGAGGGAGTCTGGGAAGGTGACGGATTGAGGGAAAATAGCTTAAAGGGAAAGAGGTCTGTAAATGAACTGATGAAGCTTCGGAGGCCACTGAAACCCCGAGCTGGAATAAAACACCCCAAGAAGAGCCAGGGCCCGAGACACCTGTACGAAATTGGGCTGCGAGCCAGAAAGAAGCAAGACTTCAGGCCTAATTAAAAACATCTGAGAGCTGAAATAAATGTGAAGTAAGAGGGAGTAAGTGATCTCCCTCGCCTTGACCAAGGTGCATATCCAGGAGCACACCTAGACCTTCCAGCCTGGGTCCTGACCTCTCTCTGCAGTGAGACAGAAAGATGGGCAGGGCCCTGGAAGGCAGAGCCTGGTACTTGAGGTTAATCCCTTCCCCTCAGCCCAGTGGGTTAAGGGGGCCAGCTACATCTGAGCCCCCTTCACAGATTTGAGGCATCACCTGAGTCCATCTCTATCTGCATATGTCCTTTGTATCTGTGTGTCCGTGCTTGGTATTCGTGTGACTTTGTGTGTGACCTTGTTCATCGGTCTCTGTGAGTGCCTCTTATATCTATCCATGTTTATGTGTGTCCTTTTCCAGTTCACATATGTCTGCCCGTGATTCTGCAGCTGTCCTTCCCTGTCTGCCTGTAATTTTGTGTCCTTTTCTTTATATTCATCTTTGCCCCTTCCTGTCTGCATGTCCTATATATGCCAAACCACCTCTATGTGGGCTCTATCTCCCTATTCCCAGAGCAGAAGACTCTACTGAGCTCAGCCCATAAAGACTGTTGAGGTTTGGGGAGGAGGCCAAAGAGGAAGATGGAAAGGATGACAAGGGGGGGGCGATGATGATGGCAACAACAGAGTGGGACAGTGAAAGCCCAAGCATGAATTCTCCGTCAGACAGGCCTGCTATGGCTCCCTCCTCCCCACCTTCTTCATGTGTCTAAATCTCACTCTGCCTTCACCAACAAACTCATATGTTGCCTTCTCCATCTGTTTGCTTAAATCTGTTTGCTCCCTGCTCTGGAGGCCCAGAGCATTTTTTCTGCCCACCAATTCTTAAACTTTATTGTGCCTAAGATCACTGGGAAAACTTCTTAAATATGCAAATTTCTGAATTCCAGCCTAAGAGTTTCCTCTTAAGTGCGGAGTGGGGCCCAGAAGTCTGAATTTTTAAGAAACTCCTCAGTTGATTGCAAAGCAGGTGCACTGAGGACCGTGTTGAGAAACTAGACCTTCCAGTCCTACCTCGCAGCTGGTATGCTTTGCACAGTGCTGACTTCTAATACCACCTTTTCGAATCTAGGTTCCCCAGCCTACTTTTTGGTGACTTTGGACAGTCACTTCTCTTCTCTGAGTCTCACTTTCCTCCTTTGAAAAATGGATAGAGTATGAAGGAACCCTACCCTACTTCTGTGAGGAACATCTGATATTAACACACAGTGAAATGATTTAGAACGTAAGAGAATGGGAAACTTTCAAAGGGAAATGACTATCCTTGTTCCTGGTCAACATATCTTGCTGCCCTGCAGTGAAGAGACACCCCAAAAGGGCAGAGATCTTTTTGACAAACATTTTCTAAGCAGGGTCCTCTTACTGTAAAGATTAATGATTTACTTTAATAGGTAGATACCCTGCCCTCGAAAGGTTGTTTTCGTGCAAGAAATTGATAATAGAAACTTTAGGGCAGGGATGGGAAGGGGATTTATTTCTTACTGCTTACTCCTTTATACCTTTAGAAATTTGTAACTTGTGCATTACCTATTCAAAAGTAGTAATAACAGTTATAAAGTCTTCCATTAAAGATAGTGAATAGAATAGACATATCTAATTTGGTTCCCTCCTGAAATTCTACTAAAACTTCAATTAAAGGAATTTTTTTAAGGCATTAAAGATCATTTTGAAAAGATTTAAACCCACAAAGATGGGGACATGAGAAAAGGAGATCACAGTAACAACATTTGGAAGGTGGAGATCAAGAAGCATCAGTGGTACTGACTTGGCATATCCAAGAGAGCCGAGAAGCAAGCTGGCCTTGGGGAATGGTGAGAATGAATCTGAAGTATCTGTAGAAACCTCAAAGGGCTCAGGAGTGGTGGCATCAAGTACCTCCAGAAGTGAATGAGAAGGGAAGGGAGCAAAAGTGAGGGCTGGTTACAAGCTGGTTAACAGTTAGATCCCTAAATCCCCTCCCCCACTTCATGCTAGTGGAAGAGTGCCTCTCCCCAATCCCAGAAAAAATAAAGGGTTTTTGGTTTTGTTTTTTTCCAGAGGGAACAAAACAGAGGGTTTCTGCTATGGGGAAAACCAGGCACAGTCAAGGGCAGAGGTATTTTACAGAAATCAAAGGAATTAAAGCAATATGCACATGGAATACTGAGACCCCAGACCTATTTCTCCAGAAGACTGGCCGCCGGCCTTTACCCTAAAGGCTAGATGCTGGGAAAAATCTCCACAGGAAATGTGTTCAGCCCAAGAGGAAAGATCTATGGAATCCCACATCAGAGATTCCCCCAACAAATTTCCCAGCCAGATAACCCTCACATCAAGTTCTCAATTGAGAAGCCCCAACCACATGCCCATAGGTACAAGATGTCTTTTTAGTCCTTCACTCTTTTTTAAGTCCCTCACTCTTAAACATGAGCAGGCACTCTGACATGAATGATAGAGACAAAACAAACAAGTAAAAATAGAGAAAGTGCAGGGAGAAGAAAACTTCCAAAACCTATCAATTTTCTCAAATAAGTAAGAGAAAATACTGTATACATGAAACAAGAACAGAATGCCATAAAAAAGTAACAAGCAGAAAATAAAATAGAGCTCTTGAGAAATCAAAATATAAGCACACAAGTAAAATTCTCACTAGAAGAGTTGGAAGAGAAAAGTTCAGAAAATCAGAGAACCAGCCCAGAAAGTCTAATATCTGAATAATAAGAGTTCCAAAACAAAAGAAAGACAACAGAAAAAAAACAGAGGGAAGGAAATCATCAAAGGAATAATTACAGAAAACTTCCCAGAACTGAAGGACAAGCGTTTGTTTTCAGATTGAAAGGGCCTACCCACTGCTCAGCATAATGGATAAAAATGGATCCACACCAATATGAAATTTCAGAACACTGAAGACAAAGAGAGGATCCTGAAAGTTCCCAAGGAAAAGAAACAGATCTCTTAAAATGGATCAGGACAGGGACTTCCCTGGTGGCACAGTGGTTAAGAATCTGCCTGCCAATGCAGGGGACACGGGTTCGAGCCCTGGTCCAGGAAGATCCCACATGCCACCAAGCAACTAAGCCTGTACACCGCAACTACTGAGCCTGTGCTCTAGAGCCCATGAGCCACAACTACTGAGCCCACATGCCACAACTACTGAAGCCTGCGTGCCTAGAGCCTATGCTCCGCAACAAGAGAAGCCACTGCAATGAGAAGCCCGCACAGCACAACGGAGAGTAGTCCCTGTTCACCGCAACTAGAGAAAGCCCGCGCACAGCAGTGAGGACCCAACACGGCCAAAAATAATAAATAAATAAATATGCTGCAAAAAAACAAAACAACAACAACAAAAAAAATGGGTCAGGACAGAATGTGCAAGGGCTTCAAAAACCCAAAGGAAAAATATTTCCAATCTAGAATTCAACACCAAGCCAAACTATCAATCAAGTGGGAGGGTAGAATAAAGACATTTTCAGACATAGAAGTTCTCCAAAATTTTCCATTCTAAGCACCGTTACTCAGGAAGCTACCAGAGGATGTGCTCTATCAAAAAAAAAGGGGGGGGGAGGGGAGATTAACCATGAAAAAGAAACACCTAGGATTTAGAAAATACAGGAGAGGGATGAAGGGAATCCCCAGGATGCTTGGGAAGGGAGATTCCAGGAGGAAAGCTGGAGACCAGACTACTCACTGCCAGCCACCTATTCATCTTCAAACCTACGCCTTGCCCCCAACACTCCCTCAGGGCCTGGCACAGCACCTACCAATGCCCTAGGAATATATGTGGGGGTGAATAAATGAAGCTTCAAGCCCGTGGCAATGTGGTGGCAGAAATGGTGGCCTTTCAGTACCTCCATGGCCATCTGTGCCCACAGAAGCCATAATCAGCTTCCTCCAGCAGAGCCAAAACTGCTGCTCTCTCTCCCTCGGTGGTGAGGAGGTGGGGTGAGGGGCAGAGAACCCACTAGGGCTCAATCTTATCATTCCAGAAAAGGGGCCTTGGTCCCTCCTCACCCAGGCACCTCCCAGGCTCCTCTCCTCCCTAGGCCTCTGTCCCTTGTGTCTCAGAGCAATGCCCTTGGTGTGAGAGGGCTGAAAATTGTGGTCAGACACGATCAGAGCCACAGCAATTCTGTCAGCCTGACTCTGGTCCCAGACCTCATTCCTTTAAGTCTCAGGGACCAAGGAGAAAGCAGACAGACCTGGGGTTTGTGGCTGTACACAATGGAGGCTTCTCATTCAACCTTAGATGCCCCTGTCTATAATTAGCAAGGTTACTTCCAGCACTACTTGTCAGCAAACTCCTGCAAATAATGTTGCTGTGAATGACCTTTTTCATCTTGCAAATGGGAGAGAAAAATGGTGAGAATCCTCACCCGTGAAAGAGATGAAATGGTACAGTTTTATTCACTACAGCATTATTGGTATTATCAAAAGAAAGGAAAAAACTTAAACATCCATCTACAGGGGACTGATTATATCATTTATGACACAGAAATGTTGTGAAGTATTACACAATCATTAAAATGAATGGGGCCAATCCTTGTGTACTGAAATGGAAGGAGTCCCAAGATATACTGTTAAGTAAAAGGTAGTAAAGTGCAGAACGGTGTAAATGAGATGCTACAATTTGTGTAAAGGAAATAGATAGCTCTGCATTTGCTTGAAAATTATATATAGAGAATATTACTAGAAGAATACATACAAATTGGTAAATTTTTGCCTCTAAGAAGAAAATTGGGGTGGCAAGGGATAGGGAGGGGTAACATGAGATGACTTTTCACTAAATTATCTTCTTGACTTTCTAGATTTTGTATCATATACACATATTAATTACATATATAAAAATTAAGCTGAATTTTTTTTTTTTTTTTTTTTTTTTTTTTTGTGGTATGCGGGCCTCCGTCTGTTGTGGGCTCTCCCGTTGCGGAGCACAGGCTCCGGACGCGCAGGCCCAGCGGTCATGGCTCACGGGCCCCGC
>NC_041217.1:71784658-71789248 GCF_002837175.3 Physeter macrocephalus
TCCTCCCAGACCGGGGCGCGAACCCGGTTCCCCTGCATCGGCAGGCGGACGCGCAACCACTGCGCCACCAGGGAAGCCCCTAAGCTGAATTTTTTTAAATGGCATCTACAACTCATGGGGATCTTGAGATGCTCTGACTCTTTCCTGGTCTATGAAGGCTGAAGTTCTCTCCCCTGAGGGCTAAGGAGCCGTTGCCACCATAATTCTTGGAAGAGTGGAGAAGAGAACCCAGGAATACAGCTCCACGGGAGCTTTCACAGCCCCTTCCACATGTGGGGTCACACGTCCCTCAGCAGAAACCACCGCTGTCTGTACCCTCTCCATGACCTGGCAACTCCAAGCCACTCCACACCCGTGCTGCCTCCAAATGAAGCTTCTAGAAGTTCACCTCTGCTCATGTTTCTCTCTTGCCTAAACACTTTAACAGCTTCCACTGTCAACCAATTAAATCTAAACTCTGGGGAGTCTGGCCCAGGCATTAGTATTTTTTAATTCTTCAAGTGACTCTAATGTACAGCTCAAATGGAAAGCCATGGCCTTGGAACGGTGCTGTCCAATAGAACTTTCTGAGCTAATGGAAATGTTCTGTATCTGCTCTGTCCAATACAGTAGCCAATAGCCACATGAGGCCACTGAATACTTAAAGAGTGGCTCATATGACTGAAGAAGGGAATATTTAGTTTTAATTAATTTACATTTAAATAGTCAGATATGTTAAAAGAATAGCTTTAGAGAATGAATCCAATGATTCTCACTTTTTAAAAAACAGAATCCAGGGCTTCCCTGGTGGCGCAGTGGTTGAGAGTCCGCCTGCCGATGCAGGGAACGCGGGTTCGTGCCCCGGTCCGGGAAGATCCCACATGCCGCGGAGCGGCTGGGCCGGCCACAACAGTGAGAGGCCTGCGCACCACAAAAAAAAAAAAAAAAAACCCACAGAATCCAGGAGTTCCCTGGTGGCCTAGTGGTTAGGATTCCAGGCTTTCACTGCTGTGGCCCAGGTTCAGTCCCTGGTTGGGGAACTGAGATCCTGCAAGCTGCATGGTGGCCAAAAAAATTAAATGCTAAATAAATAAAAATAGAATCCTCTTTTTAAAAAAATATTTTTCTTATACAGGATATTACACATACAGAAAAGTTATAAAACATAAGCATTTTTAAGAAAAATAGCTAAGGGAATTCCCTGGTGGTCCAGCGGTTAGGACACTGCATTCTCACCGCCAGGGGCCTGGGTTCAATCCCTGGTCTGGGAACTAAGATCCCACAAGCCTGTTCTAAGCACCTGTTCTAAGCCTGTTCTCAACATCCCCCTTTACAGATGGAAAACTGAGGCACAGAAAGGTTGAGTAACTTGTGGCTGGTCACACGGTTGGTAAGTGGTAGAGTGGGACTCAAACGCAGGTAAATGGGTTCCCAAGCCCATGTGAACACCCACATTCATTGTAGTAGTGCCAGCTTTACCAGTGCATAAGGCTAGTACCTAGAAGCTCACTGCAAAGTAACCCATTTTCTTGAACTAAATATTACTCAATCTAATCTGATAAATACAGTGATAACTGATTTTATCAAGCATTAACAATGTTCCTGGCTCTATTCAAAGCACTTTAAAATACATTAAATTCATTCAATCCTCATCACAACCCTTTTTACAGACATGGAAACTGAAACTCACCCATTTCACAGACATGCAAACTGAGACTGGGGGCAGTGAAGTAGGTTTCCTAAAGCAATACAGTGTGTCACGGTGGTGGAGCAGGTACTTAGACCCATTATCTCTGACTCTTAACCACTCTGACTCCTTATAAAATGCATAAAAGCATGAATGCTTTTTTATTTTGGGAGGCACCAGTGGGAGGGGACAATGGAGGCGGTTTTGAAAACCACTGGTCTAAACTACCCATCCTTCTCTCCTCCATTTTCCAGAAGCGGTAACCGGGCCCAAGAAGTAGTAATGGGAGCAGGTCACACAGCGTTGAGGGCTGGGACCAGAGGCAAACCCCTCGACTCTCTCTTAGGAGTTAAAGGGAAGGAAGCTGACATTTCCTTTGAACCTAATGAGCAGGTAAAGTTTTCACTCAGATGATCTCCTTTTCACTTTACAACCACACCATAAGGGTAGCTATTTGTATTAGTATTTTTGCGGTGGAAGAAAATTTTGTTTAGAAATTCTAGTTAAGTCATTTGCTAAAAGCAAGTTTCAAACAAACACAGATTGTTTCCACTAGACTATATTGCCCCTTCCTCTAGTACTCTAAATTCCACAACCCTACTGCTGTGCCAGTTCCTCCTTCTTCCTGACATGGGCAGAAAGAAGTCCGCCACCATCTTCCCTGACCTTGCTCCTCCAGACTCGCTTCAGAACCCTAGGGCCACATCTGCACCCTCAAGCTTTCTCTGCTCTAGGGCCCCAAGTCCACTATCTGTCTTGACCTCCCTCCCACACAAATGTAGAATCAAGCACCAGTATCAAAGGAATCATTTCACTGAGACATCTGTGAATTGGTTCCAATCTGGACTAGCAGTCGAGGGCCTGTGACCGAGTGTTTTAGACCTTACTAATCAAATGGAGGTCCAAAGCTGCAGCACCTCGGGTGATGAAATAGAAATGTGGGCACCCCACACCTACTGAGTTAGAATCTGCTTTTTAAGAGGATCCCCAGGTGATTCATTTGCACATTAAAGTCTGCAACGCGCTAAGTTAGACCTGAATCCCAGGGGACGCAGGTTTATGCCCGCCCCTGTAACTGACCCTCTGTGGCTCTTGGTTTGGTTGTTAGGGGCAGCTGTGAATTGGTTGATGATGTTATTGTAAGGAGAACTTGGATATTAAATTGCAACCAAGGCCTGGGAGATTATTGCAACAAAGGGAACCCTGGTTGTTTTATTGCAACCAGCATCTGCATGGCGGACTGAATGACAGGCCCAAGAGATTTGTTGCAAAAAGAATTTAAGAAGCCTTTTTGCCATCTCCATGCAACAAAGTGGAGAAATGGATAGGAGTCTTTGGTTGAAACTAAATTGGGGTGTGCTAAGTTGGAAAATAGTTTAAAAAACATGTTTGTTGTACTGAAATGGCATATTGCATATTTATAATACTGGCCTGAACACTAAATAAAAGGAAACCAATTGTGACACTGGATTTACTGAAACATTTCTAAGAACTTGTGACAAGATTCTCTCCTAACAACAATAAGAACAACAAAGAAGGGTATTAGCCTGACAGAATCTGGACTATCACACTGACTGCATTTCAAACTGGAATGCATGGTAGAGTAAACACCAACTGGGATCTAGCTGCTCTGTTGCAACAAGTTTGGATTTGCTATTGAAACAAATCGACAAGTCTGTGGCTGAGGGCATGCATGGGGACCTTGCAGAGTGCCCCGCTGTGCCAGCAGCCTGGGGCCTGGAGTGCCTGTGGACAGGGCCGGAGGACTCCTATCACAAGGTGGGATTATGCTGAGAGGCCACATTTCATAAAGGCAAAAATTGTGAAATGCATTGCCATGGACATAAGGACAACCAACTGATATGAAGGTCTGTAGGGAGCAAGGTCAGGCCTCGGCTAATGATAAGCTGCCCTTCCATGTCTGTGATGTTGGCAGGAAAGTAATGTGATCCCATATCACAGCTGAAGAAACTGAGGCTCCGGGAGAAGTTCACGGGGTAGCCCAAGTTCTCATGACTAGTGAACAGCAGGGTAGGATGTGGATCTGGGCCTTTTGGCTTCATCCTGCACTTCTTTTTCAGGGAAACTTTGCATATGCTTTGAAGTAGGATCAGGAAACTTGTGGGAAGAAAAACACACATATTTTATCTCTTCAAACCTAGAATATTTTGTTGCAAAATTTTAAGGATCTGGACATACTATAACATAAGATCCAAATAGCTTATTTCTAAGTTACCATAGGTGTCTGGAATTTCGGCAAATCCAAGATCAACAGAGTGACAGCAAATCAAAGATGTAATTACGGCAAAGTCTTGTTTGGCTTAATGGTAAGCGACGTGAATTCAAGTTTTGGCTCTATCAGTTCTTAATATACAACCTAGTCTAAAATGTAGTCTCCGGAATCCGGCAAGATCACATTCGTCCTTTAAGGCCCAACTCAAAAGTCACCACTTTGTGAAGCCTTCCCAGATTTTCCCCCACTCTCACCGCCCCAAGAGAGCTAGTGACTTCACATTTTATCGATGGTTTGGGATTTACTGGCATTCTACTGTCTCTTCCCACTAGAACAGAGCTCATCTTTGAGGGCTTAACTGGTGGTAAAGCCCAGAGCTCTTTTGCCAGAAAGTAGCAGAGAACCGAGACCTGTCTAATGCACATGTAACGTGGCCACTTTGTGCCACAACCCCTCCGAAGCTTCCTCGATACCGAATTCCACAAAGGCCGTCGTAGGGCGCAATCCCCGACGTTTCAGGAGCCACCCCACAGACTGTAAGCACGTCGAGGTCCAGGCCAAACCTCTGTGCGCTCAGGGGCGCGGTGCCCAGCCCTCGCCCCGGCGCCCAGCACGCTGCCATGCACTGGGTGCCGAGCAAACATTCGTGGATAGGGATGGAGCCGAGGGCAGGGAGACACTGCGCCTAAAT
>NC_041217.1:71789748-71825316 GCF_002837175.3 Physeter macrocephalus
AATGAGGGGGGTAGTATGTGCACCATCAGCCAGAGGTCAGGGGAAACTTCTGGACTACTTCCCTCACTTGACCTCCAGGACGTCACATTCTCCTGGTTCTCGTCTTGCCTTACAGGTTGTCCTTTCTAAGTCTCCTCTGCTGGTTCCTCCCTCACCTCTAAATGTCGGAGCATCCCAAGACTTAGTCTTCAGGCCTCTTCTCTCTCCGTGCTTACATCCTAAGTGATCTCACCTAATCTCATGGCTTGAAACACCACATTCTAATGACTCCAAAAAGTACACCAATAGCCCATTCATAAATGCCAGCTGCCTGCTCGGCATCTCCACGTGAACGCCAAAATTCACCGCAAGCCCAGCAGCAAACATCTAAACTCCCGATCCCCCCCATTCAACCTGCGTTTCCCACAGTCTTTCCCATCTTGGTAATTGTTTACTCCAACTTCTCAGGCCAAAAATCTTGGGAGTCACACCCATCTCCAGTCTCTCTCACACCCCATATCCACCACATAACCAAATCCTGTCAGTTCAGCTATCAGAATATACCCAAAATCTGGCTCCTTTTCACCACCTCCACTGCTACCGCCCTAGGCCAAGCCACCCTCAACTCTCGCCCAGGTTACTCCGATAGACATTTAACATGTTTCCCTGCTTCTTCCCTTCTAACCTGGTAGTTGATTCTCGGCACAGCAGCCAGAGTGATCCTGTTAAAAGTAGGTCAGATCACCTCCCTCCTTGCTCAACCCCCCACCGTGGCTTCCTTCCTCACTCAGAGTAAAAGCCAGACGCCTACATGGTCCAGCCTCTGCAACTTCTTCTCCCATTATTCTCCCTCCCTCCCTCCACTCTGCCTCGTGGCTTCCTGGTGTTCTTTGAACACACCAAGGACACTTCTTTTTCAGGGTCTATGCCCCAGATAGCTCATGGCCATCACTTATGCCCTTTAGGTCTCTCTCAAAATGACCCCCCTACCAAAGAAGCCTTCCATAACCATACTATGTAGCAGAGACAAACTGCCCTTACCACGTCCCCACCCTTTATCTGCTTTGCCCTGTTTTTTTAATCACCATAGCTCTTCTAATCATTTGACATGTTTGTTTTTTGTCTGTCTCCCTCTACTAGCACATAAGGTAGAGAGCAGGGAACTGTGTTTTGTTCACTGTTGTTTCCCAGCACCTAGAATAGTACCTGGCAGGACTTACCTGGTGGAGCAGTGGTTAAGACTCCGAGCTCCCAATGCAGGGGGACTGGGTTCAATCCCTGGTCAGGGAACTAGATCCCATATGCATGCTGCAACTAAGAGTTTGCATGCCACAACTAAGGAGCCTGCTGGCCGCAACTAAGGAGCATACGTGCCGCAACTAAGACCTGGTGCAACTAACTAACTAAATAAATAATTGAAGGAAAAAAAAAAGTATGTGGCACATGAGTGGGTACTCAAACCTTTGTGATAAAAGATTAAATAAATGGAGGAAATGGGAATGACTTTGAACCCACCCACTCCCAGGAGAAACACAGGCCAGGGAACTGCAAATAGACCCAGAGGGTGGGCCTGTGCCAGAGAACAGGGCATCATGCAGAAGGCCAGTCTCTGAGCACAAGAACCTGGACTCTTGGCTACATTCCCTCCATCACCCACCCATCCCCTCTCTCAACATGTGGCTAAACCTTAACCTTTCTCACCGTTGAGCATTCTCTCCTTCCACCTCAGCCAGCCCTGTGGCGGGGTTCACCAGACTGCTCCAGAAGCTGCTGGCATCCCTGGCCTCCAGAGCTCGGTTGATCAGGACCACGGCTGAGAGCATCTCCACAGCCACAAAGAGCTCCTCCTGGCCAAGCTCCTACAACAGAGGGAGGGCTGATTCCCTAGCAGGCTGGTGAAGGGCCTCGGAGGTCTGCCTGCCATCCTGCCCCCAAGACTCTCCCACATCCCAGAGTCTCTGTCTCAAAACAACTATGGCCTAATCCATTCAGTAATAATTAATCATACTTAATACTTGAGAGTGCTTACTATGTGCTCAATGTATAAGTACTTCGCGCACATTATCATTTAATTTTCATAACAAGCCAAAGAGGTAAGTATTGTTAATATCCCTATTTCACAGATGAACCATAGTCAAGTAATATAAGTTAAAGCTAACTGCCGGATACCAAAGCCCACATTCAACCAGTGAGTTCTACCTGCTCCTTTCTGGTCCCTACCACACACCAAGAACTGCACTAGGCCCTGGGCACACTGAGAGCAAGATAAAGTGTGCTCCTCAGTGCTTTACTACACACCCAAGGGCCCCTTCCCTGCCCAGTCTTCTCCTCCTTCTCAAATATCTGCTGTGCTGCTCCCTGTCTGGAGCACCCTTCCTGTCCTCTACAAATAGAATGCTGCAAATAATAATGATGGGGCTTCCCTGGTGGCGCAGTGGTTGAGAGTCTGCCTGCCGATGCACGGGACGCAGGTTCGTGCCCCGGTCTGGGAAGATCCCACATGTCGCGGAGCGGCTAGGCCCGTGAGCCATGGCCGCTGAGCCTGCGCATCCGGAGCCTGTGCTCCGCAACGGGAGAGGCCACAACAGTGAGAGGCCCGCGTACCGCAAAAAAAAAAATGATGATGATGATGATGATGGCGGCTAAAAATTTCACGCCAGGCTCACTTCTAAGCACATATGTTAACTCATTTGATCCTTACAACAATCCTATGAAATAAATATATTATTGTTCCCATTTTATATATGAATTGAGGGGCAGAGAAGGTAAATAGTTTGCCCAAGGTCACATAGCTAGGAAGCAACAGAGCTGAAATTTAACTCAAGGATTCTGGCTCTAAAGTCCACATTAGTTGCTATGCCTTACTTCTTAGGACTTTTTTTTTTTTTTTTTTTTTTTTGCGGTACGCGGGCCTCTCACTGTTGTGGCCTCTCCCGTTGCGGAGCGCAGGCTCAGCGGCCATGGCTCACGTGCCTAGCCGCTCCGCGGCATGTGGGATCTTCCCGGACCGAGGCACGAACCCGCGTCCCCTGCATCGGCAGGCGGACTCTCAACCACCGCGCCACCAGGGAAGCCCAGGACTTATTTTATGCTTCCTAGTACTATAGTCTCATACATTGAGACCATGCGCTTCCTGAGTGTCGTGCCTGGAGTCAATGCTCTATAAATGCCTGCTGTGGTTAGGATTCTTTATTGAGTCTCCTCTCTTCCAAGAAGCCTCCCCAGACTTAGCCTGAGCTCTGCCCCTTCCATTGCCCTAGTGTGAAGTCATCTCCCATTTACATCATCTACTCCTCCCTGTGTCTCTGCCTGGACCCTCGGGTGTATTCTAACTCCTCCAACAGGCTGGGAAGTCCCTACAGGAGGGCCCTATCACCTCACCGTCAGAGAAGCTATATGGACAGGGGGAGGTGGGACAGCAAAGTGGTTAAAAACATAGGCTTCAAGTATATTCAGCTTTGCATGCACTCCCAGCATTGCCAGCCACAGCTGTTTGGGGCAAGTTACTTAACTTCTGTATCTGTTTCCTCATCTCTAAAATAGAAATAATAATACTTACCTCATTGGGTTCTTTTAGGATTAAATGAGTGTTTAAAGCAGTGTTTGCTCAAAGGTATTTGCTATTATAATACACTCAGGATGGCAAGGATGGTAGCCCACCTCCCACCCCTAATATCTTGCCAGCATCTAAGGGTGCCCTCATGGGCGCTCTGGACTGACTGCTCTGATCCCTCCAGCTCCTTGGGAACCCAAGAGCTGGATCCTCATTTCTACGGCTTACCCCCTGCTGCTGCCGCTGGAGCACTGCCAGCTCCTGCTGGTACACAGCTGATGCAAAGGGGTACACTGGTGGCAACTGGGCTTCCGGGCACATCAGCTCCTTCACGGTGTCAGCTGCCACTCCCCTCCGGATGGCTTTGTTGATCCTCTGCACAGCCTGGAGCACTGCAGGGGAGAAGGGAGAGGCCGTACAGGCTGGGCATCCAGTGCCATTTCCACTCTCCTGGCTAACTAGGTTCTGCTGGTGATCTCTGAGGGGAAATGGCTTTGAACCTCTGCTACGTTCAAAATGTGTTTCTAAATGTTCAGGAGGGAAAGGGGTTGGGTAGCTTTAAGAAGAGGCTCTGGAAGAAGCAATTTGTCAGGCCTAGAAGTTGAGTAGCTCAGCAGGTGGCTGTCATAGCAGAGGTGAATTCCTAGGGTGATGAGCATAAGATTGACAGGAGGCTATGTAGCACAATTAAGATGAGGTTAGTCAAGGGGCTTCAGGGACCAAATCTTGATGACAGCACAGAGGAATAGGGAACTAGCTTCAAGGTGGAGCCATTTGGGCTGCAAAGGGCGAGAGTAAGCTAAAAAGGGGCCCTGGTGTATCTATGTAGTTTTAGTTTTCAAATGCTGGGGCTTATAAAATGCCAAGCAGATATGGGCATTGACATCAAGGAGCACAAAATCCACTGGGGAAAAATAAGGATACAAAATTACCTACACTGCATTGCTGTCACTGCTATGTGAGAGGTACTTCTCCTCCCTGCAAATCCACTGGCAGCGCGGGGGAGGAGGGATTCTAGGGGGAGAGAGTAGGAAGATTTCACAGAGGAGGAGGCATTTGAGGCAGTTCTGCAGGATATTTTCATCTGCTTTCCACTGGTGAAAACGTGGGAGAACTGTAATCCAGAGGACCAGAGGCCTGGCAGTGGGCAAAGCTGCGGGCAGTCAAGGAAGAACAGGTCATCTGACTCAACTGGACTGGTGGGATGTGAAGAGAAGGGTTGGGGGAGACATTTGGAAGGTCTCACCTACCATGCTGAGGAGATGGGACTAAAGTCTAGGAGAAGTATGAAGAACCCATGAAGGTCTGAAGATGTTCGACAAAGAAGCTAAGATCAGATCTGTGCTTGAGCGATTACTCTGGCAACAGCAAGGAACTGAGCGATAAGCAGGCAGTTAGCCAGGAGTGGCCTGGGGGCTCCATGAGATAGCCACGGAGAGCCCTGCCAGACAAAGGTGAAGGGTGACTGAGCAAGTCCAGTCGGAGGCAAGCGTTCGTGCCAGGTGTCGTGTCCACAGGCTGCCGCGTGGCGCCTCGGCACTCTATCTCTCTTCATGCCTGCTATCCAGATTGATCCCCTTGCAGGGAGACAATCACTAACCCACATTCTTTTAATAAAGAATTATATTTGTATATCATGTTTTTAAGGGAAACTGAGCTGGATCATGAGTTTCTCTCTCATCTGGGCCATCACTATATTTCAGAAGCCAAAGGAACTCAAATCGAAACGGCCAAAATACAGGGGAGGTGCCTAGAAGGAAACTGCCTGCCCTAGAAGTCCAGCCTGGTGCAGTACTGACTGTCATTATCTCCAGGGCCTTAATGAACTTACCTGTAGCATCCCCCCAGGTGGCCAGGAATAGGGCACACTAGGTGGGGAGCTGTTAAATCGGGCAGCAGTCTACCTTGCTCTACACAGAAGCTGGCAAAGGAGTTACATGCTCTCCCAAGAGCCAGTGATACACCCAGACCAGGTCTCAGTCTGGAGATGACTTACTGGCTTGTTCCTGATCACCCTTTATGTTGGCTGCAGCCACACCAGCTTGGACCTCCTCCTTTTCCAGAAGCTCCACCAGGCCCAGCTCCTGGAAAAGGGAAGAGATGCAGTAGAAGAGAGTCCTCCTGGGACCATGAACATACTTCAGGAGCTGCCAGCATGAGCCCCAGGTCCACCCAGTCACCCACCCTCAACCCCACCTCTCCCTTTAGGCAGGCTAGCCTGGCCCACCCATCCCTCAGAACTCATCTCTAACCTCTGGCTCTTTCTTACCCAGTAAGCATCTGAAATAACAACACGGGCAACACAAATATAGTGTCAGGGAGAAAGTCAAAAGCATTGAAAATAAGATTGCTAACTTGAGGCCTCAATTCAGCAATGGGGGAGCATATCACTGCCTACTGGACTGCCCCTGGGTCCCCCCCGGTCAGTATGAGAGATTCTCAGAAGGCAGACGCTGATCAGCCTGGTCCATTAGGCTTTGGGGTAATTTAACCATTTAAACATGTAGTCAGCACTTACTGAATACAAAGAATTGACAGTGGTAAGGCCCTCCCCATCCTATAGTCAGACAGAGGAGGTAGCAGGTCATAGACAGAGCCTGACCTGTGCTTTCTGCTCTCTGTCTGAGCTCAGCTGTTCCAGGTACCAGTCTGCAAAGTCTCTCCTCACTCCTTGCAGGGCCAGGACAGGGTCTTGAAGGGCCTCAAGCAAGGCCTCAGGGCTCTGTCTTTCCAGGGCATCATCCACAACTTCTAGAGCCCCATGGACTGAAAAGACCAAGACTCCATAATGGATAGTGTGAGAAAGCCCGCCCCTTAACATCCCCAGTTCAGCCCTCTTCCTGCCTGCCCAGGGTTACCCTCACCCCTGACCCCTGGGCTCCTAGGGCCTAGCCCAAATTCTTCAGCTTGATCTTCACCGCCTTCCCATCTCACCACCCCATACCCCGAGGACATCCTGACCTAAAAAGGCAGAGGCACACTCCATCCTGGGCTTTCAAGCAGCCTCTCCTGCCCTGATCTCCTACCCCCATCCATTCTCCAAACTCTCTTCTTGAAGGACCCCAGACCAACTGCCCCCAGGACCAAGAGCTGAAAAGCCTGGCCCTTTGCCTCTGTCCACTCTATGGATGTCCATTCAAAGAGAAGCCCCCTTGAGAGCGACCACTTCTCCAGACATTAACAGACGTAAAACAGAGCACACATAGCCTTGACTTTGATTTCCCTTGAAATAAGTGTTGGCCCAAGTGAGGTCATGGGTCTTCTGGCCTGAGAGAAGCCAACCCCAAAACTCCCTAGGCGGGGGCTTACCCTTCAAACCCCTCCTGGCCTTTCTCTCTTACCATTGACATGGTTGATGTTGCCCTGGATTTCAGCCTGAGTTAGGTAGCAGTCATAGATGTCCTGGCTTTCTCCATCATTCTGCAAAAACTACATTGAGAGGGGAACCTGGGAAAACCAATTCAATCTTTCTTACCCCTCCCTCCCTGTCTATAACTATTTCTTCTTCTGGGGGTCTTCCCAAGGCCAAAGGTCAGTTTGGTTGGAAGGAATCTGGGGAAATCATGGGATCTAACACCCTGGCACTGACACAGTTAAGGTGAACTACGCTTTGGAATCTCCAGTCTAATCTCATCCAGTTCTACATTCCAGTCTCTCAGCCCTGCCCCAGAACATTTTCCCCTATCTTCTCTTTTGAATTCCCATTATTCTCCTGAGTTCCTCTCCTGTTTCTCAAAAATAACTGACAATTTAGTTTCTCTAGGCACTTTGGATTCCGGAGACAGGACAAATAGGAGTCCTGGTTTCACTCGCGATTTTCCAGGCCACCCAGCTTTTTGGCCCCTGCCATCCAAGGCTCCTTACGCGGTTCCTGGCATTGGCAGCCTTCTCCATCTTGGCCTGGGCCAGCAGCTCCTGGTAGATGGCTGCCAGAGGCTCTTGAAGATTCCCCAGCAGAGCATTGGGATTCTGCAAGGCAGCCAGGGTGTCCTTAACCACTCCTTGCTCCACTGCCTCATTGATGGCAAGAACAGCTGCATGGACTAGGAGGGGACATGAAAACAAGGTCAGGATGCCAGAGCAAACCCTAGTCCAGCTACAGCATAACCAGCTGCAGACCACTCTGACATCATCCCCTTTTTCCATCCATAGGGGCCAGGCAAGCCAGGTAGGCTGTTGGCCCTGCCTATGATGAGAAGTATCCAGGATTTATGCAGGGGCTATAAGGTTCAGAGTCCTCCCATACTCACTGAGCTACCCCAGCAGGGGAGCCTGGTCTCTACCTGCAGCCTCATCCACGGAGAGTTCATTGGCCAGGATGCCCCCGATCTTGCTGAAGGCAGGCAGCTGGAGGCCATATTTAGCTAGTTCAGAGGCCATGTTGCTGAGTTCCTCAGCTGTAATAATAGCACAGATGCCCTTCATCAGGCCCGGAACCCCCAAGACCTGCCCAGACTGTGGTGGTTGGGGAAGGAGCTGGGCTTACCTGTGAATTTCACTTTCCCATATAGATCATGTATCTGAGGGGCCAATCCCAGCCGGAAGAGGAAGAGACTAGGAAAGAATGGAAGGCATTGGGGTCTATTCATTTTCACATGCTGCCTATAATAGGTTTGCAGGAGATACTATGCGGACTTGGAGATGAAGACCATACAGCACCTGCCCACAAGTCATCCCCCATTCACAGGGAGAGATGTTATTGTAAGTCAGCACAAGGCTGACTTGTGCTGTAGCACAAGTGCTATAGCAGAAAAATACGATGCTGTAGGAGCTCTGGGGGGATTGCGAAGGCTTCGCAGAGAAGGACACATTTCAGTGGCAGGTCACTGGATAGAGATGGAGGATGGAAAGGGCATAGCAAGCAGAGACCCACTAAGCTAAGGCACAGAGTCCTCAAAGGATGTGGGAAATGAAGACAGGAAGAGATAACATGATGGACATAGGAACTGGTCAATTACTTTCTATGACTTAGCCAACTGGTTGCTGATGGCTGGCTGCAAGTAGGACTAAATAGCCTTCTCCATTCACACTGACGGCATGTGACACTCCAGATGCACCCTAATCTGACTTCCTTGCACCCCAGTCACAAGCTGAACACTCTTCCCTGCCTGCTCTTTCCCTTCATCCACACAGATCACACATAAATGTGCCCTCCAGCATGCACATAAATCTAAACAAAACTATGTAGATAAAAAATGTCACTCTGAGAAGTGTTCCCTGTGGTCTATCTTCCATCCTCCTTGCTGCAATGTTTGTTGCTTTTGACTGTTGGTTGCATCCACCTAGAGGAACCTGGATGACAAAAGTCTTGGTCTCTCACCTGAGTGCATGGATGCAGTAGACCACCCGGGGCATGTTCTTCTTGTCATAAATGTCCGTGGTCTCTGGGAAGAAGGTCTAGAGGGGAAACCAGCCAATTACTGCCATTGAAGACTTTGAAGCAGCACCAGATATGGAGAGAGGGGCTGAGGAATGGGTCTTCTTCTCTGACCTGGGGTGTGTACTCCTTTGCTGCCTGGGGTTTCTGGGTCAATCTCCCCAACTCTTTACAGTCAGCACTGCAACCACGCACTCAGTGTAAAAGAAAGGCATTGGGGACACATACTAAGCCAAGACCCAGCCACAGACACACAGCCCCAGATTAACCAAACACCAGACAAGGCTATCAAGGCTATAGGACGCAGGCCACATGCTCCAGGAGAAACAGGCCCCCTTTTCATCCTACAGACACAGCCAGCCTGTGCCCCTCACCTTGGACTCTTGCCAGAAAGGTGGCATGCTGGGAGCTGGCCATGACTCCACAAGGGGCCTAATGAAACACACACTGCCAAGGACCGCAAAGGGTCAGGGCATGCCATCCTTGTCTTCAAGCCAGAGGTCTCTGATCAGTGGGGGCCCCTCTAAGAACTGAGTAACCCCAGGCATGATTTCTCATGCCACCTGGCGACTGTAATGAGGTTTATTCTCAATACCTCTTGGTTACCTTAGATACATAAGAAAGGACCAAATCTAGAGACTTAAAAGTGTTCTAGCCTCACTGAGAACACATGGCCTCTATTGATCTGCCTCTCACCAAAGCATCTGTCTTAACTGTTATTTCCTTGTCTTATAATTGCCTTCTACAGTGAAGAAAAACACTACAGAATCTTATGCCTTAATTTGTATAGTTCTTTATAATTCACAAAAGGAATTCACACAGATGATGTGATCTTCCTGACAACCTTATAAGGAAGACAGGGGAGGGATTACTATACCCATTTTACAGATAAGAAACAAACTGAGAGTCAAAGAGTGAGAAGACATGCGTCCAGTTGGGGTCCTGGCCTAGGCTTCCAAGTCTACCGCCTTGGGATGTGGTGTGTCCTTGCTTCATGCTATGAAATTCTGGTGGAAAGATGGCGGGCCAACATGAGGCCCACCTCCTGCGTTATATAGGGGCCTCACTGACTAATGGGAACAATGGCAACAATGCATCCTGGGCCAGGTTGCCTTCACCTCCTTTCACTTCCCTTACCCACAAGGAAGTGAAGACAGAGACCAAGTAACATGGTTCAAAGACATACAGCCTCAGGGAACTTAAACTCTTAGATTAAGTTCACTTAGAAGACACATGGAGATGAGCACTAAAGAGTGCCAGGGAGATAAAGCATGTGTGTGGTGGAGGTGTGAGTACTGGTGAAGAGCAAAGATGAACCCCAATCTTGAGACCCAATGTTACCGAAGGCAGACCGATGTGGGCTACTGCAGACAGCCAAAAGTTGATGTTGTCTGTGTGACGGAAATGCAAGCCAGTTGCCTAAAAGGGAAGGAAAGAGAAAAGAATCTATTTCCACAGTTCTCAGGGTTCTCGACTCCCTCTGGGTAGAGCCCAGACCACAGCTTGAAGATTCAAGGGGTGGGGGCAGAGGACCCTGTCCTATGGATTTCCCATCCCCCCACGACAGAGACACAAAAACAGAGAGAAACCACCAGGGATGGATGACCCAGTGGGTTATTTGGGAAGGATGGCACAGGGATGGGATTAGCAAGCTAGTAAGGCTTCCTGAAAAAGGGGAGTCCAGAGCTGGGATGGGAAGGAGAGGCGGGTTGGGTTGACTAGAGCACAGGGAAGGGGCAGCATATCCTGGAAGTAACTTCAAGGTGGTAAAGCTCACAAGCCTCTGAGTGTAGACTGTGGGTAGAAAAGTCTGCTTGGAAGTTCTCATATCAGAGGCATCTCAAAGTCCACCTAGCAAATGCCCCTTGCTGCTAAGCATAGTACACACCGTCTGGCTGCAAAACACCAATTGAAACCTGTTGTTCCAGTGCAATGATTACTAGCAACCATTTTATCCTCAATAGTACCCAGGTTTGAACAATAAATTATATGGTCACCCCACTCTCACAACTTTGAGAACAGATAGTTTGAGAGGAAGAAGGTAGAAAGTAAGAGACCTCTGCTCCCCACCTGGTACCGTAGCTGCTCCACGTCATAGATCTTCTTCAAGGGAACCACAGAGGGTGCAAAACAGTGTCCCAGCTTGGCCAGCAGCACTCCGTTCCGGAGGCTCTCCTCCAGCTCCACCGGGGAAGGAAGCTCCTCCTTCAGGCAGGCCTCCATCCAGCTGAGAGCATGAGAGCAGCTTCTCACCCCTTCTGGCAAGCCACAGCACTTCATTCCAACCACAAGACCTTCCCTCCCTCCCTCTCTCCCCCTAAGCAGCCTCTCACTCTCTCCTGCCTCCTGTTCCTGCCCTACTCCCAACTCCCCTCTCTGCCCATTGCCTGGCTGTTCCCACCTTCTCCCAAGCTGCCCCAAACACCTGGACTGGCCTATCCTCAGCCCCCACCCACCCTATACATCTTACCTGACAGATACTGAAGCTGCCCATCTTCAGTGAGGCTTAAACAGGCTCTTACCTGTTACATGATATAACCTCTCACTCAGTCTGGTTATGCATTTGACTGTTGAACCAAATTGTACCTGCTCACTTCTCTTATTCTGCATGTTCTGAGAACCCAGGTATACAAAAGTCATGTCTACACAGCCCATAACCCAGCTTTGATGATGATGAGGGGAGTAGGGAAGCCCCAGGGTTGAAGCGAGGGGAGCAGCACAAAGGGACAGAAAGGTCACAGCCCTTCGACTCAGAAAACCTGCTTTCCACACCATCTTCCCCACTTCACCTCTCTGGGCCTCAGCTGTATCATCTGCAAAATGAAGATACCACCTGTACCTCCTGCTTCGGTGGGCAGCTGCCAGGATTTAATGAGTTAATGAATGTGAAAACACTGAATATAAATGTAAAGTATTATTATGGCTGATGATTGTATGAGGGAGAGAATAAGGGCTTCTCCACATATTGGGGCCTATAGGAAAGATCTGTTTTCAAAGAGAGAGCCAGTCACACCTCCTTCATGCCTTCCCTGACACAGACACCCTGGTTTTCTATCTACCCCATCCTACCTACTTTCTTTGGAGAACATTAAAAATATGCTATTGATTAAAAGGAAAGAATTAAGCATTTATCTTGTCTTTAGAGCCAACATCCATTCACAGGAAATATGGGGTACAGAGGAACAAGTTGAGGGACACAGGAAGTGAATAAACAAAGCCAGAATGTAGGATGTTCTACAGGACAAACGACCTGGTTTCTGCAATAAGTCAATGACATAAAGAACTGTTTATGTCAGTTCTAGATGAAAGAAGACTTAGTAGTACATAACAACCAAATGTAATATGTGAACTCTTTCAGATCCTTAACTGAATAAGCCAACTGTAAAAATAGATGATTTTTTCAGACAATCAGGAAAATTTGAAGATGGCCTGGGTGTTGATCTTCCAAGGATTAATGGATAACTTAGGTGGCTATTATAATGGTATTGTGGTTATGTAACCAAGTCTCCATATATAGAGATATGTATTAAAGTATGTAAGGGGATAAAAGGACGTGATGTTGTCTTTGTTCACAGATGGCATGATCATCTTTGTAGAAAATCTGAAAGCATGATACCAGGAAACTCGTGGCGTTAATAAGTGATTATAGCAAGGTTGCAAAAGACAAGGTTAATATATAAAAGTCAATTGCGGGACTTCCCTGGTGGTGCAGCGGTTAAGACTCCATGCTCCCAATGCAGGGGGCCTGGGTTTGATCCCTGGTCAGGGAACTAGATCCCCAATGCATGCCACAACTAAGGAGCCCGCGAGCCACAACTACGAAGCCCGCCAGCCACAACTAAGGAGCACATGTGCTACAACTAAGAAGCCGGCAAGCCACAACTAGGAAGCCTGCGAGCCGCAACTAAGGAGCCCACCTGCTGCAACTAAGACCTAGCGCCACCAAATAAATAAATAAATAAAATATAATAAATACAAAAATAATAAAATAAAATATTATATAGCAGAAACTAACACACCATTGTAAAGCAATTATACTCCAATAAAAATGTTTAATAAATAAATAAATAAAATAAAAGTCAACTGCTTTCCAATCCACCAGCAACAAACAAGTGGAATTTGAATTAAAAACACAATACCATTTACATTAGCACCCCCCAAAATGAAATACTTAGGTATAAATCTAACAAAACATGTACAAGATCTACATGAGGAAAGCTACAAAACTCTGATGAATGAAATCAAAGAAGAACTAAATAAATGGAGAGATAGTCCATATTCATGGATAGGAAGACTCAATATTGTCAAGATGTTAGTTCTTCCCAACCTGAGCTATAGATTCAATGCAGTCCTAATCAAAACCCCAGCAAGTTGTTTTGTGGATCTCCACACACTGATTCTAAAGTTTACATGGGGGCTTTCCTGGTGGCACAGTGGTTGGGAATCCGCCTGCCAATGCAGAAGACACGGGTTAGAGCCCTGGTCCGGGAGGATCCCACATGCCGCGGAGCAGCTAGGCCTGTGCGCCACAGCTGCTGAGCCTGCGCTCTGGAGCCCGCGATCCACAACTACTGAAGCCATCGCACCTGGAGCCCATGCTCTGCAACGGGGGAGGCCACCGCAATGAGAAGCCCGCGCACCATGGTGAAGAGTGGCTCCCGCTCGCGGCAACTAGAGAGAGCCCGCGCGGGGCAATGAAGACCCAACTCAGCCAAAAATAAATTTAAGAAATAAATAAATAAAAATAAAGTTTACATGGAGGCACACCCAGCTAACTCAGTTGGTGGAGCATGAGACTCTTAAAATTTACACAGAGAGACAAACTACCCAGAATAGCCAACATGATATTGAAGGAGAAGAGCAAAGCTGGTATAATAACACTACCTGACTTAGCCACAGTAATCAAGACAGTGTGGTATTGGTGAAAGAATAGGCAAATAGATCAGCGGAACAGAACAGAGACCCACATAAATATAGTCAATTGATCTTTGACAAAGGAGCAAAGGCAATACAATGGAGCAAAGATAGTCTCCTCAACAAATGGTGCTGGAATAACTAGACATCCACATGGAAGGAATGAACCTAGACCTAGACCTTACACCTTTCACAAAAATCAACTCAAAATGGAGCATAAACTTCAAAGTAAAACGCAAAACTGTAAAATTCCTAGAAGGCAACATAGGGGGAAACCTAGATGACCTTGGGTATGGCAATGACTTTTTAGATACAACACCAAAGGCACAATCCTTGAAAGAAATAATTAATAAGCTAGATTTCACTAAAATTAAAACTTCTGCTCTACAAAAGGCAATGTCAAGAAAATAATAAGACAAGCCACAGACTGGGAGAAAATATTTGCAAAAGACACATCTGAGGGAATTCCCTGGCGGTCCAGTGGTTAGGACTCGGCACTTTCACTGCCAGGGACCAGGTTCAATCCCTGATCAGAGAACTAAGATCCGGCAAGCCATATGGCATGGTCAAAAATAAATAAAATAAAATAATTATTAAAAAAAGACACATCTGATAAAAGATTGTTACCCAACATATACAAAGAACTCTTAAAACTCAACAGTAAGAAAACAAACAGTCTGATTAAAAAATAGGACAAAGACCTTAACAGACACCTCACCAAAGAAAGATATACAAAGAAGATATACAGATGGCAAATAAGCATCTGAAAAGATGCTTCACATCATATGTCATCAGGGAAATGTGAATTAAAACAATGGTGAGATACCAATATACGTCTATTAGAATTGTCAAAATCTGGAACACTGATAACACCAAATGCTGCTGAGCATGTGGAGCAACAGGAATTCTCATTCGTTGCTGGTGGGAATACAAAATTGTACAGCCACTTTGGAAAGCCGTTTGGTGGTTTCTTACAAAACTAAACATACTCTTACCATATGATCCAGCAGTTGTGCTCTTTGGTATTTAACCAAAGGAGTCGAAAATTTACATCTACATAAAAACCTGCACAAGGATGTTTATAGCAGCTCTATTCATAACTGCCCAAACTTGGAAGCGACCAAGATGATCCTCAATAGGTGAATGGATTAATAAACTGTGGTACATCTAGACAATGGAATATTATTCAGCACTAGTAAAAAATGAGCTAGGAAGCAATGAAAAGACATGGAGGGAACTTAAATGCATATTACTAAGAAAAAGAAGCCCATCTGAAAAGCCTACATATTGTATTATTCCAGGTATGTGAAATTCTGGAAAAGGCAAAACTATGGAGACAGTAAAAAGACGAGTGGTTGCCAGGAGTTGGGGGTGGGGGTGGGGCAGAGGGAATGAATAAATGAAACACAGAGACTTTTTAGGGTAGTGAAACTACTCTATGATACTATAATGATGGATGGCTATATGTCATTATACATTTGTCCAAACTCATAGACTACAGTATACAACATGAAGAGTGAACGCTAAGGCAAACTATGGACTTTGGAGGATTATGTGTCCAAGTAGGTTCACCAATGGTAACAAACATACCACTCTTGTGGGGGCTGTTGATAATGGGGGAGGCTATGTATGTTTGTGGGGAGGAAGCATACAGAAAATCCCTGTATCTTTCTCTTAATTTTGCTGCGAACCTAAAACTGCTCTAAAAAATCGTCTGAAAAAAAAAAAGATGCTATTTCAACTTTCTCTTTCCCATAGAATGGACTCTTGTCTTTTGTATTTGCTTTGGGGGCAAGTGTCTGGGGTGGGCAGGGTGGGAAAGGAGACCAGAAAGAGGCGGTCGCTCTGCTCACCGCTTGGCTTCCTCCAGCCGGCACAGGTACTCATACGCGACGTTCTGCCGCCTCTGCTCATCCATTTCCTCAGCTGTGAGGCGTTCATCTGAGGAACCAAGGAGGGGAGCATTAGACAGAGGGCTGTAGCAAGCTTCTTCTTAACAGACTTTCTAAGGCAACTCTGCTCGGAAACCGGAGGCATCTCCCACATGTCTGTCCCCCTATTCCCAGGACGCTGGCTCCAATCTTCTCTCCCATCCAGTAAAGCTATCCTAGTCAGCACCCTGTTAAAGAGAGGCCTCCCCACCCTTTAAGAGGGGATCCTTCCCTTTCCCCTCTAGCCATCTTCCTGACCTCCCCCTTCCAAAACCTACTTCACGGCGCTTCCCTCAGTACCTCCTAGTAGGAATGTCCAGATCCCTCCTTGGCTGGGAACTTAGCTCCTCATTTTATCCCTAATTAGATTCTGAGTTCTCCAAGAACCGTATTTGTGTCATCCTCCTCAGGTACTCTCCCAGAGGCTAGGTTAACAGGACCAACTAGAACTCATCATTCAGCAGCCATTCATTCATTCAATACTTCCTATATGTCAGGCACTGGACTAGCGGATCCCTACTCTCAAGAAGTACAAAGATTATTATTAGAAGAGAAAAACATGTAAGTAAAAAACTTCAGCCTGATGTGAGAAGTGCGATCATAGCTCATGAATAGTCTATGGACGTAGACATAGAGAAAGGACATGTCGACACAGGGCGGGAAGGGGAAGGTGGGACGAACTGGGAGAGTATGATGGACATATATACACTACCATGTGTAAAATAGATAGCTAGTGGGGACAAGGTATAAAGCACAGGAAGCTCAGCTTGGTGCTCTGTGATGACCTAGATGGGTGGGATGTGGGAGGTCCAAGAGGGAGGGGATATATGTATACATATAGCTGATTCGCTTCATTGTACAGCAGAAACTAACACAACATTGTAAAGCAATTATACTCCAATAAATAAATAAAAATAGTCTATGGAAGCAGCAGAGGAAGCAAAGGATTCTACCTGTGAGTAGAATCTTAAAGAATGAACAGGCAGAAAGGGAGAAAAGGCAGTTCAACAGAGGGAACCACGTGAAAAAAAGCCACTCACTTGGGTTTAAGTGGAAGGACAGAGAATTTTAAAAGATCACAAAGGTGTATTTACTCTCCCTTTTGGTATAGGTCACCTGAGGAGTAAAATAGTCTCCAGGCTAAATAAAATGCAGACAATCTCTGACTCCCAAACTCAAGAACAGGAAATCCCTTAAATGAGACAGCATTCATATTCTGCCTTAGCCACAGCCTCCTTTTATCTTTTTCCCCCCTTTTCTCCCCTATCTCTCTAGTCTCCTTAGGGAAGACAATACAAAAGCAGACAAAATGAGAGAAAGCTACACACATACACCAAGAAAATAAAGTCAGAGAGCTTGAAAACAGAGACAGAGCTTAGCAAATGTCTTTGACTCAGCACTTAATGTTGTTCCCACTCTTTATCTCTTTTCATTATGTTGCATATCCTGCAATATGATTGGGGGAGGGGCAGGGCTTCTTTGAATTGTCAGTTAAGCAAGTTGAAACACACACACACACCCCTCCATGTTCAAATTGGAAAGCACTGGCCAATCGCAGGAAATCCATCAGTTCCTCTGAGGGGGGTGTACAAGAAACAAGTGTTGGTTGCTAAGCATGGAAAATAAACCAGTAAGTGAGTGACATCACTTCAGAGTTATGAATTGAGGACTGTGAGAGATGGGCGGGACTTTGTACATACACACAGAGTCCTAAAAAGAAAAAAATCAGTTTTCCTGTCCTTTTCAGATCTGGAACTAGCTTTCCTTCAACAGATCGGTGGACGTGGACTTTGCTTTTTGAATCCTAATGGAGAGGAAGGGAAAGGAGTAGATTTTGCTTTTCTTTCAGAAGGTCAGATGGAAACACTTCTGCGGTCCCATTTTTCGGACACCAGTCTCTCTTTCTAAAGCAGTGTTTTTGGAAGTGTGGTACTTGGACTACCCGCATCACAATTACGTGGGGTGACGGAAGAAGCACAGCGGTGCTTGTTATAAATGCAGATTATGGGCCCAAGTCGAGACCTATAGTTGCTAAAGCTCTGGGATAGGATTCAGGAATCTGCATTTTAAATTAGCTCCCCGGGTAATTCCGACACCGTAAAGTTTGAGAGGCATTGTCTCAAAGAAGCATCAAAAAGTCAAGGAAGCCCCCCCAGGCCTTTTTAGGCGTCCCGTCGCCTGGTAGCGCTTGGCAAGTAACTGCCCAATTTTTAAGGGGCCATCCAGACCACCTACATTCTCCCAGCCCCGGAGCCCCAGAATTTGGGAATAAGAGAGAAAACTCTTTGTAAGCTTTGAAGCGCGACACAGAAGTCGGAGCGTTTCGCAGCTCACAGGTTTACTCCCGCCCGCAGGAGTCCGGACTGAGTGCTCCCTCCCCACTGAGCACAGTCCGGCCGCCCCTTGCTTGGTTGGCCCTGCGCCCAACCCCAGCCCCAACCTCTCCCAGGACCGCCGAGTCCCCGACCAGTGGCATCACTGCCGGACCCTTCTCGGCCCCTTCTGGCACTCACAAGTCGCTCGGCCCGGGCCCGTTCCTCTCCCCTCCATGTTCCTCCTTCATCCAGGTTTGAATCTCCCGCCGCCCGGCCACCGCCCCTCATCGTCACCACAGGATGACAGGACACATCCGGTCTGCGCCGCAGGGGCATCTGGGATTTGTAGTTCCAGGCTTAGGAGGTGCGCCGCCAGGTGGGGCGAAGGGTACCGTCCAAGACGGGGAGGGGCGCTCCCGGAGGGGGGGCTCCTTTTCCTGTGGTATTTTGGGTCGCTGTTTCTGCAGGGCTCCTTCGCTGCTAAACCGTCTTATTTGAAGTAACCCCTGCGCCTACCCCTGCCTCTATCATTTCCCCCTAGTATTCCCATTAACCCCCCCTCCACTTCCTATAGTGTTCTTTGGTCCCTTTAACTTGAGGGCCTACTATATATATATATATATAAATGGAATATTAGCCATAAAAAGGAATAAAATATTGCCATTTGTAGCAATGTGGATGGACCTAGAGAATATTATGCTTAGTGAAACCAGACAGAGAAAGGCAAATACTATATGGTATCACTTATACATGGAATCTAAAAAATAATACAACTGAATGTATATACAAAACAGAAACAGACTCACAGACATAGAAAACAAACTTGTGGTTACCAAAGGGGAGAGGGAGGCAGAGAGGGACAAATTAGGGGTATGAGATGAACAGATACAAACTACATAAAATAGAGAAGCAATGAGGATTTACTGTATAGCACAGGGAATTATACCCAATATCTTGTAATAACCTGTAATAGGATATAATCTGCAAAAGCACTGCATCACTATGCCGTACACCTGAAACTAACACAATATTGTAAATCAATGATACTCAATTAAAAAAAAATCAAAGGACTGGATGAAGTTTTGGAGGAAGAGCATGTAAAGTAAGAAACGAGCAAAGGGCAGAGTGTTGGGCAACACTAGCATTTAAGAGGTGGACAGAGGGCAAGCAAAGGAGATGGAGAAGGAGTTGTCAGCACAGGAGAAGGACAGCCAGGACACAGTGGGTCGTGGAACCAAGTGAGGAGAGAGTTGCAAGGATATATCAGATACAGCAGGGAATCAAACAAGAAAAATGATTCAGAAATGATCACTAGATCATTGAGAGGTCATTGGAACCTTGGTGAGAACGGGTTCAGTCCCTGCTCCCTCCCCAAATCCTCCTCTCCCCTTAAGAGAGGCTACTCAGTGAACAACAGACTGAGCTGCATATTAGGCTCTGGCTATGCTGTGGTAGCATCCTGAAGGCCCAGACCATGGGCAGAAGCTGCAGGCTGCTAGGAGAGCCGGCCTCGGGCATGGGCACCATCTGTGGCACACAGCACCAGGCCTGCACGCAGCAGGCACTCAGCAGAGGCTGCCTGGCAAATGCAGGTGAGCCCAAGTACTTCCTTATAATTTTGTTTCTGGCCATGGCCTCTACTTAAAAGAGGCCTTTCTCCCAGATAAATGAGGACATTTGCTTTCTGATGAAGGCCACCCTTGGTGAGTTAGGGCAGTAGGTGCCTGTTGTCCTGGGGCCTGCTGTCCTCTCATTAAGCAGAACCTGGAGGTTGCAGATCAGTGGAGCTGGAAAAAGGAGTCCGGGGGCAGGGAGGCTCTTCTGATCTCCAGGCCCTTCCTGACCATCAATCTTTCACCTGTTTCCAAACGTGAAACTACCACACAGAAGCACAGTGTATAAGAGTGTGTGTGTGTTCGTGTGTGTATGTGTGAAAGGGTTCACTTCTGGTACAACCCAAGCCTCATTAAAGCTCTCAATCATTAAAGCTCGCAATCACAGTTAGTGGAAGGGAACTTAGGCTAGTTAGCCCAGAATCAGAAAACCTGGGCTCTAATCCCAGCTACAGGATTGCTCTGTGACCTCAGGCAAGTTACATCTGCTCTTCTGAGGTCCCTTCCTCTGTGAAATGAAGGAATGAGATAGATGATCTTTGAAGCTGTGACTAGTAACAAGCTCTCGATGCTTTGATTCTTGCCTGAAGTGAAGGATTGATGTGTGTGTCTGCAAGGGTGGGGAGAGGTGGGGCAGGAAGGGCAATGGAATCCAGGTATCTGTGCCTAAGCACCAGCAGGGTTCAGCACTAAGATAGGGCATTTGAGCTGTCAATCAAAGAATTCCCTAGGAGTGGAGGGCGGTACCTGGTTGTCTGGGAACCCCAGGGGCTCTGAGCTAAGAGATAAGGGAGGTAACCCTAGCCTGAGGGACCATTCCGGAAAGCCAGCTACAGAGAAGATCGAAGGAGGTAAGGCGTTTTATGTCTGGGGCCCCAAGACCTGGTGGGGGCAGCCAGGAATGCCTCAGGAATGCGGGCCTCAAAGAGACAGGATTCCTGGCTGTTCTTAGGAGCAGGGGGAGTTTCTTTAAAAAGAAAATGTATCACCTCTGCCTGCTTCTCCTAAAGAAAAAAAAAAAGGGGAGAAGAAGAAGCAAATGGGAGGGGCTGAGAGCTCAGCTACTGGATCTTTTCCACTCCTTTTCCTGTCTCTTGGGAGGAGAGTTCATGAAAAGGCTTTGCCTTTCTGGGGGAGAGATACTAATGGGAAACACACGCTGATGAGAGAAATGTATTTGGGTTTTAAGAGTGCCCTGGAGACCAGAGCAGGATGTTGGGGGACTGAAACTAGCAAGCAGACAGAAAGCCAAGGAGGTAGGGGAGGAAGAGGTTCCCCTTGAGATAGGGAGTAAGCAGTTAATACAGAGACAGTAGCCCCGCTCCTGGAAGTTGGCTCCTTGCCAATTCCATGGCCTATGCAGCTTTGTGCCACCAGTGCCTTGTGTGGCTCCCGGCACACAGCAGGAGCTCACTGTTTGGTGAGCTGACTTGAACTATATCTTGAGATTAGACAACAGGAGAACCTAGATATGAGTGGATGTCTTTGGAGGCACAGGGTGAAGGAGATGGTGGAGAAGAGGCCCTGTATGTGCTCTGTTCGTTCATCCATTCATTTATTCATTCAATAAACCTTTTTTATTGTGGCAAAATCTATATATATAGTACTAATAATCTAATGATCTATAAAACTTTTTCATCTCATTCAATAAGCATATATTGAGAATCTACTATGTGCCAGACCCTTCAAGTTGCTCCAAATCTAGTAGGGGAGATAGACAAGAAAGTTAATAACCCTAAACCCAGTGTGATAAATGCCATAAAGGACATAAGGTGCTATGGGAGTACAGCAGAGGGACCCAGTTGGTTGAGGGGAGGGGCTTTCTGAAGGAAGCTTGAAGTGAGTCTTGGAGGACGAAAAACTAGGCTGGACATTAGAGTGAGAGTTAATATGGTGTTCAAAGGGTTAGATGAAGCAAAGTGAGATGGTAGAGAGAAATCCTTGAAACCCTGAGGGTCACACCAGGGCAGAGGTAGAGCTGAATTGCCTAGAGGGATAGTGGGAAGCCAAGGGATAGAGGAAGCCAAGGATGACATACTGACCCCTCTGCTCCCTATTGTCAGCACTATGTCTTCCCTCAACACTGAGGATACCCCGCAAGAGCCCTCGCCCTCGCCTTCAAGCTCCAAGAAGAAAAAGAAGAAAAGAAAGTGGCCACGGCAAGAGGCCAGCATCCAAGCCCTCACCAGGGCTGGCCACAGGGCCCTTTTGGCTGGTCAGAATCACGAGGCCTTGACCAGCTTCCAGAGGGCCTTCCTCCTGGCTTCCAAGTCACCACAAACCAGGGATACCCCTGTTCTCCGGGCCTGTGCCTTCAACCTGGGGGCTGCCTACGTGGAGACTGGGGACCCAGCCAGAGGGCTTGAGCTGCTCCTACGAGCTCAACCTCAAGAGACAGTCCAGGGCGGGTGTCATGGCGACCAGTGTTTCAACGTGGCTTTGGCTTACCACGCCCTGGGCGACCTGCCTCAGGCTTTGGCCTGGTATCACAAGGCCCTGGGCCACTACCAGCCACTAGGTGACCATGGGCAAGCCCAGGCAAAAATGGGAGCCTGCTACCAGGCTCTGGGACAACCTGAGCTAGCAGCCCACTGCCTGCAGGAAGCGAGCCGGGCCTATGCCCAAGCAGGGCAGCCCGGGGCTGCAGCCCTGGCACTGGGGGCTGCAGCGGGCTGTATGCTGAAGAGCGGGCAGCATGGGGTGGGTGATGTGGTGCAGGTGCTGGAGGAGAGCCGGAGGCTTGCTGAGAGGAGCACTGAGCGAGGACTGCTGGGTGAGGCCTTTGGGCAGAGAAGGTGTGGGATCTGGGGAGATTAAGACTTGGTGATACTCTGAGAAATGGGGTGGAAGCAGAGGCATTTCTGAGGGCTGGGGGAACCTTGGGAGAGTGGGACAGAGGCTGCAGCAGTACAGCTTCAGCTGCATCTGACCTGGCTACCACTGACCTTGGCCATGCCTTCTAGGGCGACTCTATAACGACCTAGGCCTGGGCTATTCCCAGCTCCAGCTGTTCCCGCTAGCAGCAGAGGCCTTCCGGCAAGCCCTGCCCCTGTGCCGGGGGCCAGGAGAGGAGGCCACGGTGCTAAGAAACCTTGGGATGGCCCACAATGCCCTCGGCAACTATCAGGAAGCCCGGGAGTTTCACCAGAAGGCTGCCGACACGCACGGTGGGTGCCAGGGGCTGGGGAATGGGATTGGGGCCAAGGGAATAAGAAGGGGTTCCAGCTGGGGCCTGGAGGCTGAAGAGTAGATGGACGTTTAGAACTAAGTATGGGACTGGGAAGTCCAGAACAGGGGAGTGAGGGTGTGCAAGGGGTGCAGGAGATGTGATAGCCAGACGGAACAGAGGGTCATGGGCCCAGAGGCTGAGGCATGGGGTTGGGAAGGCAACAATGGGCAGAGAGGGAAGAGCCCTGGCTGGTAGAGGAGGCCTGAAAGTGGAGCCAGTGCTTCCTCTAAATGATTGTGTGACATTTAGCGAGTCATTTTTGCTTTCTGAGCTTCAGGTTCTACATGTATAAAAATGGAGCTATTAGGGCTTCCCTGGTGGCGCAGTGGTTGCGCGTCCGCCTGCCGATGCAGGGGAACCGGGTTCGCGCCCCGGTCTGGGGGGATCCCACGTGCCGCGGAGCGGCTGGGCCCGTGGGCCATGGCCGCTGAGCCTGCGCGTCCGGAGAGGCCACAACAGAGGGAGGCCCGCATACCACAAAAAAAAAAAAAAAAAAAAAAAAAAAAAATGGAGCTATTAATACGTGCCTTGCCTGACTCCCTGGATTTATACGTGGCTCAAACTAGCATGGGGGAGGCATTCAGGCCAAAGCTCAGGACTGAGGAGAGGCTGGGTTTCAAGCGTTCAGGCCTCTGTGGTGCATCTGGAGGTGTGCCAGGGTTCAGCACAAAGACTCCTGACAACCCTCCCTTTGTCTTTGGGGGTAGGGTCCTGATGCCCCAGCAGCCAAAGTCCTCTCTTAATATGGGGTGGGCTCTGTCACCAGGCTCTGTGGGGCAGCGGTGGGAGCAGGGCCGGAGCTTTGGAAGCCTGGCATTTGCACTGAGCCAGCTGGGAGACCACAAGGCTGCCAGAGACAACTATCTACATGCTCTGCAGGCTGCCCGGGACACTGGTGAGCATGAGGGGGTTTGCAGGTGGCTTGGGGTGGGACAAAGGCTGAGGATCCTTGGGGCTGGTGGGGAGGCAGATAGGGGGACTGGGGGTGGGGAGTACCTCTGGAGGGGTAGGGAGCTGTGGGAGGACCTCTCAGGCTGTCTTCCCTAGGGGACGTGAAGGGGCAATGGCAGGCCTGTGAGGGTCTGGGGGCTGCTGCAGCCAGACTGGGGCAGCATGACCAGGCTTTGAAGTACTATAAGGAAGCGCTGGCCCGGTGTCAGGTGAGACCCTCCATCCCGGAATCTAACTCTTCCCCAATATCCCTCCAGCTGCTCTCCTGCTATCCTTTCTCTGGCTGACATTCCTGCCTTCTCCCCACCATTCATTCACTCGTCCAACGTGCACTGAGCACATTGTGTGCTAGGTCCTGGGACACTATTGAGAGGAAGAGTCCATCTCTGTCCACAATTCTGGGCAGGCGGTGGCAGGACCCTGGTAAAGCCATGGGGATGGACTAGAAAAGAGGGGAGACAAAGTCCCCTTCGCTCCCCCTTTCCTGTTTCTTTCTTCCCCGATCCCCAGAGGACCACAAAGCCCAGGCTTCCTCCATTACCCCATTATCCACTCTCTCCCCAGAAGGAGCCAGATTCTGTGCGAGAGCGGCTGGTGGCCAAGTTGACAGACGCCATAAGGACCCACTTGGCCCGGGGTGGGCTGCTCCCGACCCACACCCTGGTGAGATGACACCTGAGACAAGGAGCAGGGGGTGGGGAGAGGTTACCCAGAGAAAGGGGTGGTGGTGAGCAGAGCTGCTGTCCTCAGGGCTGCTGCTGCACTTGGCTGCTCATCTGTGTTCATCTGCCCTGGGGCCTGCATATGGGACATATATCGCTTTCCAGAGGCCACCTGGGGGTGGGGAGGTGGGTGGGGGATTCTGGCATGTCTCCAACACTAGGGTTGTGCCAGGGCCTTGGCTGAGTGGTAACTAGCTCAGTGAGTGAAAGCCAAGGGGTGCCTTTAAAGATACTGAGCCAAACCGGTGAGCAGGTGGAAAGGTTTGTCCTTGGCTGCAGTTCCCCAAAGGGCCACAGGATGGAAGCAGTGCTCCAAGGACGTTCCTCTCTCCCCTCCCTCCTTCGCTAGGGCGCATTTCTCTGTGGGTCTCTAGCCGTGCCCTTCCTTCTCTGACTCCTCCTCCCCTTCTCGCTACCTCCCAGCCTCTCTCAACAGGTCAGTGTCTCTCCAGCCGCCTCCTCCCTGACACTCTGAGATTTCTCAGGCAACCTCCTACGCCAGGAATTGAAATTATACTTTACTATTTGTTATATTTATTTTCTAGGTTTTATGTTCTTTCTTATTTGAAAGACTAGGACACCATATTTATAATTTGCAAGTAAAATTAAATTAGCCTGGTATAGGCAGAGGACTGGATTGGGGGTCAGAAGACCTGGGTTCCATCTGAAGTTGGCCACCGACTTTGTGTGACTTTCTCCCGGAGGCCCCAGGCAGGATGAGGTGGTCATTAAGCTCTGGCCAGTTCTGATAGTCCATGAGCCCGAGTTCTAACTTGAGAGTTACTAGCAGGGACCTTAACACAACAAAGGGCCTTGCCCTGTAATTTCATCCTCAGACACAAGGCACAGCCCAGCTGTCTCTAGCACTTCTCTGTCCCTCTGGGGCCATTGTGTGTGGAGAGAACATACATGCACACCACAGCCACAGCTGGGATGGCCATTTTTCTCAAACTGATTCCTTTTACTCCCCTTCATTCCCAGACCTCAGCTCCAGGGGGGCCCCAGGCTCCAGGTGGGGCCTGCCCCGTGGTGGGGACCCCAGCCAGGGTGGGAAAAGGCACAGCAGGAGTGCGGCACAGGTGAGTGAGTAGGGCAGGCAGGAACAGAGATTCAGGTGTGGGTATGGCCTCTGGAGGGTGTTGGGAGGTGTCATAGCCTGGCAGTGGCCGGTGGGATCTGGGGAGGAGGGGATCTGGCCGGAGTGCCACTCTGCCCCCTGTTCCCTGCCCCTACAGATCTTCCGATAGGTGGGAAGATGAGTTAGAGGAGGGCCACGAGGGGAAAGAGGAAGAGTTGGCGAATGTTCTCATGACGTCTTGGGCACCAAGACTGGAGCGTGAGTCTAAGTAGGCTGTTTCCAGCTGTGCATCGCCTTCCCCCAAATGGGAGACTCTCATTTCCTTTATCCCCACGCCCCACTCGGTCATTTCCCTGCCTCAGGTCTGATACTGAGGCCGCCCCCTACCCACATTATATTCCCAACCCCAGGACCAGCCCTCCCCACTTTCTGCTTGTCTCTCAAGGCCCTGGCCCGTTTCCCCTAAACCCTTTCCTGAATATCGCCTCTTCCTCCCTGCTTCCGAGGCTTTCCTAACATCTAGAACTTTGTATCTTAGGGCACCAAGGCTTTCACACCTACTACATGCCAGGCACTGGATGCTTTTCTTACCTTAGCTTACTGTTTACTAGTCTCTTCCCCCAAAGGCTTGGCACTCTGAGGACAGAGTTCCTTGCTACTTGGTGACTTGAATTCACTGATGTCTTCTTTTCAGCGTGTTTTCTTCCAGGCATCAGTGACACTGGTGAATCATCCCCAACTTTAGTCGGCCCAGGTTTGCCAAGCACCTGCCCTGTACAGGTGTCTCCTCTGTGTACAGTGACCAATACATCCCCTGACACCCACCTTCCTTGTTCTTCTCCCAAAGATGTCTCGTTTCCACCATGATGGTTCTTGGTGCAGAGAGGCCTGTGATGAATGTGTTTGGTTCTCTCCATTCAGGTCCAAGACCCAGGGCCCATCTCTCATTTGGAGGCCAAGGCCCCCTCAGAATGGAGAACCCTGGCCTTCTGGTCACCAACGGCCCCCACAGCAAGAGGTGGGTCCCTGGGGGAAGGGAAGAGGCCTGGAGAATGGATAAAAGAAGTAGGAGAGGGTGTGGCTTTGGATGACTTTAACGGAATATGATCACTGTTAAAGTTGGGGGAAGATGTGGTCTGGTGCTTAGGGATATGGTGCTTTGAGCCTCTTTGTCTTTGCCCTTTAGCAATCTGAACAACCCTCACCCGGCTCTGGAGGCCCAGGGTGTCCCCTGCCTCCTGCACAGCCTGAGTGTAGGCCTCAGCGAAAGGGAGAGTTCTGCTGAACTGGGGGACAGGCGGCTTAAGCCTACTCCCTCCTGCCCTGGAGCCTGCGAGCAGAGGTAAGGGTCAGAGAGGGTAACAGAAACGGGAGCCAGGGCAAGCTGCCTTCTGTTCGCTCCCTAGTCACTCCCATTGGCAAGCCTCTCTCTGCCTCCTTCAGGTCATCCAAACAGCCCAGGGAAACCCCCAGCAGGAACCCTCAGAGGAGATCCACTGAGTCTGGCTTCTGCATGATCATGTGACCCTCCCCTGCTAGCCACAGCATGGCCCCTGCAGTACCTCCTCAACATACACACTTCAGGGGCTTCTGGGGCTGAGCCCCTTCCCAGTCATTCCCAATGAGCACTGTATGGACACAGAATACAATGTCAGAAAGTGGGCTCCGGAGCAGGCTGGACAAGGGCTTTGCAGTCTCAGCACTGAGGCGGTCTGTGTGCTCCTCATTGGGATTTTTGGACTCAATAAGCAAAAGAAAAATGGAAAACGGATGGTGAATTTCCCCCCTTTCCTTCTGGATTCAAACCTCACAATTGCGAAGGCCCTTGCCAGTTCTTAAAACTATGACATCTTGGTTAAGAGGCTTTGGAGTCACCGACTCCATTTTCTCACATGGGAAATGGTGATCTAATGCTACAGAAGATACGCCTTAACCAACCAATGGATGCATTCCTCTTCCTCCAAGAAACATAGCAGATCCTGGATGCAGGCCCCTCAGGCCTGTAGCAAAACTGCTGCCAGCAGCTGCAACAACAGTATTATGTAACACTGATCACTTAGCACATGCCACACACTGTTCTAAGTGCTTCACAAGTGTCTTCTCCTTTAATCCTCACAGCAGATGAATCCCCTTTCACAGATAAGGAAAACAAGGCACAAAAGTTAACTGGTTTGCCACTCAGGTCACACAACTAGTAAGGGAAGCTGCGATTCAAGCCTAGGCAGTGAGTACCTTCTAGAATGCTGTGCAGTCAGTTCTACTCCCCCAGTTAAGCCATTGCTTACCGAGTTGGTTGTGTTTGATACCAAATGTGTTTATTCCAGTTGTGTTATTGTAATTTGTAATTTAATTAAATTGATAAACTAAGAGTGTGAAAACAAGCAGTTTCTATGAAAACTAAGTTGAATCCTTAGAAGACATGATTCAGGTGAGTCACCTTAAAAACTGCTGTTGAATTAGATATAAGCAGAGAGACAATTACAAATTGGGGGAAAAGCATAAAAATCTAGATGAATTTTACACTCAGTTTGCTTCAAATATACAATTAATTTTTTTCCACCTTAAGGACACAAACTGCAAATTGCAGGTGATATGTAAGTGGTGAAGTTTATGAGATAAAGAAGATGGAGAACTACAATCTTTGGCCCTATCCTCAAAGACAAGACTCTGGTCACACTTTGACAGATGGCAAATGAATGGTTTTTTTTGGCCATGCCATGCGGCTTGTGGGATCTTAGTTCCCCCACCAGGGATTGAACCCTGGCCCTCGGCAGGGAAAGCGTGGAGTCCTAACCACTGGACCGCTGGTGAATTCCCTGTATTTTTTGTTTTAAGTTGAAATAAAATCATCTACTTCCAGTCATGTCAGATAAGAGCATGTATTGTACTGTGAATTACTTCACAATGAACTTTTGAGGATGCATTAAAATATTTGTAGAGGACCTACTATGTTCCAGGCACAGAACTAGGTGCAGGGGACACAGCTGTTAATCTTCCTTATCTAAATGGAGCTTATTATCTTGTCAGGCATTCAAGATGTCTTGATTGGGATGCGGATTCACTGACTGTAACAAAAACCAATATAACATTGCCTTTAAATAGAGAAGAATGGATTTTGAGGGACAAGTAGCAGCATCTGCCACACGAGAGTATTGCTACTGGGTCAGGCCAACCCAATATCAACCATCATTGGCTCTACCATTTCATAGCTATATTATCTTAGGAAAATTACTTGACTTCTCTCTGCTACTCAATTTCTCATCTCTAACATGAGGATAAAAATACATCATAGGATGGACAGGATTAAATTAGATAATATATGTAAAGCATCTGGAACTCAGCAGGTGCTCAATCCACATGCCCTTCTTGAACTGGTTTCAAAGGCATTTCCCAAAGAAAACTCCAAAATCTGAAAGGTGGACTAGGGCACTTGGGCACTGCCTTCCTGAGGATAGCCCTCATTTGGCTGTTTCATAAATTCTGAGTGTGTGTGTCATAATTTTATAGTTACGTCTCATCAGAATGAAGTCAGCAATTGACAACCCTTTAGTTACATAGCTCTGCATTTGGAGAGGCATTTCAGCATAGAATAACGCTTAAGACTACATACTTTAGGGGCTTCCCTGGTGGTGCAGTGGTTAAGAATCCGCCTGCCAATGCAGAAGACACGGGTTAGAGCCCTGGTCCGGGAAGATCCCACATGCCTGCCGCCGAACAACTAAGCCTGTGCGCCACAACTACTGAGCCTGTGCTCTAGAGCCCACGAGCCACAACTACTGAGCCCATGCGCCACAACTACTGAAGCCCATGCACCTAGAGCCCATGCTCTGCAACAAGAGAAGCCAATGCAATGAGAAGCCCGTGCACCGCAACAAAGAGTAGTCCCCGCTCGCCGCAACTAGAGAAAGCCCACGCGCAGCAACGAAGACCCAACGCAGCCAAAAATAAATAAGTTCATTAATTAAAAAAAATAAATAAAAATAAAAACACTGAAGAGCACTGCATACACGGCAGCCCTTAAAAAAAAAAGACTGCATACTCTAGGTCAAGCTGCTTGGATCCTAGCTCCACTGACAGCTATCACTGTATCATTGGACATGTCATTCAACATCTTTGAGCCTCAGTTTTCTCATCTGTAAAATGGGGATAATAACAGAGTTGTTGTGAGGATGAAATGAGATGATTCAGGTCAGCACTGGGCACATAAACTCAAAATGTTATCTATGTCAAAGAAGCATGCTTCACATTGTGTTTTAGAAATGAATCTTCAGAATTACCAAATTAATTTTCTCAAGTAGGCCTGTAGGGAGTCTTGACTAATATATAAAAGTGAAACTACTTATACACCGGTGAAGTTATAAAACAAAGTTAATGAGGTATTGGATAAGATTATCCGATTGTAATGTAAACCCTACATTTCAATTTAGATGAGTAAACTCAATGAGTAAACCACAAACAAAGTCTAACAAAAACAATTTTCCACCACAATCACAGTCTGATACATTCAATTTCCCACAACAAACATGTAAAACAAATATAGATGAAGGCCAAGGGTACAACCCATAAGAGATGTTAAACCTCTTATAATTAAAAAGGAGACTATCAGAGGAGTAGTTAAAAGGAGGGGTTCTTGTTTTCTCAGTGAACTAGCCGGGAATGGAATTCACGATACAGAAAAAGAATATACTAGCATAAAAACAAGACCTTCAATCCTGTAATAAACCATAATGGAAAACGGAAAAAACAGAAAAACACAAAAACCCAAGACCTTCATTCCACCTGGATAATTATCCTTATCTTAGTGCCTTAATGTAACTGGTCTGTTATTCCCCAAACTTCTCTCTTAACCCAGCAGGAGTGTGTTTGCATTCTTAAAAGCTCTTGGGTTACAAGTTTACTCTTCCTCTCCAGGTTTTTCTTGAAATATTATCGTGACCTGGAGTCTAGGGTTTCAACTACATTTTTAATCTTGGCATACTCAACCTATTGAAGGTTTATAATTTTCTATTTCCACAACTATTACCCGATAAAGAGGGATAAGTATTATGTATGATTAGGGAAGTACAGCGTGCTATCCTGGTAAACAGATAGGGGAAGCTAATTTGGTGGGGAGAGGGGTCCTAAGTTATATGAAATGCTTAGCAGTGTGAATAAGAACATTAATTTCTTGAGCCCTATGTACCAGGCGCTGTCGACGGCTTTGTATGGATTACCACCCGATGAAGTATGTACTCGTATCCATATTTTATAGACAGGAGACTGAAACCTGGAGAGCCAAGTTCACTCAGCCACTAAGTGGTAGGGGAAGAACCCGGGCTAACTGCTATGCTATACAGCTTCCTCAAAGAGCTACGAAAACCAAAAATTATTATCAAAGGGAGGTTGGAAGCAAAGCACTTCGGGTCATCTGTTAGGCAATATGAAAATGCTCCCGCGAAGGGCTGGCATCTAGACAAGGCGCCCGGACGAGGTGTGGCCGGGGCGGGAGGGCACCCGGGGCGCTGGCGCACACACCAACGCGCGGAGGAGCGGCGGAGTCCCACTACCAGTCCCGCCAGCCCCAGGACAGCTTCCGTCAGGCGTGCGCGCGGCCCCGGCCTCTCGGGGGCGGGGCGAAGCGGGGGCCGCGCATGCGCCGGGGCCGGGCCGGGCCGGGGGCGTGCGCTGTGAGAGCTGAATGTTCGGGCTGCGGTCGCTCCTGGGGCTCGGGCTGCTGGTTGCGGGCTCCCGCCTATCGCTCCTCAGAGTCCAGGCCGGCGCCTGTCGCGCAGGAGCCAGCTGGTGGGGGCCGCAGCGTCTGATCTCGGGTGGCCGGGGGAACTCAGAGGTCATGGCGAGCTCAGCAGTGAAGTACCTGAGGTTGGACGGGCACGTGCTCGCTGGGCGGGCACGCGGGGAGCGGGACTTGGGTGGAAGCCCCCCCCCCCCCAGGGGCGGGACCTGGGCCGCACCGCCTGCACGACGGAACACCTGAGGGGCGGGGACTCAGGCTGTGGGTTTCCTCAGCCAGGAGGAGGCCCAGGCCGTGGACCAGGAGCTGTTTAACGAGTACCAGTTCAGCGTGGACCAACTTATGGAGCTGGCCGGGCTGAGCTGTGCCACAGCCATTGCCAAGGTCAGTGGCACAACTCTCCACCTAAGGGGCAGTCACTGTGCAAGCCGCCTGGCCTAGGCACAATGAAGTGGGAGGGACGGCCAGGCCGAGACTGGGCTGTCACTGCCCAAAGCCTTTCTGAATCCCCTTTGACTCTGCCTTCAGGCATATCCCCCCACGTCCTTGTCCAGGAGCCCCCCTACTGTCCTGGTCATCTGTGGCCCCGGGAATAATGGAGGAGATGGCCTGGTCTGTGCTCGACACCTCAAACTCTTTGTGAGTATGTGGGGAAGGGCTGTCGGGGAGAGTATGAGGTTTCCAGGACCTGGGCTTGAATCACCCCTTTCCTTTCCTCATAGGGCTACCAGCCAACCATCTATTATCCTAAAAGGCCTAACAAGCCACTCTTCACTGCACTGGTGACCCAGTGCCAGAAAATGGACATCCCTTTCCTTGATGAAATGCCCCCAGAGGTAGGTGGTTCCAGTTCACTGCCCTCCTCAATACTGCTGCCTGTGTTCTGCTCTTCCCTCACCTTTCCAGGCTGAGCTCATTTGCTTATCTTCCTCTCTAGAGGATTAACTCTTAGAAGGCAGGGATAGTGCCTGACACAGAAGATGCCTAAAGCATGCTATCTGAATGCAAGTGGTGTAAGAGCCTTCTCCATAAGGCGTGCTCCATGAGTTCCCAACACTACCTTCTCTACAGCTTCATTTCCCCTTAATTTCCTCTGGTCACTTTTAAAAAATTAATTAATTTATTCATTTATTTTTGGCTGCATTGGGTCTTCTTTGCGGCGCGCGGCCTTTCTCTAGTTGCGGCGAGCGGGGGCTACTGTGCGTTGCGGTGCGCGGGCTTCTCTTGTTGCAGACCACGGGTTCTAGGCGCGCGGGCTTCAGTAATTGTGGCTCATGGACTCTAGAGCGCAGGCTCAGTAGTTGTGGGGTACGGGCTTAGTTGCTCCGCGTAGTGTGGGGGTCTTCCCGGACCAGGGATCGGACCCGTGCCCCCTGCACTGGCAGGAGGATTCTTAACCACTGCGCCACCAGGGAAGCCCCACTCCTGTAACTCTGCAGCCAGTTCCTCTTCGCCTAGCTTGCAGTAAACACATCATCTGCATCTCTCTTTTTTTTTTTTTTTTTTTGCGGTACGCGGGCCTCTCACTGTTGTGGTCTCTCCCGTTGCGGAGCACAGGCTCCAGACACGCAGGCTCAGCGGCCATGGCTCACGGGCCCAGCCGCTCCGCGTCATGTGGGATCTTCCCGGACCGGGGCACGAACCCGTGTCCCCTGCATCGGCAGGCGGACTCTCAACCACTGCACCACCAGGGAAGCCCCATCTGCATCTCTTGGGAGCTGAAGTGACTGCCTCATCCTAAACCCTTTCTTCAGATGTTTCAGATCTTGGATTTAGGAGTGGGAAACTTGAGAACTTCTTTTTAAAATTCCTTAACACATTTTACAGATGAAGAGACTGAGATGCCAGAGAAGGGAAGTGATTTGTCCAAAGTCACAGAACCAGATTGTGGCAGAGCCAAGACCAGAACCTGTCCCTCCTGGCTCCAAGTCTCATGCTGTCCTACACTGTAGCCTCCCCAATGGTTGGCAGGCACTCAGAACAGAAAATGTGACTGGACTCAGCTTGGCCTCAATCAGTGACCCACTTGCCTTAACTCTAGGCCTCAGAATGCCATCTGAATGAGATAAAATTATATTTGTGCCTATGTGAATGGTCTGTGGGTACAAAGGACAGCTCTTTCCTGCTAAGGGTTCTTTGTGCAGCTGGGGGCTCTGACATCCTTTCCTTTTTCTGCTCTACCACAGCCCATGCTGATTGATGAACTATATGAGCTGGTGGTGGATGCCATCTTTGGCTTCAGCTTCAAGGGTGATGTTCGGGAGCCATTCCGCAGCATCCTGAGTGTCCTGAGTGGACTCACTGTGCCCATTGCCAGCATCGACATTCCCTCAGGTGCCGGGTCCAAGGAGGTTGGGGGGATTGGGGCCCTGCCCTGCCTTGAGGTAGGTACTAAGAGTCCTGGTTCTTGACTCAAGGTTCAGACCAAGTGTAGAGGCGCATACCACAGCCAGAGTAGGGCTGGGGAGCAAAGAGTTCAGGAATGCCCTTTACAGTGACTGTCAGAGACCAGAGCCCAGGAGTACATGGACACAATTTCCTCAGGTGGGGACCCAGGGGGCTTCCCACTCTTTTAGGACTAGAGTAGAGCAAGGTGTGGAAGGGGACTGGACATCTGGTCTTTTCCGCTCTTTCTGAATACCACCTTCTTTTCAGGATGGGATGTGGAGAAGGGAAACTCTGGAGGGATCCAGCCAGACTTGCTCATCTCCCTGACAGCACCCAAAAAGTCTGCAACCCAGTTTACTGGTCGCTACCACTACCTGGGGGGTCGTTTCGTGCCTCCTGCTCTGGAAAAGAAGTACCAGCTGAACCTGCCACCCTACCCTGACACCGAGTGTGTCTATCGTCTGCAGTGAGGGAAGGTGGGCGGGCATTCTTCCCAATAGATTTAGTTCCTCTCTCCCAGAACTGTGGAGTCCTGGGAGCTCTTCTGGCAATAAAGGTTAAGAGATGGCAGGAGCCAGAGAGCAACACTGGAGATGTGGTGCCCTCTCTCTGGGGGAACAATATGCAAGAGGGGTTGCTATGATATTTGGGGGCAATGACAATTCACTTTCAGATGCTAAAAAAGGCTCGCAAGTGAGGTGTGCTGTCCTTTACACACACACAATTCTTATCAGGGATGCAGACAGGGAGCTGGGTGAGGTTCTCTAAACTTTCTCCTTCCACTTAACAGCATAGCAAAACTACAGGAAGTTAACAGAAGGAATTTCTTCAGAGGCCTCCAAGGAAACTAACTTGTATTCAGGACCTTCTCAGGCTGAGAATGGAGATGATGGTCAGGACTTATACATAGGCTAGGAGATCAAGCTGATGTTTATTCAATTTGGTATAGTTAGAAACTGGCAACCTATGGGCTGAATTTGCATGTCTTTCTTAGCCTTCACAAAATTAAAAAATCAGTACATTTCCCATAGGTCTACATTTTCAGCTTCTTTTAGCCAAGATGCCCCTTCAGAGGCTGTCTGCATTCCCGTTCCCACAGCCCCCAGCATCCTTGTCCCTTAGCTGCCCGGTCCCTGCAGGTGCTTGAGTTCACCATCTCTGGGTTAGATGCTGTAAGGGGGAATGTGCCTGCTCCGTCAAGTCAGACACGGCACTACCGCTCTCCTCTCAGCAGACTACTGTTCCAGAGCTGTTTCCTCCTTGGGAGGGACTCCTCACTGAGAGGGTACACAAGACCTGCACCAACTCAGGTCCCTGAGGCTTCAACTCCTGAAGAGGAATCGATCGGGCTGCATCTTGACCTGGCCTTCAGTTTCTCTTCTTCTGTTTCTTCTTTTTTGCTCGCTGGTCAGTGTGGACTCCAGGTCTTTCCTCCTCTGGTTGCTTCTGCCTCTTCTTACCTCTGCCACTTGAGCCAGTGTATGCCTTGCTCTCTGCTGTCCTAGTCCTGCCATCTTCCTCATCTCCTTCATCCCTTACATGCAACACATCCTTCTCCTCCTGATGCCGCTGTCTTTTCTTCTTGCTTCTCCTACTTTTCCGATCACTGCATGATCTGCTTTCTGCTTCTCTGGTCCCACCATCTATAACAGCTTCCTCCATGTTCAAGTCTTCTTCCTCATGCTGCCTCCTCTTCTTCTTCCTTTTCCTGAGGGACTGATCAGTTTGTTCTCTGTTTTTCAATTCCCCAAGCCCACTTGTTCCTGTGGTCTCTTCTTCCTCATGCC
>NC_041217.1:71825816-71835430 GCF_002837175.3 Physeter macrocephalus
TCCCACAATCTCCCCCTTCCCCCCATTACACTACACCAAGGGTTTTCACAATTTTGGTTTCAGGACCCCTTTACACTCTTAAAAATTGAGGACCCCAAACAGCTTTTGTTTATATGGGTTATATCTCTCTATATTTACTTTGTTAGAAATTAGAACATTTAAAAATATTCAGGTATTCATTTAAAAACAATAGCAACCTCATGTTAACAAATATTTTTAATAAAAATAACTATATTATCCAAAACAAAATTAGCGAGAGCACTATTTACAATTTTACAAATCTCTTTAATGTCTGGCTTAATAGAAAAATAACTGGATTCTCATACCTGTACCCAATCTGTTGTGATATCACATCCATGTAGCCTCTGGAAAACCCCACTGTATATGCATGAGAGAATGAGAATGAAGGCAAATAATGTCTTAGTATTACTTACTACAAAAATTGTCTTGACCTCAAGGATCCCCTAAAAGGGTTTTAGGAACACTCAGGAGTCCCTGGCCCCATTTGCAAAACTGTGTACTACACTATATTTTAATAGTTCTTACTGTCATCCAACATAACTATGTATTTACTTGTTTTCTTACTGTCAGTCTCCCTGCACTAAAATGAAAACTCCACGAGTTGGAGACTTTGTTCTGTCCACTGCTCTATCCCCAGCTCCAAGATCAGTGCCTGCCACATGAGAGGCACCCAGTAAATGAATGAAGAAATGAAGAAAAAAGGAACAACAAATGTTATCATTTTTAGGATTATCTCATCACAAAGAATGCAGTGATGCTGTAAAACACCTCATTTTTATTTTATTTATTTATTTATTTGAGTTACGCGGGCCTCTCACTGTTGTGGCCTCTCCTGTTGCGGAGCACAGGCTCCGGACGCGCAGGCTCAGCAGCCATAGCTCACGGGCCCAGCCGCTCCGCGGCATGTGGGATCTTCCCGGACCGGGGCACGAACCCGTGTGCCCTGCATCGGCAGGCAGACTCTCAACCACTGTGCCACCAGGGAAGCCCGGAAACACCTCATTTTTAAAACAATTCCATTTATGAATTTATCCTGGAGTCTCAAGTACCTATCACCCAGATAAGACAATTAACCACCTATGATCAATTTTATTTCATCCACACCCCAACCCAGGCCCCTCTACCAAGGTTCTTTTGAGGCAAACCACAGACATCATCTGTATATGTTTCTGTTTGTATCGCTAAACATAAGGACCCTTATTTTCAACATTTTATTATGAAAATATTCAAACATACATAATAGTTGAATTTTTTCCAGTGAAAACTCATGGATTACCAATACCTAAACTCAACCATAACATTTTATTCTATTTGTCGCATAACTATCTATCCATCCTTCCATCTATTTTTTTTTGACGCATTTCAGAGTGAGTTGCAGACATCGGTATACTTCACCCCTAAACCTTCTGTATGCATATCATTAACTAGAGGTCAATATTTGTTTACAGTTTCTTCTTCAGGTAAAATTTACATCCGATGAAACGCACAAATCTTTAGTGTACCGTTTGATGAGTTTTGACAAATGCATACATCTGTGTAACCCAAACCCTATATCAAAATATAGAGCCATAAACCAGGAAGTTCCCTCTGCCCCTTCCCAGTCAATTCTCATTCCCACTCCATCCCCAGAGGCAACTGTTGTTTTTAGTTTTTTTCCATCATATATTAATATTGTGTGTTCTAGAGCTTCAAATAAATGGAATGGTACAATGTGTGCTCTTTTCTGCAAGATATCCGTCACTTAATGTAATGTTTTTGAGATTCATGCATGTTGTTGAATGTATGAGTAGTTTGTTACTTTTTATTGCTAAGTAGCACTCCACTGCTTGAATATAACATTTTATCTTAACCTATCTATCGTTATGAAATGTCCCCCTTTATCCCTGGCAATACAATTTGTCTTTTTTTTCTTTTTCTTTTTGGCTGTGTTGGGTCTTTGCTGCTGCGCATAGGCTTTCTCTAGTTGCAGCGAGAGGGAGCTACTCTTCATTGCGGTGTGCAGGCTTCTCATTGCAGTGGCAGGAAGAACCAACATCTTAACAAGATTGAGTCTTCCTTGGGACTTCCCTGGCGGTCCAGTGGTTAAAGAATCCATGCTTCCACTGCAGGGGGTGTGGGTTCCATCCCTGGTCAGGGAATTAAGATCCCGCATGCTGGGCAGTACGGCCAAAAAAAAAAGGTTGAGTCTTCCTATCCATGAACATGGAATATGTTTTCATTAAGCATGACTATAAATTTTTTTATTGAATATATTTGACAAATAACATTGTGTATATTTAAGGTGTACAATGTGTTATTTTGATATATTTATATTTTGTAATATGATTGCTGTTGTAGTGATACTTACCACATTACATAATTATAGTACAATATTGTCTAAATTCATTATATGGTGCATTAAGATCACTATGGCTTATTTACTACTTGTTGCAAGTTTGTACCCTTAAACAACATCACTTTTTTATCCCCCCACCCCCATCCCCTGAAAACTATCACTTTACTTTGCTTTTCTTTTTTGTTTGACTTTTTTAGATTCCACATATAAGTGTATCATACAGTACTTGTCTTTCTCTATCTGACTTATCTCACTTAGCATAATGTGCTCAAGGTCTATCCATGTTGTCACAAATGGCAGGATATCCTCTTTTCTCATGGCTGAATAATATTCCATTGTGTATACATACCACATCGTTTTTTTTTGTTTTTTTTGTTTTTTGTTTTTTGTTTTTTTTACCACATCGTTTTTATCCATTCATCCTCTGATGGGCATTTAGGTTGTTTCCATACCTTGGCTATTGCAAATACTGCAATAAACATGGAAGTGCATTTATCTCTTCGAAATACTGTTTTCATTTCCTTTGGGTATATACCCAGTAGTAGGATGCTGGATTATATGGCAGATATATTTTTAATTTTTTTAGGAATCTCCATATTGTTTTCCATAGTGGCTGGACCAATTTACATTCCCACCAACAGGGTATAAGGGTTCCCTTGTCACCACATCCTCACCAGCAACTGTTGTCTTTTGTCTTCTTGATGACAGCCATTCTAGTGGGAGCATGACTCTTAAATATTAAGTGTGAATGGAGAGATCACTGGCTAAGGGAAGAGGGGACCCCATTCAGACTTTATTCAAAAATTGCATTTTGGGGACTCCCCTGGTGGCGCAGTGCTTAAGAATCCGCCTGCCAATGCAGGGGACACGAGCTCGAACCCTGGTCCGGGAAGATCCCACATGCCACGGAACAACTAAGCCCATGCACCACAACTACTGAGCCTGTGCTCTAGGGCCTGTGAGCCACAACTACTGAGCCTGCGTGCCACAACTACTGAAGCCTGCGTGCCCTAGAGCCCATGTGCTGCAACTACTGAGCCCATGTGCTGCAACTACTGAAGCGCATGCGCCTAGAGCCTGTGCTCCGCAACAAGAGAAGCCACTGCAATGAGAAGCCCGCACACCACAACGAAGAGTAGCCCCTGCTTGCCACAACTAGAGAAAGCCCGCACACAGCAATGAAGACCCAACACGGCCAAAAAATAAATAAATAAAAATAAAAATGAAAAAAAAAGTTAAAAAAATAAAAATGAAAAAAATGTTAAAAATGTTAAAAAAATGAAAAAAAAATTGTATTTTGATGAGGATGAGATGATGAAATATACATACTTCCAGAAATAACTTATCCTTCCTTTTTCCAAGCAGTTCGGTCCAAACTTATCCACAAATATCTTTGTAAAATTATTTAAATTATCTCTTTCTCCATGGATAATAGCTTAATCAGAATTTTTTCAATGCCCAACCCCAATTCCTCAAGCTTCATTTCAGCCTTATTCCTTCTCAGTCCTCTTTTTTTTTTTGCGGTACGCGGGCCTCTCACTGTTGTGGCCTCTCCCGTTGAGGAGCACAGGCTCCGGACACGCAGGCTCAGCGGCCATGGCTCACGGGACCAGCGGCTCCGCGGCATGTGTGATCTTCCCGGACCAGGGCACGAACCCGTGTCCCCTGCATCGGCAGGCGGACTCTCAACCACTGCGCCACCAGGGAAGCCCCTCAGTCCTCTTTAATTATACAGAATAAAAAAGTCTCTCTGAAAAACCCTTCAAAGAGTTGAAGCCAATGTGAAGTCCTCTTCTCAATCACTGCTTTCTCACTTCCTCCTCATCTCTGTATTCAAGCCTAACTCTCCTTTCATCTTCTCTACATTCCACGGGAAAATAAGCCTCTGGAAAAAGGACCCAGTCTCAATCTCAAGAATAATTTGCCAACACATCTGTAAAAGAAAGTGGTAACCTAATGTGGCTCAAATGGCTAAGCCAAACTCAGGTGTCCCCTTCTCAAACACTGAAAACTTAGGGCTGGACTTGAACCCTCATTAAAGCTAAATTGACTTCCCAACTTAGAAATTTCAGGATGCACAGTCTCTTGGTGTTTCAAGCTCAAGACTAGTGCTTCTCTGTAATTTAGCTCAGATTTACCCATTGCCTGTCTTTATTTCTAAACCCTTTATCCAGACCCTGGTAGTATTGTATCAGATTACTATTATTAATTAGTGCAGGGCTCTCCACTTCCATTCTCCCTTCACCCCAAAATGTTTTGCCCATTACATGTGCCTTGCTGCTATTTGAAAGCCGCCAGTTGCTCTATAGTGCTTCAAATAAAATCAGAGCTGGGACTTCCCTGGTGGCGCAGTGGTTAAGAATCCGCCTGCCAATGCAGGGGACACTGGTTCGAGCCCTGGTCTGGGAAGACCACATGCCGTGGAGCACCTAAGTCCATGTGCAACAGCTACTGAGCCTGTGCTCTAGAGCCCGCGAGCCACAACTACTGAGCCCACGTGCCACAACTACTAAAGCCCGCACGCCTAGAGCCCGTGCTCCGCAACAAGAGAAGCCACTGCAATGAGAAGACCGCGCACCACAACGAAGAGTAGCCCCTGTTCGCCGCAACTAGAGAAAGCCCGCGTGCAGCAACAAAGGCCCAACACAGCCAAAAATAAATAAATAAATAAATAAAATTATAAAAAAAAAAAAGAATGAAAATCAGACCTTCTAACAGTTGTTACCAGAATAATTCCCCAGGGAAAGCTGCTCTGTTCTCAGCTGCTCTACATTCTGCCTCATATCCTATATTCTGGGCATAAAAAACCCTTTTATCCTAATTTTTGATGACTTATTCTCCTACCTCTAGGTCTTTGTCCAAGCTTCCCAACTGACATGGAACTACCTTACTTCATCCGTCCATGCCATCCAATGCAGCTCCTTCATCAAGTGGCACCACTTCCTCCAGCAAGATTCCACGATTGGTCCAGTATCCTACTAACCTCTATCTCTGAACTTCCATTCCCCCTCAGAGTACCACTAAATTTTACAATGAATTCTTCTTCTTATCTGCCTTGTTAGATAGTAAATCCCCCAAAACTCTATCTTCTGTAGTATGTATCCCCAAGTGCCTTGTATAGTGCTTTGTACTCAGTGAGCACTTACTATGAACTTGTGAACTAACCAACCACTTGTAGAATATATATGCCCAGATTCCACCAAGAGTTTACTGGGAAGAGAGTAGGGAAAACATACACAATAACTTTGTTGCACGATTCATTTACTGAATTGGGGCAGGTGATTTAACAACAGATTGCAAGATAAGGTTGGGAGAGAAGAGTTCTGGCTTTCTCTCCCAGGAGCCAGTTGTGTCATGGATGCTTGTAAATTTTCAAGAATAGCCATCTGTTGTTGGGCAAGCTGGGTCTCAAGCTGGAGACTGGCATACATACATTCTAGGAGTCCTAGGCATTCCTTGGCCTGTGGTCAATTCCTGAAGGAAGAGCAATGGAGGTGCAAAGGAGACAAAAGAGAGATTTTATAATTGTACTGAGGTGGGAAGGACTCTAATAAGATGACCGCTCTAATCTTTCTGGGCACAACTCAACCCAGATGCAGCTGTGCTCAGCTGTCACCTTCTCCATGAAGCCTACCTGGCCACCCTATTTGAAACCAATCCACTGGAACTTATTACCCACTCTCTTGCTTTATTTTTCCCTTAGTACTTATGATTATTTGGCATATTTTGTAATTAGTTACGTAATTGTTGGCTAATTCTCCCTTCTAGAATGTAAGCTCCAGGAAGGCATAGATTTTTGTCTGATTTGTTCACTGTTGTGTCCCCAGCACCTAGAAGAGTAAGTGCCTGGCGCATAAGTGTTCAACAAATATTTGATGAGTGAATGAAATGGTCTGAGAGTGAGGCCTAACTTCCCTTTCAAGAGCTCAGGGGATGCCTCAGCATTCTTCTTACCTGACATAGTAAGGTCATCAGCAGTGACCTGAAGTTCTTCCTGTTGTCTAACTTTGACCAGTCTTGCTGAAATCAATTCTTTTTCTAATGTTTTCAACTACATTATACGCATCCAGCTCTTAGTTAACCTTGGTAGTTATTTATCCATTGTTTGTGTATTTATTGGTCTTGACTTCTTTGTTAAACTCTGAGGTCCTCAAAAACAGGAGTCATGACTGTCTAGTGCGGTGTGGCTTCCCACAGGTATGCTAAATACCCACTGATTTCGCCATGGGAGGATGAACAACTGAAATGCAAAGAAACTGAGCTAACTGTTACTATTTCCTTCCTTGGCCACTTTTCAACTACATCACTAGCAAGCAATAAAATTTTCAGCCAGCTCCAGCCACCTCCTCCATACAACCTTTCCCCCTGCTGAGTCCATTTGGGAAATCCACCCTGCATCCTTCCTTACCTGAGGACAGCTTTGTTGCCAGGATTTTCAGGCAAGTGGCTGGTGGGGAACTTGCTTGAAGATTAATAAAGCTGGGGGTGGGTTTGGCTCGACAAAGAGGCACAGCATTACCTTCCTCTTTGGCTGGAACAAAATCAGAGGCAATTAAGTCAGAGTTCATTCTGACAAGGGACAGCCTAATTAGATCCCTGCGTCTGGTTTATGAATGCAGGTGCTGAGACCCTGGCCTGAATATCTTCAAAGAAAGTTATATAAGACAAAAGAGAAACCATAGTGGGACTAAGGGAAACCAAGCAGGGTTGGCATAAGCTAAAATCTAATTTGCTTATAGTCTGCAAGTTCTTATTGATCTGTGCTACATGCTGACTACTGTGCTGAATGTTAGGGCATACACAAGACATCTAAGACATGGTTTCTTAGGTGTTTAATACCTACTTAGGGAGATGAATCAAGACACTGGTGAAATGGTGATATAACAACACAGGACATAAACAATGAATCTGACAGTCTCGGGTGAAAGTAAGTCCTTTTATCTTTTAGTTACACAAAGATGTGATTAAATGTAAAAATGAATGTTTTTGAAATGGGGTAAGATATCAATATGAGTACAACAGTCAAAGAAGACTCCAGGCAGGTGGAGGATATTTATTGGACCTTGAAAACAGGAAGCTTTGGATAAGTGGAAAAGATATTTCAAGTGGGAGAAAAAAAAGATGGCGTGAGCAAAGGCAAGGAAGCAAGAATATGGCTAGAAGGATGAGGAGCCCTAAGAAAGTGGCCAGAATTAGAGGGTGAAGAGTGGGAAAGCAGGATGGGTCATGGAAGAGCCTTTCCAATAGACTTTCTCAGAAAGTCACTGAGCCTTTTAGGATTAGAAAATATGATAAAATTTTTACTTTAATTAATCCACTGGGATTAAAATGGGTTGGACATGGAAGTTCTCAAAGGGGAAAACAGGTTACCTTCGGCAAAAATAGTTACGTTAGAAGGAAAATTTGATTTGTAGGGAGAAAATCATGAGCCCTATAGGAGACATATGTTATTTCTGTCTACTGAGCAACCCTTGCACTGGAAAACTACTCTTTCCCCAGATTCCAGGTCATACATACATCAGACCCCTCTCCATGATCCAACGGGAATAGGCATGTGACCCAATACAGGGAAATCATGGTATCCTATCCCCCTTGGCAACTGTGACTGATTGAAGGGGTAACCATATGAGGCAAACTGGGCCAGTCATTCCTTAGGATTGATATATAGATTCTGTGTCAAAGCTTGCTTTCCTCTGATTTGCTATGCTGGGAAGATGTAAATTTGGGGTCAATGAAAGCTATTGAACTTGGCTAGCATACTATGAGAAGCAGATACAAGCAAGAGATTAGAGAGAAGAGAGAGTGCAGGAGAAAGATGAAGAGATGGGCAGATAACTACAGGCACTGAATCCCCAGTTCCAGTCCCTGTGGTACTGGTAGCTCTTCTTCCTATTCTCTGACTACCTCAGCAACCTCCCAACTGCACAAGCCTCTGAATTTCCTTTCTCACTCAAGGGAAGCTGAGTTGGGGTAATGTCATATTAACATAAATCACATTTTGGACACATTGGATCTGAGGTGAGACAAGACAGTCCAAATAGAAATGCCTAGAAAAACAGCCAGAGAGAAGGCACTGAGCTCAGGTGAAAGGTCAAACTGCCAGGCCAGTCACAAAGAGGTGATGAAGGAACTGCAAAAATACATTAGCTCTCCGAGGTCAAAAACTGTGACAGAAAACTGGACCTTTGGGGAACTCCTCCTCAGGAGTTCGGAAGATGAAAAGGAAGTGGCAAAGTAGACAGATGAGCAATGGATGGAAAAGCAGAACAGCTGGTTCTATGAAAGAATTAAAGGGGTTGAGACAGTGGGGAATCCATTATTCACTATCATAATGAGATCAAAAAAGGATTAAAAAAATTGAATTCATTCATTCATACATATAAGAGACAGTTAAGTGCTTGCAATGTATCAGCCACCGAAGATACCACAGTGAGCTAAACAGACATGGTTGCTATTCTCATGGAACTGACAGTATTGCAGTTTAGACAGTCATTAAGTGATCAAGCACCATCAGTTACTCTTGGTGAGGGAAATCCATTTTTTTGCCCTGGGTTTGTGGATTTTTCTGAGCCCTACCGTAGGTCTTCCATCTTCTCCTCGCTCCTGCTCCAGAGTCATCATCTCATTTGATGGCTCATTCAACATGGTAAGGAGCTAGAAGGTGAAACTCAAGCCTCAAGATTCTTCTCACCATTTTTTTTTTTTTTTTTTTTTTTTTTTTTTGTGGTATGCGGGCCTCCCTCTGTTGTGGCCTCTCCCGTCGTGGAGCACAGGCTCCGGACGCGCAGGCTCAGCGGCCATGGCCGGGGCGCGAACCCGGTTCCCCTGCATCGGCAGGCGGACGCGCAACCACTGCGCCACCAGGGAAGCCCCTCTTCTCACCATTTGAAAAATTTGTGAACTTCCATGCAAATGCACTTCTAATTTGGGCCCTTCCTAGCTGTATGAGGATGCATTTTCTACTCAATTGTAAGGTTTGAAGAGTACGTTACACACAGTCCATACTAAAGGAACCATATTTCTGACTAGACAATGTATAATAGAGGATGAGGTTGGGGAGCAGCAAAAGGAAGCAGAACAGAGAAAATAATAAAAAGTGATTTACATACATTATCTTATACATTTCTCATAATGACCCTATGAAGTAGGTAGCTTTATCCGCATTTTTTTTTTTTTTTTTTTTTTTTTTTTTGCGGTACGCGGGCTTCTCACTGCTGTGGCCTCTCCCGTTGCGGTGCCCAGGCCCCGTACGCGCCGG
>NC_041217.1:71835473-71845098 GCF_002837175.3 Physeter macrocephalus
CTCTCCCGTTGCGGAGCACAGGCTCCGTACGCGCAGGCTCAGCGGCCATGGCTCACGGGCCCAGCTGCTCCGCGGCATGCGGGATCCTCCCAAACCGGGACGCGAACCCGGTTCCCCTGCATCGGCAGGCGGACGCGCAACCACTGCGCCACCAGGGAAGCCCCGTATCCGCATTTTTTTGAGAAAAGTTAGGAAATTTGCTCAAGATTCCACAATTAGTATGCAGCAATGGCGGAATCAAATCCAGGCCTACAGACTCCAAAGTCATGCTCCTTACCACTGCACAATATAATCTGTGAAAAGAGGTAGTTCATTTATGTTCAAGTTATGACAGAGCAGGCCTCTCAGATAAAGTAATCTACCACACCTAACAGTTAAGTGAATAGGCTCTGGAGTCAGATGGTCTCAGGCACTTCCCTGGCCACCAGTGGGACTGTCCCACTCAGTATGAGTATCTGTTCACTCTAGTCAACAATATGTCTTCTGTTCTAAGTATTAAGAGGAGATACAAAGGAATAATTAATATATTCATTCAACATATAATTATTGAGCATCTAGGACTTCCCTGGTGGCACAGTGGTTAAGAATCTGCCTGCCAATGCAGGGGACACAGGTTCAAGCCCTGGTCTGGGAAGATCCCACATGCCGCAGAGCAGCTAAGCCCGTGCGCCACAACTACTGAGCCTGTGCTCTAGAGCCCGTGTGCCACAACTACTGAAGCCCGCACGCCTAGAGGCCATGCTCCACAACAAGAGAAGCCACCGCAATGAGAAGACCACGCACGGCAACGAAGAGCAGCCGCCGCTCACCACCAACTAGAGAAAGCCTGTCCGCAGCAATTAAGACCCACAGTAGCCAAAAATAAATTTAAAAGTTTATTAAAATAGGGCTTCCCTGGTGGCGCAGTGGTTGAGAGTCCGCCTGCCGATGCAGGGGACAAGGGTTCGTGCCCCGGTCTGGGAAGATCCCACATGCCACGGAGCGGCTGGGCCCGTGAGCCATGGCCGCTGGGCCTGCGCGTCCGGAGCCTGTGCTCCGCAAAGGGAGAGGCCACAACAGTGAGAGCCCCGCGTACCGCAAAAAAAAAAAATTAAAATATATTTTAAAAATTATTGAGCATCTATTATTTAACAGATCCAGTTCTAGCCACTGGGAATACAGGAATGTTCCCATTTCGTGGGAAATGCAGAACAAATACAAATACTTTCCAATTAAATAAGTAACAGGAAAAAACATACATACAACTAGCTTCATTTTCCCAAAAGCTGAGCAATTAAGGAGGTCTGGTTTTAAGGGAGAGGAAGCAGGGCCTCTGACACACACCTCTTCTGTTAGTAGGATGACTAGAATGCTGCTCCATCTGAACACCAACAGGTGTGGTGCCTGGGAAAGAATCACATGACCACCGACAACCCATGCTATTATTTTACTATTAACAACTTCATAAGTTCTCCCCAGCAGAGCTGGGGGAGAACAGCTCCCCAGCTGTTCCAATTTGGGGAGGAAAAAATGTGAAAGGGTGTACTGTTCTATCTCATGGCCAAATATAAGTAATTGTTCTTGAATTGATCTTGGTCTCACAGCCCCTTCATTAGTTTGGAAAACAGCTGCTTCTAGTAGTACTGCAGCCTTTTTTCCTGGACAAAATAGTACTGTAACCATGCCCAAACCTTAAGAGTCTCCTATGAACGGGCAAATATTCTGTGCTCTCTCCTCGTTTTAATTCCTGTAATATCCGTCCTTTTCCTGTCTTGTAAAGTAATTTAAAAACTCTGGCTTCCCAACATCTCTAATGCACCGGTAGCTGAGGAGATGAGGAGGGCAGAGGAGGGAATGGGCGTGGAGAAAAAAAAATCTTAGAGCACTACAGGGAACACTTGAAAAAGTGTTTTAGATAGGATAACTCGGGGAAAAAGTAAGCCATCACCCTCCGGTACCGCTCACAGCCTCAGCAGAAGACATTTGCCTGAGAAGGTAAAGGTCCACGCACAGCAACAAGTCAGAGACAATAAACCACAATTCCCAACGTGCCCGGAAGAATAGTTAACCGCCCAGCCCAGTCCGATCGGACTACAACTCCCATTTCACCCCGCATCAAACCGGCCAGGTCTTCCCTCAACCGCCGGTTTAAGCCCCGCCCCTCCATCCCTCCCGGTTGCTAAGGCTGGAACGAAAGCGTGGAAACTGTCACGCCTTTCTTGACCTTCGGGACCCGAGAGGAGCTGAGACGCAAGAGTTTAAGGACCTCACCTGCCGTGTTAATCGAAAGCCTCAACCCCAGCACCCACCCTTGTAGTTGATACACATGCGCAGTGACATGCCGGCCAACTGCCCGAGGCTTGGCGCTTGCGCGGAGGTTCGCGCTGCACGCGGCCGGGAGCGGCCACCCTATTGCGCAAGCGCCTGTGCCCTCTCATTTCCATCATCGTGCTCTCTCTATCTAGCTTTCCCTGCGTTCTTACGTAGGGGGCGGGGCTAAGAATGTCAATTGGTCTGTGTGCGTGCCGGTCAGTGAGGTGGGTGCGGTGATTGGTGGCGACTCGGAGAGTAGCGGGTTTGCGTGTGAGCCCTGTGGAGGCAGCGTTTTCTGGGCTTCGCTGGTTCTCTCTCTCCAGAAGGTTCTGCTGGTTCCCCCAGCTCTGGGTACCCGGCTCTGCATCGCGCCGCCATGATGGGCCATCGTCCGGTACTCGTGCTTAGTGAGTTGTGGGAAAGCCGGGGAAGGGATCCCCCCCTCTTCACCACCCCTCTTTTTCCGCACTTTACAGCCTTGCCTCAGCCCAGTCCCGCTCAGGTCCGGTTACTGAGCCTTCCAGTCGTTAATTTTGGAAGCCCCTTCTCCCGTTTTCCTCTCTTCTCTTAACCCATTCCCCTGTCTTGGCAAATGCAAACTGACCTTCCTGTCGCCGAGCCTGTTGAACGGAACGGCGTTCCGTTCTTCACTCCCAACCCCCGCCCTTGCACTCTTTCTTGAGCGATTTTCAGTGTGTAGCTGAATGAATAAAGGTTTTTTAGTTTGCCCTAGCTTTATAATCTTGGCCCATCCCTTAGTAACGGTGTGGCCTCGGCCAAACTGCTTGATTGAAAATGGCTCCATCTTTGTTATTAGGGTTAACAGTATTTCCTCATAGGATTGTGAGGCTTAAATGAGGAAAGGAGATATAGCTGTTCAAAAAAGGTCTGGCAAACAGCGAGTGGTATCCTTGGCCACTTCCTCTTCGGTAGCCATCCTCTTGAATTTCTGTTAGTCAACCCCTTTTCACGAAGTAACCCTGCTTCTCTCACTGGTCTGGCTTAGATGTAATTATTCACTCAAGTGTCCCCTGCGTTGTAATCTTTCCCACTTACCAGCTGAGTTTTCCCAGATTCCTCAATTGGTTCTCTTTGCTCTTCGGGAACATCCCAGATTTCTTTCCTTACTTACGAGTCCCATTTCCCTTGTCTTCCCTTGGTATGATTCCAGCCTTTGTAACTTCTGTATCCTATTTGCAAGAGCACCTGAGATGCCTGACTAGCCATTTTCCCTCCCTCACCATCTTCTTTGTAGAGAATGCTATTCCAAGATTTTATCTATTTTGTCTATACCTGGAAAAGACCTGTTTTCAGACAAGAATTCACTTAACCCAGAAAAAAACCCTGTTTTTTCTGATGAATCCATCAGAAAGGTCCATGCAGGATTTTAGTTATCACTGCCTGAAATAGGAATCGAAATCCTGAGACTTGTGTTTAGATTTGATGGGACTGGATCGAAAATTTTACAGCAAATTGTAGGGAAAATATAATTTGGAGAGAGGAGTGAGACATTACGTAGGTTCAGTTATAGTTATTGGCTTGTCTCCCATTGAGAGGGCCCTGGGGTGACTGAGTGGTGCATTGTGCAGCCCTTTGGAGGTCCACGTTAATCTCTGGCATTAGTGGCTGTATCCAGTTAGGCTCCTTATTAAAATACGTAGTCAGCTCTTCCTAATGGTAAATGGGTAACTGAGGCATTCTTGTTATGTACAAGCATGAAGTGACTGTCTTGGCAAACCCAGACACTTGAGTGTGTGTTCTCATTCCACAGCACAGTGGGGGTTACTATCATTAATTATACTGGGACTGTCAGTATGATTCCCCATATCCAAGTATGAGAATATGAACCCCCAAACTCCCTTTTTATGTAAAGGAGAGATTGATGCTTTTTAGAGACACCAGCCCTTTGAGAATCTCATGGATCTCAGATCTCAGGTTATGAATTCTTGCTGTAAATACAGAATGTTTGGCTAGAGGGAAAGTGATGACCAAGATTCCAAAGTTGAAGCTTTATGGATTGTTTCTTCGTATACCAGGGGTTGAAGTAAATAAGTAAGTAGCCATAAGTATGTATGTTTACTTTTTAACAGTTTGTCGAGGTATAATTGACATACAATAAGCTGCACATATTTAAAGGGTACAAGTTGATAAGCTTTAATTCGTATATACATTATGAAACCTGGGTGTGTTTTTATTTTCAAAGATTGGGGAATAAATAGCTTATATACAGTGGGGCAGTCCTGGGCTGTTGCCTTTTGTTTTTAATCTATTTTAGGCCAGAACACAAAGCGTGAATCTGGAAGAAAAGTTCAATCTGGAAACATCAATGCTGCCAAGGTAGCACATCTTTTAAGTTGTTTATAGTAGTTTGCCTGTAGCTGCCTTCCCTAGTATTTCTGTATTTGTTTGCAATTTGGCAGAGGAAAAGTTGACTTCCCTTCCTTCAGGACATTTCCCTCTCGGTGGTAAAGAGAAGGAAGCCTTCCCTCTCTGAGCTAGGCCTAATGGTCTTCTCATTTTAACTTGTGCATATCCTATTGCTGTACATTGTCTCATAATATTCTATTTGTGTTTGTCTCCCGTACTAGACTGAGTTAGTTGAAGGGAAGAACTGTATTAATTCCCTTTTGTAGTCCTAGTACTCATTGTAGATCCTGGATAGGTATTCAGTAAATATCTTTTGAATGAAAGAATGAAATAGCCCTAGATCTAATTAGCATGGGGTGGAGGCTGCTATCATGGAAAGAAATACAAATACTTGGACTTTCAGTTATCTGGACTGCTGGGGAACTGAAGCTCTGGGAGGCATGTCCCTTTTTTTCCTTGTGAAAAGTTATTTCTTTCTGCATCCAGAAAACATTCCCACAGCGGAAAAAGCAAAGAACAGAATCTAGCCATGTGGCGTGCTGTATTTAAAGTGGTTGCCAACCCTACTTTAGAAGTGTCCTTGTTAAAACACTGGCTCTGTGGGTTACTCATGCCTCTTCCCCTAACACACTCACCATCTTCTGATTTGTGCTTACATGTTTTGTATTTTCTTTCCATAGACTATTGCAGATATCATCCGAACATGTTTGGGACCCAAGTCTATGATGAAGGTAGGCTTATCTCATACTGAAACTTCGACTACAGATTTTCCCTTTTTGTTTTCTGGGACACTTAAATATAACTTCTGCTTTTGTCCTAGATGCTTTTGGACCCAATGGGAGGCATTGTGATGACCAATGATGGCAATGCTATTCTTCGAGAGGTTTGACTTTTCGTTTTACTTTCTAACATTTTATAAAGGATACATAAAGAGATAATGTAAATAATGATTAGCTTTTTTGGGCTGCTGTAGCAGATTACCACAGACTGTGTCTTGAAACAACAGAAATTTATTCACATGGACTGGAGGCTGGTGGTCCAAACTCAGGGTAGCAGCAGTGCCATGCTCCTTCTGAAGGCTCTAGGGAAGAATCCTTCCTCTTATAGCTTCTGATGCTTGACCACATTCCTTGGCTTATAAACTCTCCTTCCGTCACATGGCATTTTCTTGTGTGTCTCATAAGGACACCAGTGGTTGGGTTTAGAGCGTACCCTGATTACCCCTATAACCTCATCTTAACTTGGTTACATCTGCAAAGACCCTATTTCCAAATATAGTTTTCAGGGGATGAGACATCAACATGTTCTTTCAGAGGACACAATTCAACCACAACAATGGTGTTCCCAATAAATAATCTAAAAGATACTGTTCTGTTCTCAAGAAACTTCAGTAGTTAAGTTGTCCTAATGCATTTTTCCGCAAAAAGAAAAGGACTTGGAAAGGTGTTTTACTTAGATATCTTAGGGGCCACTTTTAATCTTTAAAGCTGTGGTAAAACAATAAAAGGGAGTAAGTGTGGAAGCAAGAAGTTCAAGAGTTAGGACCAAGCAGAATGGGTTAAGAGGTCTTTCTTTCAGATTCAAGTACAGCATCCAGCAGCCAAGTCCATGATTGAAATTAGCCGGACACAGGATGAAGAGGTTGGAGATGGGACCACATCTGTAATTATTCTTGGTAAGAAAAGAATGGAAGGTTGATAAGGAAAATTAGTTTGAAACGTTAAGATTTTTGTCAGAAGTAACGTAAGAGCTTTTTGTTTTGTTTTATTTTGGCCGCAACGCACGGCACGTGGGATCTTATTGCCCTGACTAGAGATGGAACCCGCCGCACCCCCTGCAGTGGAAGCATGGAGTCTTAACCACTAGACCGCCAAAGAAGTCCCCTGAGTCATATTTTAAGAAGAACATTTTTACCAGTCCACTAATTATAAATGTTTAAAGAACTTTTTGCTAATTTTCTGTGTATTCTCTCCAACTGAGCATAAAATGTTCATCGTGGTATAGGATGAGCTTTGCAAATCTGGTTGAATAAAATACAGTCCATTGTCATTACTCACAATAAGTTATATTCTATAAAGTCACCACAAACACTGAATTAGTGATACTAAACCATCACTCCCGGGGGAGTATGGGATTAGGTTCCTCAAGCCTCCAGTCACATATTTATCAATGCATAAATATATGTTTTATGTTTTATTTGTTTTAAAGACACCTTATTTAATATATATTGTTGATTCATTAACACTGGACTCATGCCCAGTAGCACTATAACTTATGCCTGAACAAAGCTTATGTAGTAAGTTATTGTCTCTACAGGGCACATTACAGCTTTCTTGCACGTAGGAAAACTAGATGGTACTTTAGGACTATACTTAGGCCATTTTAAACAGTGAAATCAACAAGAAAATGAGCAAAAAATGTGGAAAACATGCCACTAAATATACCACGTAAAGGGCACTTGTTTACATGTGTTACATGGGACTTCCCCGGTGGTCCAGTGGTTAGAACTCCACACTTTCACTGCCGAGGGGGCGGGTTTGATCCCTGGTCGGGGAACTAAGATCCCACAAGCTGTGTGGCACAGCCAAAAATAAAAATTAAAAAATTAATTAATTTAAAAAAATGAAAATCTGTAGCAATATGTTTTTAGGAATTGAGAAAAAAACTATTTTCAATTAGGAGATGCCAATTTATAGTGTTGGCCCACAGGCCTAAAAATAGAATCCTTAACAAAATTATTATAATATGAACTTTTTAAAAATTAATTTTTAAATGCCTTTGTACTGCATTTTGAGAATGGTGAGTTGGGTGGAAATTTGCTTGAGTCACCACCAACTAATCACATCTTTAGATCCAGTTCTTTTGTGGATTGAGAATTAATTACATATGGCTAGTTCTGTACTTTGAAGAGAAACTTGGAAGATGAAAGAAGTAGGTAAGACTCCATATGCTTTTTCACTTATTTGGGTAGAAGGTGAGCTTTAGGTATCAGGCAGAATTTTCTAGCTGGTAATCTTAGTTAAATCTCCTGGAGATATTAAGTAGGTTAAGTATCCATGAGTCTAGGTTTCTTAGACTTAGGTAGCTTTTACAAAACCAAAACTGCCATTTCTGAAGATACCTTTCTTCTATGATACTGTTCTGATTCTTTAACAGGGTATATATAGTCTTTTCTAAGTTAACTTATTAGAGCATGTTTCAAAATATTTGGTTATCTTTCTTTTAATATACATGATGGTCACTTAGGAATTCTAAAGTATTAAAATCAAACATTTGAGCACATGCCAAAGAGTATACATGTGAACTTTTACACATTTGTGTACATTTTAAAAATTAGTGTCAGTGGACCTGGTAGTACAAGCCCTTTGTGCAGAAGGTCCTTTTTTGACCAAAATAATGTTTTTTCCTCTTTAAAACTTTTTTTAGAAACAAGCTTGTGTGTTTGTGTGTGTGTGTGTGTGTGTGTTAATTAGAATTAGAAAGTAAGGACAGTTTTTAAAAGGAAGGGACGTTTTAACCAATAATCCCTCTTCCAGAGGGTAAATTTTTATGGGTATTCTTGCAGGTATAAAGTTTTGTGGGGTTTTTTGTTTTCAGTTACCAGCAGTTTGACTACATGCTAGGTATTGAAATAATAATAAGCAAGTCAATTTTCCTTTATTTTTCTTTCTATTTTAGAGTCTTTGGGAAAATGTTTACCATTTGTTTAGGAAAATGGGAACAAATATTTAGTTAGATCACAAGAATAAGTAAACCCTGGGATCAATCTTTGATCATTTAAAATATATCTGATGAGAATACTTTTTTTCCGAATTTGCTTGTACGAAGTATAAAATTTGGAATAGTCTTTGCATACTTGCGGGGAAACCTACTTTAGAAAAAAGAGCAGGTATTTTTAGAAGCATAATGAAGTTGCCTTGATATCCAGGTGCTTTTCAAAATGTTATGGTGTATGTATCTTTTTTCAGCAGGGGAGATGCTGTCTGTGGCTGAGCACTTCCTAGAGCAGCAGATGCACCCAACAGTGGTGATCAGTGCTTACCGCAGGGCTTTGGACGATATGATCAGCACCCTTAAGAAAATAAGGTATTGGAGGTGGGGACCAGAAATGGGTAGTGTCAACTATGGGAGGCCTGGAAGACTAATCTGTTCTTAGATGGTAAAGGAAGGCCGAGCACATCACCAGTAGTTTATACCCTGGTATTATTTTGTGAGAAGGAGAAACAGAGGGGAGCAAAATGAAGAGGAGGATAAGAGAAATAAAAGTTTTTAGAAAATGGCAAAGGACACAAAAATAAAAGAAGCTAGGTTTAATTCTTCAAAATATATTTTGGTTATATGCAGTCTGCTAGTTTCCATGTTAGGCACTGCTATGGGAAATGTGTAGTAAGTAAAATAGAGCTACCCTCCAAAATTTTAGATTCTAGTGGGAGAAATAAGTTAAGGAGTTAGATAACTAATTATTCAGGGCTTAAAATACCCTACCATCATGTATGATTATAACTAATTCAGTCAGTACTCTCTCTAAAGTGCTGTGGAGGATGGTAGCTAGTGGTTTTCATTAAAATCAAAAGGACTGGTACTGAAAATGCTATTTGAATCCTCTCTAGTTATCAAAGAGCTTGCTGTTGGTCTATGTTTGCTGAGTGCTATAAGGTAATAAAAGGAAGGTAGGAATGTGTGACTTCTACTTGAGGAAATGTCAGTTAAGAAAGAACATGATACAGAATGCAAAATTTTTTTGATTAAAAAAGTTGTTTAAAAAATAAAACCTGGGAGCTTCCCTGGTGGCGCAGTGGTTGAGAGTCCGCCTGCTGATGCAGGGGACACAGGTTCGTGCCCCGGTCCGGGAGGATCCCACATGCCGCAGAGCGGCTGGGCCCGTGAGCCATGGCTGCTGAGCCTGTGCGTCCAGAGCCTGTGCTCCGCAACGGGAGAGGCCACAACAGTGAGAGGCCCGCGTACT
>NC_041217.1:71845112-71848187 GCF_002837175.3 Physeter macrocephalus
CGTACTGCAAAAAAAAAAAAAAAAAAAAAAGAAAGAAAGAAATAAAACCTGGGACTTATCTGGTGGCGCAGTGGTTAAGAATCTGCCTGCCAATGCAGGGGACATGGGTTTGAGCCCTGGTCCGGGAAGATCCCACATGCCGCGGAGCAGCTAAGCCTGTGCGCCACAACTACTGAGCCTGCGCTCTAGAGCCCATGAGCCACAACTATTGAGCCTGCATGCTGCAACTATTGAAGCCCGCGCGCCTGGAGCCATGCTCCGCAACAAGAGAAGCCACCGCAATGAGCAGCCCGCGCACCGCAACGAAGAGTAGCCCCCACTCGCCGCAACTAGAGAAAGCCCGTGTGCAGCAACGAAGACCCAACACAGCCAAAAATAAATAAATAAATAAATGTATTTTTAAAATAAGATAAAATAAATATAAACACTGACTTTCCATCAGCTAAACCCTGTAGGAGGTTCTGGAGAGACACTGAATTTAGTCCTAAAAAACAGTAATAAAAAAAAGAAACAGTATATTGATAATATCTGTCTAGCACTCTTACGGAAGATGTTTGATTTAAAACATTTTTATGAAGGAAGCTTTGTAAGAACGTAGAGTACACAAAGGATTTATTGAACATTTGGAGCTGAATCATTAATGTTTTTCTTTTTATCAAGCAATAACTGCCTGTATATCTTAGATAATATTTTTGGAGCTATTGCTTTTTCCCTAAAACACGTAATTCAGCAACTATTTAATGTTTGCTTATTGTGTGTCTTACTGTGTTAATAAAAGGGATTCCAGGGCTTCCCTGGTGGCGCAGTGGTTGAGAGTCCGCCTGCCGATGCAGGGGATGCGGGTTCGCGCCCCGGTCCGGGAGGATCCCACGTGCCGCAGAGCGGCTGGGCCCGTGAGCCATGGCTGCTGAGCCTGTGCGTCCAGAGCCTGTGCTCCGCAACGGGAGAGGCCACAACAGTGAGAGGCCCGCGTACCGAAATAAATAAATAAATAAATAAAAGGGATTTCAGCAGTATGTGAAAATTTGGACAAGATGGTATCCAAGGTCTCTTACAACGTATGATTCTAGATAGTCTTGCCATGTACAAATTTATAATCTCGTTAGAGGAGACTAAACACACAAAAACACTGTGGCACACCATATATTATGATGCTAGGTAAAATAGAATCAGTTGTCCAAATGGATAGCACAGACCGATGGTGATTCTCAAGAGGAGCTCTCAGAATTTGCTAGTTATAGGATGAGGTTTCAAAGATAAAATGTGTCTTGACCCAAGTTGTGAAAGTAATAGAGTTTATTTGGTTGGAGCAGAAGGTAAAGAATTTTACTGTAAACTCTTAAGTGTGGAGAGTTGTCAGACGTGAGAGCAGATTACTCAGGGATTTGAGACACCTTTCAGGGATGGGTTAATTGTAATCTTGCTGAAAGGCAGAGGGTGGACAAAGTTACTTCTTGATAACACTTAGTTTCCTACAAAGGAACAGATTCCCCTTGTTCTGCCTGTTGGCCCACTATTATAGTCATCAAGATATAGATGAGGACTTCCTTAAACATCCAAGATCCCACTGAGCATATTATTCATTTTTCTTTTCTGCAGTACCCCTGTTGACACCAGTAACCGAGATGCGATGCTGAACATCATCAACAGCTCCATTACTACCAAAGTAATCAGTCGGTGGTCTTCTTTGGCTTGCAACATTGCCCTGGATGCTGTCAAAACTGTACAGTTTGAGGAGAACGGTCGGAAGGAGATTGACATCAAGAAATATGCAAGGGTAGAAAAGGTAATCTCTTTGAGTGTGTACTTTGGAAACAAATTATTTCCTAGCATGAGTCATCACACTTGTGGAGAAAATCAGAGCAAGATATTTTTATTATTAGAACCAGGAAGAAGAGTATTTGCTACCTGGAAAACAAAAACTTGAAAAAGAGGGTGCCAAAGAGGTATCTGAAATAATTCTGTTAGCTTCACTGCTGTCCCTACACAAGGTCTACAGGGGCAAGAGAAAGGCTTATTTTTGTGTCTGTATTTGTGCATTTGCGTACATATCAGCCACTGGGTCAGGAAATAAACAAGGGCTCTACAGCATAGCGCTAATAAGCCCCAGAATGCTTTTTCCATCTTTATTAATTTAAGATTTAAAAGTAGCATTAAAATCTTGTGGCCAGTAGGTGGAGCCCTATGCCTAAAATTCATGGACATATCTTTCATGAAGTAGAGATCTGCGCCCCCCCTTTTTTTTAAGTATTACGTGGTTGTCTCATTCATTCATTCATTCGGCTGCGCCAGGTGTTAATTGTGGCACGTGGGATCCTCATTGCAGCATGAAGGATCTTTTAGTTGCCGCATGCGGGATCTAGTTCCCTGATCAGGGATCAAACCCAGGCCCCCTGCATTGGGAGTGCGGAGTCTTACCCACTGGACCACCAGGGAAGTCCCTGTGCCCCTTTAAATCTCTGTCAATCACTGAATTTCTGTTTCAGCCAACCTTCAAGTTGTGTATCATGGTCTAAGATTCATGTGCTTCCTAGAGAGAAAGAAATTTGATTGCAACTATAGTTGTTTTAGAGGTTCATGGAAAAAAGATACTTTAAAAATCTGAAATGGTGGTCATTTGGGAAAGATGACTGTCTGGGCAGGGAGTTGAGAAATTGTCTCCTGGTTGTGGATTGAAGTGGTTCCTTTGCTCAGATACCTGGCGGCATCATTGAAGACTCGTGTGTGTTACGTGGAGTCATGATTAACAAGGATGTGACCCACCCGCGGATGCGGCGCTATATCAAGAATCCTCGCATCGTGCTGCTGGATTCTTCTCTGGAATACAAGAAAGGAGAAAGCCAGGTAATGTCCCTGGCCCTATTCCTTAAATTTGATGTAAGACTCTGTTAATATGGGCAAGGGAAATAAAAAGTGTTTGTTACATGCCTACTCTGTGACCTTTACAAGTAATCTCTGATTCTTAAAACTACCCTTTACAGCAGATGATACTGACTTCCATTTTACAGATGAGGGATCTACACCTCAGAGAAGTTAGGTTAATTGCTTGAGGAACACAGCTGGTATTGGCCAAAT
>NC_041217.1:71848687-71880620 GCF_002837175.3 Physeter macrocephalus
AGACAGGAAGCCTGGCATTCCAGGGGGAGGGAAACACAGAGGCATCTCCAAGCTCCAGGTAAGGGAGCGGGAGAGCTGACAGTTCAGAAAGGAGGGGGCGGGCCATTGTCTGGCGCTGGCTCTGCCCTGAGGAGGGGACAGAGAGAGGGGGTCGGGCCATTGTGTTCAGGACTCAGCTCAGTCTTCCAGCACTAGTCAGACGGAAGGAGGAAACCTAGGAGGCACTGGGTAAGGGGTTAGGGGGGACTGGGCTGGGTGGGCGGCAAGAAGGCTGGGAGACAGTGGGGATGGGAAGAGGTGAGGGGGATGCTGGGGGAGTAGAGGTTTGGCGATATCGCTAGTGCCTTAGACACAGTAGGCACTTAATAATTATAAGTTGATTTGACTTGCTTGTGATTGTAAAAAGAGGGTAACGAAGGGCAGGGCAGGTGGGGCTAATAAGGAGAGCCAGGAAGCTGATGTTCCCCTGGACTGTGCTCTTCTGGGGCTGTCCCTGAAGCCAGAAGGGAGAGGTGGGGCGGGGGGGGGGGGTGGAAACTGGACCGGCTAGGTCATTGGTAAAGCCAGGAGTGGCTTCTCTCCTGGCTTCAGGAGCCCCTTCCTCAGTGAGGTATCCATGCTCGCTCAGGGTGCAGAAGATACGGAGTCCCTGGGGTGAGCATGGGGTAAGTGTGGGAGTGACATCCCCATCTCCCTTCCCACCTCCATCCCCACATCTACATCTCTATCCTGGGCTGAAAGCTGGCCAGAAAGGGGCTACTATTTGATGTGGTCTAGGGGCCGTGGGGGAGGAGTCCCCACTGGGGGGTCAGGGTTGAACTCAGCATTATTGTCATGGGGGTCCCCAGGCTGGGACCCAGGGCTGGGAGAGAAAGGAGCTGGGGAGCTCCCACATTGGAGCTATGAAATGGCACGGCCCCTACAGCCTGGTCCTGAACCTCTGACCCCTTCCTACCACCACCCCACCTGAACTGCTGCCTGACTCCAACCTCAGCCAACACACTTCGCCTCCCTGGCCTTGGTTTCCTGGTTTGTACAGTGAGGGAGTGGGACTCTGTCAGCTCTGAGCATTCTTGATATTTTGGGCAGGACCTGCTACATCATTTGCAGGGCCCAGTGCAAAATGAAAGTGTGGAGCTCCTGGAACAAGATCAAGACTTTCAAGACGGCAGCAGCTGGGCCTTAGACCGAGCGTGGGGACCTGCGTGACTGCGCAGGTCACATGCCCAGGAAGCCAGCCCTGGCTGTGGGCTCTGCAGGCTGCAGCAAGGGAGATGGCAGTGAAACTTGGGATCTGACTCCTGAGGCTCTGGTGCAAGACAAGCAGTGGTAGGGGCAGGGTGCCCTTCCTCTCCACCAGCCTCCTCCAGGGAACTAGACCAGAAGGCCCTTGTGGAGACAGGGGGTGGGACCTGTACCTGATGGCCTTTCTTCAGAGAGGTTTCTGTTTCCTCTTGAGTCAGGAATCACCCCAGAGGTACTGTTTCTTAGCCCATCAGAGATAGAACTTGCCACCCCCCACCCTACACACTTGCCTTCTCTATCCAAGTGGCTCAGAGCTGAGTTTCCCAGACTAGGGCAGGAGTAGGACTCCTGAGAGACAGTGTAGCTAAGGGAGTCACTCTGGTATGAGGCAGATATGAGTTTAACTTGGCTTCTGGCTGTGTAACCTCCTTTGCCTCACTTTTTTTTTTTTTTTTTGCGGTACTCGGGCCTCTCACTGTTGTGGCCTCTCCCGTTGCGGAGCACAGGCTCCGGACACGCAGGCCCAGCGGCCATGGTTCACGGGCCCAGCCGCTCCGCGGCATGTGGGATCTTCCCAGACCGGGTCACGAACCCGTGTCCCCTACATCGGCAGGCGGACTCTCAACCACTGCGCCACCAGGGAAGCCCCACTTTCATCATCTTTAAAATGGGATTATTGTGGTACCTAGCATCTAAAATTGTTGGGTAGACCAAAGCCTGATAATGCAGACTTCATATTCACTGGAGAGGCTGGGGAAAAGGAGACGTTGCCAGAAGGAGAATTCCTGGGTCTCTGGAGAAGGAGGAACTCGGCTCAGGGCATTGAATCTAACACTTCCAGAGAGGCGGGAATAGGGCAAGGACTGGGAGAGTGGGGCTGGAACCTCCTCCCCCAAGCCCCACCCACCCTATCAGAGCTCCTCCCAGAGACCCAGAAAAGCCAATCTGTTCAAGCAGAGAGGCCCCAGAGCAGGGTAGGCTCCCACTCTGAGCTTGAGGTGGGGTCTGGGTGGGAGTTTCCCTTGATTCTGAGAGTCTACAAAATGTTCTCTGGGTGGCTTAGACCATGGCTTCTCCCAAGGATCTGGCAACAAGACTCCATGAGAGTCTGGGGAAGTCTTAGGTAAGTCTTGATGGAAACAGTTGTCAGGAGGGGTTTGGCTGAGGCCAGCCCTCAGGGAAATTGAGGGAAAATGGGAGCAGAGGGAAAGGAAAGAAGGCTGAGCAGACTGATAAAGAATTCTTCTAAGGAGGAGCCTAGGCTGTCTCATCACCCTGTAGGCTTTGCTGTGGCAAGAGGGACGGAAGTTACACTACAGGAAGGACTTCCTGACCATGAGGAATGTGCATTTAAGAAGGAAGTGGGGGGCTTCCCTGGTGGCGCAGTGGTTGGGAGTCCTCCTGCCGATGCAGGGGACACGGGTTCGTGCCCCGGTCCAGGAGGATCCCACATGCCGTGGAGCGGCTGGGCCCGTGAGCCATGGCCGCTGAGCCTGCGCGTCCGGAGCCTGTGCTCCGCAACGGGAGAGGCCACAACAGTGAGAGGCCCGCGTACCGCAAAAAAAAAAAAGGAGGTGGGTTATTTATTGGAGTCGGATTAGCCCTGGGGTGTATGTGCTCTTTAACCAACAGTCAGCTGGGCTCAGGCTGAGTGGGCAGGAAACTACCCACTTTATAGCCCTTGGTGCTAGATGCCTATTAACCCTGCATTATGAGGTTCCCCCCGGAGCCTTCAGGGAGGGGGTGAGCAGCCATTATCAGGCGTTTGGGTGACCCAGAAGTATGTTCAAGCTCAGATGGGAAATTGTCTGGGTTTCCCACTGGCCTGATGCTGCCGTAAGAGTGTTAGAGATAAGACTACAGAAGGAATTTCCACAGCAAAGCCATGGATAAGAGCCTAATGCAATTGTTTTATTTATTTATTAGATTTTTAAAAGCCATTTCAAAAAATTGAAGTATAGTTAATTTACAGTGTTGTATTAGTTTCAAGTGTACAGCAAAGTGATAGTTATACATACATATATATATATTCTATTTCAGATTCTTTTCCATTATAGGTTATTACAAGATAATGAATATAGTTCCCTGTGCAATACAGTAGGTCCTTGTTGTTTGCAATTGTTTTATTTTTTAAAGACTATGGCCCAGTTGGAAGTGGGAGGTTTGAAAGTTTAGACCATTGCAGGGACTTCCCAGTAGGTAGGAATAGAGAGACCCCACCTTGTGGGTAAGTGGAAAGAGGAATATGAAAGACGGTGTCATGTCTCCTAGCTGGGAAGTCTTGAGCAAGAGGAGAAACCACTGCTAGTCTGGTTAGACTGAATGTGATGAGATAGAGGGACAGGGGAATGGCTGAAATGACCTAGAAACTTTCTGGCCTTTTAAACTTTCTGGATAGATGAGGTGAAAGAGAGAGGTGTGCCTCCTTTTAGTCCCTTCCCAATCCACCAACTTTCGCCCAAGCCAGGGATCTGTCACAACTTGAGAGGTGGAAATTCTGGTTTCCCTCGCCCAGAGCTTCCAGCGCTGGCTTTGCTGCTATGGGTACCCGGAGCGCCGCACGCCTGGCCCAGCCAGGCTGAGCCCCCATCCCCTGCCTCTGGGGCCTGGGAACCCCCCTTCTTTATTCTCTTGGATGGCACCCACGCCCAAGAGTCTGGACACCTAGGTTCTGCACTGTGTCTGGCTCAAGGGTGAGATGAGATGGGTGGCTGGGGGTGGCAGTCCCAGGGGAGGATTATGCAGAGGCTGGGAGACAGCCAGCCACTCCCTGCCCTGGGCCACTTTCCTCATGCTGCTGCTAGCCAGCCCTCCAGGCTGGACTCCCATCTCCTCCCTGCAAGAAGAGGCCTGTAGACCTGAGAGTCAGCAACCTAAGCCCATTTTGGGAGAGATCAGAGCAGGCTGATTCAGACCTGGTCTGCTTGTTTGGGTCATCAGAGGGTAGGGCTGTGTACGAGGCCCTGGGTATCAACAGATCTGAAAGTGCCAGGAGAGTCAGGTCTGAAGAATCTATATTGTGAGTGCAGGAATCTGCTCCCCAGAAAGTTCCCTGCCCAGGACCAGGCATTGGTTTGGGCTCTGGGCTATGGGAGGAGGGAAGGCAAAGAGTAAACAGCAAGAAAGACTTCACTGAGAGTAAGGTGAGAAAAGGCAAAGTGGGGCTATTGGTGCAAAGAGACCAGAAGGGCGGGATGGGGAACAGCTGGACTCCTACCCAGAGGGGAGAGTTAGGCGGGGTGAGGCCTGTGGCATGATGGAAGTGAGACTCTCTAAGGGCACTCTGGAGAGGAAACTGGCCGTCTCTCTAGCATCCCCCCCACAATACATACTTCTGCTGCCTGGGGCTATCTGATTGGCTCCCAGGGAGGATGTGGTAAAGACCGCTCACCCAGAGAGTGGCGGGTGCCTGTTTCCCCAGAGCCGTCTGGTGACAGCCTCTGGCTGAGCATGGCCCTTCCAGCCCTGGGCCTGGACTACTGGAGCCTCCTGGGCCTTTTCCTCTTCCAGCTGCTTCTGCTGCTCCTGCCACCACCGACGACTGCACAGGGTGACGGGCAGGGGCCCACACCCAGGGTCAAATACTACGCAGGTAAGTGTCTGATGGTCAGGAAGTGTCGGGGTGGCAACACTGGGCTGACTGAGAAAGGAGTGAATGATGAAACTCACCTGGGGCAGAGATTGAGGAAAGGGAAGCCAGGGGACCAGGGGGCCAGGGGCGTTGTGCCTTCTGGTTCTCCAGAGTTGGTGATTTTTCTTTCCCTCTTTAAATGTCACTGTTGTCAAACTGGTCACCTCAAACCCGTAACTGCTTTCATGCCCTCAAGTGCCCCAAAGCCAAGGCCCCTGCCAGAAGAGCATCTGTGGGCCTGGTGACCCAGGACACAGCAGGACACACAACTGCACAGATGATGCTGGACCACGTCATGCCCAGTACTGTGGACACCAAGAATACAAGAACTCAGTGTGGCCTGGCTGGGATATGGACTCTGGGACCCTTTAGGCACAGCTTGGCTGGTTTCTTACTGAGGCTGTGGTTACTGCTGGTCTTCCACCTCCAGGGAAAAGATTCAGGAAGGAACATGGGCCCTGTAGGAGTTGTAGGGACAGTCTCCTGGGCACAGCTGTGTCTTTAGCGTCTTTCTGGGGCAACGTGGTAAAGGAAACACATGTTGCCCGTTGATGGAGGGGCCTCCTCTGTTGGGTGCTGGGATTACAACATAAACAGGACTCAGCCCCTGCCCTCAAAGTGCTGATGGTCCCAAGGGGGAGGCAGATGAACAGACAACCACACTTTGAGGCGGTCAGTTCAGTAACAGAGGGGTGTACACAGTTCTGGGGAAGCCGGCCTCTCCAGCACCTTGCCACACGTTTCCCCAGCTCCTCCTCTTGGTTGGTCCTAAGAGTCTCTGAGCCTCCAAAGGTAACAATTAGCTAGTCAGTCCTCTAACTAATTCAAAAGTACAAATGTGCTCATGAGAGAGGATTTCAGAAGCTCCTCCCCCCTTGCTGATATGCCAGGGGACCAGGCACACACGCCCCACCTCTGCCACACCACGGTGATGGGGAGACCTCAGGGAACCTCCCACAACCAGCTGGAATCCCATGCCCAGGTGACATCTAGGCGCTTGCAAGAAACTTTGGAGAAAAACGTTTCCTTTCTGTTCAGCCTATGGCAGTGATTCTTGTGGTGGAAATTTCCTTCAGTAGAGGCGGGGAGGAAAGTGGGGCTGGTGAGTGGGGCCCCTACAACCCACAGCTACTCTTGACACAGTCCTATCCACATCTAGCTTTCCTGTCTGTGGCCGCCAATGCCTCCCTGCCGTCTCTCTGCCTTCTGCTCTCTCCACGGGTGAGGACCAACGTGTCCTCCCCCACCGCAGCCCCCAGGCCTGGAAGAGCATCCATTGTGCCTCACTTTATTTCCTGTTCCTTTGTCTGTCTCTTGGGTACAGGCCACCCTCCCCCAGCCCCAGTCTGTCATTACCCTGTCTCTGGCTGCCTTTCCTCTCTACTGTGAGCTCAACACACAAAGCTCCTATGGCTGCCAGCAGGGTGGGATGAAGCGGGGAGCTGCTGATGAAGAGTGGGTCCAGTTGCCAAGGTCTGGGGAGCACACTCTGCCAGCCCTTTTCTTCCCCTGATTTTATCTCAGAAATCAGCTGCTTGCCCACTGACTTCTCATCACTGTCTCCTTCTCACCACCTCTCAACAGGGGATGGACGCAGAGCTCTTAGCTTCTTTCACCAGAAGGGCCTCCAGGATTTTGACACTCTGCTCCTGAGTGGTGATGGAGACACTCTCTATGTGGGGGCTCGAGAGGCCATTCTGGCTTTGAATATCCAGGATCCAGGGGTACCAAGGCTGAAGAACATGGTGAGAGGCCAGGGGAAGGGCACGGGCTGGGAGTGAGGAGGGGGCCGACAGCTGCCCTGTGCTTGGGCTGCTTACGCATGAATAACCACCCAATTTGCTGTTACCTATAATCAGCAATTCTTTTATTAAAAAATATTTATTTATTTTATTTGTTGGCTGCGTTGGGTCTTCGTTACAGTGTGCGGGCTTCTCTCTAGTTGTGGCCCGCGGGCTCCAGAGTGCGTGGGCTCTGTAGTTGCGGCACGCGGGCTCTCTGGTTGTGGCTCGCGTGCTTAGTAGTTGTGGTGTGCAGGCTTAGTTGCCCTGTGGCATGTGGGATCTTAGTTCCCTGACCAGGGATTGCACCTGCGTCCCTGCATTGGAAGGCGGATTCTTAACCACTGGACCACGAGGGACATCCTCAACAATCAGCAATTCTTCGTATAGACATATATATATGATCGGTATAACAGACAAGAAACACTATAGTGGCCTCACTATTCATTGGTACCATGAATACTGGTTGAATAATATTAATTACTAAAATGGCTGATATGGAAATCATTGACATATGAGAGAAACATTGACTCAAATTATATCAATAATATGATATCCACCCACTGGTAGAAATCACTGAAGCTTCTGTGTTAAATTACAGTCACCCCCCTACTCATGGGAACAACATGAGGGAGAAAGGGAGAGGGAAGGAAAAAAGGGAGGGAGGGAGCTAGCAATTACTGAGCATCTCCACGATTTGTTTTGCTCAATGTGTGGTCTGTGGGCCACCTGCACACATGGGATGCCAATTAAAAATACAGATTCTGGGCTTCCCTGGTGGCACAGTGGTTAAGAATCTGCCTGCCAATGCAGGAGACACGGGTTTGAGCCCTGGCCCAGGAAGATCCCACATGCCGCGGAGCAACTAAGCCCATGCGCCACAACTACTGAGCCTGCGCTCTAGAGCCTGCGAGCCACAACTACTGAAGCCCGTGTGCCTAGAGCCCGTGCTCCGCAACAAGAGAAGCCACCGCAATAAGAAGCCTGTGCACCGCAGGGAAGAGTAGCCCCCATTCCTCCCAACTAGAGAAAGCCCACACGCAGCAACGAAGACCCAACACAGCCAAAAATAATAAATAAATAAATAAATATAGTTTTTTAAAAATACAGATTCTCTGAGGTGTGAGGAACTGACATTTTAAACAATTTCCCCAGGAAATGCTGTGTTTTTTTTGCCAACTGCTGCTTTTATACCATGCATGGCATTAGGTGCTTTAAATATGCTACCTAGTTGTGCCCTCCAGAAGCCTGTGCAATTGACCAAGATCACTCAACCAGTAAGTGGCTGAGTCTACATTCAAACTCAGGTCTGATTCCATAGGCCATGTTCTACCATGGAGCTGTGTCCTAATGAATAACAGTATCATCAGAGTAATAGCCAGGGTCACAAAGTGAGGTTATTATAGCCCACCAGCATGTAACTAACCACTATGCCTGCTGGTGATTTCATATCAGAGCCAAGGGGGGATGGTAGGTCAGAGCTAGAGCTGAAGACCTCATTCCCTTTATCTCCCCTTTCCCAATGCCCCACTTCAGATACCCTGGCCAGCCAGTGACCGAAAAAAGAGTGAATGTGCCTTTAAGAAGAAGAGCAATGAGGTAAGTAGAGGTGGAGATACTGGGGCTCTGGTAGAGAACCCTGGTGTCCCTAGACCATCACTGGATGATCTCAGGTTGGGCAGGCAGCAGAGGATGCTTGTCTGCATGATAAATGCCTGCATCGTGTTCTATAAAGACAGACTGGGACTGCCTCAGCATTGCCCTGCCCTTCTCCCTACTAGGGAGTGATGGAGCAGCCTCTGGGGGTCCAGGAGTTTGGGGCAAGTGCCCTGGAGGACTGAATTCTCTATCTCCCCCAGACACAGTGTTTCAACTTTATTCGTGTCCTGGTCTCCTTCAATGCCACCCATCTCTACGCCTGTGGCACCTTCGCCTTCAGCCCTGCTTGTACCTTCATTGTGAGTTATCTGGCACCAGCTCTCAGGCCCCAAGCATCCCTCCTCACTTCTACTCCCAGCTCATCCTCTGCAGCTCTGGAAAACTCTGGCTTTCCAGACGCAGGACCCTTGTGAGCTTCCTGGCCCCAAACCAATTTTCCTCTACATTCCCTCCCCTTCCTCCCTCACGCCCCTCCTTTCCCAGACATGAAACTCTGGCGTTCTGGCCCCCCAGCCACTCCCCCTCTCTAGGAACTCCAAGATTCCAACCTGTTGCCCATCTCGGAGGACAAGGTTGTAGAGGGGAAAGGCCAAAGCCCCTTCGACCCCGCCCATAAACACACGGCTGTCCTGGCAGGTGAGTATGAGGTTCCCTGGTCCACCCCAGCAACTGCTTTCCCTGGTCACTCTGTGACATATGGAATCTGACAATTTCCTGAAAAGCAGGGGACAGAGGGAGGAGAAGCCAGGAGCCTCGGAGCACAAAATCAGAGGGAGAATCAGGTACTCCAAACACCAGCTCCTGCTGAAACTGCCACAAAGGAGGTGGAGCGAAATGGATATGGAGAGCTGCACAGAGGCGGGTGGGTCCAGGAAGGGTCTCAGGCAGGGAAGAGGCCTGAGATTCAGTCATTTGTTCCACAAGTATGCTCTGTATGAATGCCCCCTCTGGTGTGCCAGGCATTGTGCTAGGGACTGTAGGGATTACAAAGAAGAAATCATGGTGCTGTGCCCTCCCGGACACAAACCATTAGACTTCCCACCCTGGCTTCCTGAAGGCGGTGGACTTTGACTGAGTGGGACCTTGAAAGATAGGTAGATGGGCAGGGAAGGTGTTCCATGAAGAAAAGGGTAGGACTTTCAGGGACGGAAACAAAACGAAGCCATCTTCGGGCAACAATGAGTGATTCTAACTGGCAAGTGGTTTAGCTGGGCATGGGAGGGAGAAGCCAGAGAAAAGTGCCAAAACACTGAAGGCCATAAGGTTGGCCATTCCCTCTGGGCAGAAGGACCTAAGAACGGTGCTCAGTGGGGGGCTGTGAGCTGGGCTTTGGGATTCTATAGGAAGGTGCAGAACACACGAAGGAGGCCAGAGACTGATGTGAATGCTGACAGGTCTGAGGAGGGCAGGGGCACCCTCCAACTGATGGGGTCTCCCCTCCTCTTCCCACACTAGATGGGATGCTCTATTCCGGCACCATGAACAACTTCCTGGGCAGTGAGCCCATCCTGATGCGCACACTGGGACCCCAGCCTGTCCTCAAGACGGACAATTTCCTCCGCTGGCTGCAACGTAAGGACCTGAGCCCCACCCAGCACAGGTCTGGCCCCCTTCCCCAAGTCCCAGAGACCTGGCACTGTGAACTGCTGTTAATTCACTCAACTCTTGTTTGTTGAGGCATACAGTGTGCAAGGCAGTACTGTTAGGCATTGGCGGTACTGCAGGGAAGAAGACAAAGCTCCCGTCCTCTTGAAGCTTTCATCTTACATAAATAATTAAAGAAGTACCAGTCGCTCCCCGCCCCCACCCCCCACCCATGGCTACGTCTCGACCAGCTGTGGGACCCGAGAGGTCGTGTCTCCTGTCCTCCAGAGCCAAGGGTTTTCACAAAGGGGAAGCCAGGGCATCCAGGTGCTCCATCTCTTAGCCCATCTGCCCCGCCCCTGCAGCGGACGCCTCCTTCGTGGCAGCCATCCCTTCGACCCACGTCGTCTACTTCTTCTTCGAGGAGACAGCCAGCGAGTTTGAGTTCTTCGAGAAGCTCCACACATCCCGGGTGGCCAGAGTCTGCAAGGTCTGCAGCCTGGGCGGCAGGCGGGGCTGGCTGTGGAGAAGCCAATGGGGAGATGGCAGAGGCGGGGCTGAGCGGGACCAATGGAAGTGAGGGGCGGGGAAGAGGGCGAGGTCACGTGGGGGCAGAGGGCGTCCCCTGACTCCTCCGGTGACCCTAGAACGACGTGGGCGGCGAAAAGCTGCTGCAGAAGAAGTGGACCACCTTCTTGAAGGCCCAGCTACTCTGCGCCCAGCCGGGGCAGCTGCCCTTCAACGTCATCCGTCACGCTGTCCTGCTGGCAGACAATTCGTCCACCGACCCCTATGTCTACGCTGTCTTTACCTCTCAGTGGTGAGCAGCCAGGCGGGAACGTGGCGGCTGGAAGCGGGATTACGGGTCAGCACCCTTGTTGCCCTGGCCCGCCAGGGAGGGTAGGAACTGATGTGAGCCGAGCACATACTCCACACTTCACATATGAAGGCATTTGATCGTCACCATCTCCCAGGAATTTGACTAATGCCCTTAATGTAGATGGGAAAAATAAAGCTCAGAAAGGTTCTTATTAGTTTGTATCCTGCCTGGTTCCAAAAAGGATAGGAGGCAGCTTACAAAAGGCAAACATTAAAATAAAATAAAATCCATGAGGAAATGGAAATAAAAGGAGAATAAGAGAACCCAGGGATCCGGTCAGCACATTACACATGTGCTTTACAAATGTGCATTACAAATGTGCAGTCCTGGGATGTCGGCACAAATTTAGTTCTGAGCTTCCTAATGGTCAGAGCAAAGAGTGAAACACCACCAGCGACATAAGATAAAAATACAGTCATTGCTTGGAGGCTGAGAAAGTTTAACTTACTTGCTGTGGTCTGGTACCTGCTGACAATATGTCAGGTATCAAAGATACCTGTTGTAAGCAGGGTCTGGTATCTATGGCATCCAGAACTGAGAATATGGTGTATGTCACAGGTTAAAGAGAACAAGAGAGACCTTTTGTCTCCACAGACCAAGGCTGAAGGAATAAAAATAGTTGTAGTCAGGCTCTGGTTGATTATCTGAGGACCAGGAATACATGGGATCCCCAAAGAGGAACACTTCATCTGGAGCCTGTTGGGCAGCTGGTTATACTGCCCCTCCCATGGGGGCCCAGTCTGGGCAGGCCAGGCAGGAGACACCCAGGGCATGAGCCCCATTTAATTCTCATTAAAGATAATCACACCTCAGATCCTAAGATGGGCTAGAGTCTGGGGCTCTCCTAGCCCTTATCACCACAGCTGGGGGCTGACCCAGCCCTTCATCCTCCTGCTCTTCTAGGGTTTCTCACCAAGGGTGGGCCAGGGCTGGAAGGGGAGCTTCCTGGTATAGCAGAGGAGGTTACAGACAATGTCCCCTCTGGCTTTCTCCAGGCAGGTTGGTGGGACCAGGAGCTCTGCTGTCTGTGCTTTCTCACTCAAGGACATCAAGCATGTCTTTGAGGGGAAGTATAAGGAATTGAACAAAGAGACTTCACGCTGGACTACTTACGGGTTCCCTGATATCAGTCCTCGGCCAGGCAGCGTGAGTACTACCCACCCCACTGAGCAAACCCTGCCTCCCCAGACACATAATATGCATGTCAAAGTACCTATCACGGCATAATAAATGCTAGTGTTCCCCGCACCCCCAGGTCCTGTCTGCTCAGATATTCACCCATTCTGGCTGCCCACATTCCACATGTGTCCAACCCCATCCTAAACACAGGGCAGCACCCCTTCACCCCAGCTGAGTGCACCCCAAATACCTGGGTATATCACTAAGGAAACAAGGGAGCATGGGCTGTGCCAAGGACTGTCTTGGGCATCTTCACCTGCATTTCTTATTTAACTGTTGTTTTTTGATCAGAGTGTATATGTACAGCATTTAAACAATCATATAGATTTACATGGTTGGTTACAAAAAACAGCCTTGTTTCCTATTCTCAGCACTTTTTCCTCTCTAGAGACAACCACCTTCAACTTTTTTAGCTGGTTCTTTTGATATTTATCTCTAAATCTTGAAATACTTTTCTTGCTACTTCTTGATGTTTCAGTGTCAGGCAGTGTCTATTGAATTCCCATTCTGGATGGTGAGGATTTAACCATGTCCCCCACCTGCACTCAGCGATGTGCTGGAACTGGTTTGCAGCAACTAGCAAGAACCCTTTGTGCATCTCTTTACAAATACAAGTTCAGTGACAATACATTGATAGCTTGAAATCAGCCATGGTGGGAATAATACATCATGGAAATCAGCAAACACTTCAAATCAGAGGTCCCCCTGCTCTTCGTTCCCCAGAGCTGCCTTATCAACACACCACTGCACCCACCCCTCATCTCCCAACATTGCTTTATAGTAATTTTGGTTAGATCAATATTTATATTATGATTCATTATTCACAACTGAGCCAGGTAGTAAGCCATGATTATTTTTCCTTTTTGCATAATTTAAAATTTTTCCCTGGGGTTAGTAATTATCTTGATTACTATTATTTTTTTTTGCTTTGTTTTCTTTCTTTTTTTTTTTTTTTGTGGTATGCGGGCCTCTCACTGTTGTGGCCTCTGCCGTTGCAGAGCACAGGCTCCGGACGCACAGGCTCAGTGGCCATGGCTCACGGGCCCAGCTGCTCCGCGGCATGTGGGATCTTCCCGGACCGGGGCACGAACCCGTGTCCCCTGCATCGGCAGGCGGATTCTCAACCACTGTGCCACCAGGGAAGCCCTTTGCTTTGTTTTCTAAGCTCTTATCTTTAATTCAATCCCAAACTCTTCCTCAGTTATCTGAATCTCTTTTAATAACAGATCCATTAGGTATTCTAAGAGTTTCATCTTCCCAGAGATCCTTCCTATCTGCTGCAGTCTGTACTATATCTACATCTTAACTACATCCGGGACACAGCTGCCATCCTGGAATCTCCCTTCCTCATCATTCTGGGCATTCCCTTTGCCTCTTTCTTGTGACAATCTGGTGTTTCTTGCATCCCACAACTTCCTCTCTTTTCTTTTTTTTCACTATCTTATTTTAGTGGAGATTCCCGGAAAGGGATACATGGCAGGTAAATTTTTTTGAGACCTTGAATGTCTGAATATGTCTTTATTCTACATTCACATTTGATAGTTTGCCTCGGTGTATCTAATTCGAGACTAGAAATAATTTTCCTTCCAAACTTTGAAGGATTCCTCTATTATCTTCTAGCTTCCAGTGCTGCTGTTGAGAAGTCTAAAGCTATTGTGATGCCCAACTCTTTGAATGTCACCTGTTTTGTTTTGTTTTTTTCTCACTGGAATCTTGTAGGACCTTTTTTGTGTTGCTGGTTGTTTTGAAATTTTTCATGATATTGTGCCTTGATGATATCTGTTCGTTCATTGTCTGGACATTCAATTTGCCCCTTAATCCTGGAATTTTAGTTCTTTCAGTTCTAAGAAGTTTTCTTGAACTATTTCCTCCTGTTCCCTTTTCATTCAACAAATATTTTTTGAGGCCACCTGTCACTGTTGTAGGCACTGTAGCAGTGAACAAAACAGACAAAAGTCTCTTTCCTCATGGAGCTGACATTCTAATGTCAGAATGTTTTTTCACTTCTTTCTGGACCTCCTGGACTAGTCCTCTACCTTTTAAAATCCTTGAAAAGATTTTTTCCATGTCTTTGGTTTTGTTCTACTTTCTGAGAGAGTATCTCAATTTTATCTTCTTTTTTTTTTTTTCCCCATTACGCGGCCCTCTCTGTGGCCACTGTTGTGGCCTCTCCCGATGCGGAGCACAGGCTCCGGACGTGCAGGCTCAGCGGCCGTGGCTCACGGGCCCAGCCGCTCCGCGGCATGTGGGATCTTCCCGGACCAGGACACGAACCCGTGTCCCCTGCATCGGCAGGCGGACTCTCAACCACTGCGCCACCAGGGAAGCCCTCAATTTTATCTTCTGATCCTTCTATCAGATTTTTAATTTCTGCTATCAGATATTTAATTTACTAGATTTTTTGAGCTTTGAATATGTCTTTTATTTTTTATTTTTATTTTTTTTTGCGGTACGCGGCCCTCTCACTGTTGTGGCCTCTCGCTTTGCGGAGCACAGGCTCCGGATGCGCAGGCTCAGCGGCCATGGCTCACGGGCCCAGCCGCTCTGCCGCATGTGGGATCTTCCCGGACCGGGGCACGAACCCGCCTCCCCCGCATCGGCAGGCGGACTCCCAACCACTGCGCCACCAGGGAAGCCCTGAATATGTCTTTTATAAACATGTTCCATTATAGAGAATTTTAAATATATAAAAAGTGGACAGAATAGTGTAATGGACCTCCGTACACCCATCAGCCAGCTTCAACTCATAGCCAATCAAACTGTTTCATCTATACCCCACCCACTTCTCCTCTTATTATTTTGAAGCAAATTCTGGTCATTGTTTCATTTCATCTGTATTAGTTTCCTATGGCTGCCGTAACAAATTACCACAAACGTGGTGGTGTGAAACAACAGAAATTTATTCTTTCACAGTTCTGGAGGCCAGGTGTTTGAAATCAAAGTGTCAGCAGGGTTGGTTCCTTCTGGAGGCTCTGAGGGAGAATCTATTCTATGCCTCACTCTGAGCTTCTGGTTGGCTGCTGGAAACCCTTGGTGTTCCTTGGCTTGTAGGCACATCACTCCAATCTCTGCCTCTGTCATCACGTTGCCTTATCTCTGTATGTCTCCTCCACTTCTCTTATACGGACATTTGTCATTGGATTTAGAGCCCATTGTAATCCAGAATGAGTCATCTTTTTAAAAAAGATATTTTATTTATTTATTTATTTATTTGGCTGCGTCGGGTCTTAGTTGCGGCATGCGGGATCTTTCATCGCGTTGCGCGGGCTTCTCTCTAGTTGTGGTGTGCGGGTTTTCTCTTCTCTAGTTGTGGCGCACAGGCCCCAGGGCGTGTGGGCTCTGTAGTTGTGGCATGTGGGCTTAGCTGCCCTGTGGCATGTGCGAACCTAGTTCCCCGACCAGGGACTGAACCCACATCCCTTGCATTGGAAGGCAGATTCTTTACCACTGGACCACTAGGAAAGTCCCCAGAATGAGTCATCTTGAGATTTTTAATTATGTATACAAAGACCCTTTCTGCAAATAAAGTCACATTCACAGGTTTTAAACGGACATGTCTTTTGCGGGGCTACCATTCATCCCATTACCTCATCCATAAATATTTTAGTATGTATGTCCAAAGGATAAGGGCCTTGAAAACAACAACATAGCCATAGTACCATTATCACACCAAAAAATTAATAATAGTTCCTTAATCTAATATGCATTTAGTGTTCAAATTTCTAATAGTCTCACAGATATCATAAGGGTTTTTTAAAAATATTGTTTGTTTATTGGAATCAAAATCCAAATAAGATCTGTAAATTTTGATCTGTAAATCTGTTGCTCTTTTCAGTCTCTTTTAGTCTGTATGTTCCCTTTCCAACTTCTTTTTTGCTCTTGCAATTTATTTGTTATGTAGAATTTTCCACAGTCTGGATCTTGATTTTGCATCTCTATGATGGAGTTTAAGTATTTTCTGTAAATTGGTTGGTGTTTGGATCTAGAGACGTAATCAGATTAAAGTTTGATTTTCGGGAGCAAAACTACCTCATAGTGGTAGTGTGGTCTTCTTTCAGGAAGTATGTAATCTCTGGCCACACTCTTTGAAATAAGAACTCCTCTTTTGTAGCATTATGTTCTTCTTTCATGGGTATACTATCTTCATACTTATCTCTCTTAAGATAGTAATGATACTTCGTTGTGGTTTTCTTTTCTCTGAGTCATTTCTGTTTCCTCTTAGGTTTTTGTTTATTCATTTTTTCCATTTCCTTGTTCTGATCTCTTTCATGTTCATGGTTTCACTCACATATCTGGTAATCCTTGGCTATCTACTCATATGTAAGAGGGAGGGACCATGAAGCTGTGTGGAAACTCTGCACCCTGGGCATGACTTGGCAACTTGAGCTCCGTGATAGCTCCACTGAGGTTGGTCTGGCTGGACTGCTTTGTTGGGGACCTTCAATGTCAATATCTTTAAGTCTTTCCTCTTGGACCTCTAGTCAGTTTTCCTGGAGTAGATTTTTCCAGTCTTCTGCCTGGAGGGAGATGGTCTGGCTCCTGGTGTATGGGAGCCATGGGGAGAGAGGGCTGGGTGTGGGGGAAGAGTCTCAGCAGGTACTATGTCTACTTGGATTTAATCCCCTGCTTTCATGGTGGTGTCACCCATCTCTGCTGTACTCCATTCAGAGTCCCTCTGTCTTACCCTCTCCAGAGAATAAACCTCCAGTTTGGGGCTAGGGTATGGAAGGGACAGTCACTCAGTGGCATGGAGCTGGGAGGAAATCTGCCTGCTTCTTAAAGAGACTTTCAAATAATCTTCTTTATTCAGCCCCTCCTTTACCCCATTTCCAGAGGTGACTGGGGCCACTAATCCGTGAACTTCAGGAATTCTGCCTTATAAATCAGATAGTTTGGGGTTATCCCTGGGCTGCCTTAAGAAGATTCTTTTATCCTGTTAAATAAGTCTTTTCCTATTTGTTCATTTGCTTTCCAGCTTCCAAAATGTGGCTGCTTTTGCCTCCTCTCCTGTTCTCCCCATCCCTGTAGGTTTGTGTCTTTAAAAAAAAAAAAAAATCCCTTTGGGAGGAAGTGAGAGTAAGTGCATATGCTCATTCTGGCATCAAAATGAAATACAGATGTTATTACATCACTTTACAGGTGAGGAAGTTGCAACTCATAACTTGTCTGAGGACATATCTTGTAGTTGACAGAGCTGGGGCTGGTGTTAAGACAGTGCTCTTGGAAATGAAGGACAAGAATCGTGACCAAAGATCAGGACACAGTTGTCCCAAAGCCACAGTATGCTGGTGTTGGCAGGGCCTTTCGAGAACAGCCGGTCCAACCCCCTCATTTTATGAGTAAGAAAAAGAAGGCCCAGAATGGAGAAGGGACTCTCCCAGAGTCACGCATCAAATTCATGCCACACCATGATGAGAAACACTCCCTGTTCACCACCCCTTTCTGTGACATCGTTCATTCAATTACTGACTCAACGAGCATTTATTGGGCACCAACTGTGTGCCAGGTCCTGTGTTAAGCCTGGGCTTACAGACATGAGTTCAAGGTGGTCCTTGTCTGCAAGGGACCCTCACTCTACTTCCTGCTGGTAGCCAGGCATCCTTGGTGAAGGTGATGATGGAGGAAAATAATGACAGCTAATGTTTATGAAATACTTACTTTATGCCAAGCACTGTTCTAATTACTTTTCATGTATTGGTGCATTGCATCCTCACAGCAAGCCTGTGATGTATTGGTAATAGGCCCATTACTCTGTTAAGGAACCTCAGGCACGCTGAATTCAGAGTCTGGAATTCAAAGCCAGGCAGTTCCCGAGTCCAGCTTTAATCCCCATCCTGAAATGAGGACTGCCAAGAGGAAGGGAGGCAAAGGAGATTAGCCAAGCGGGAGGGAGGGAGGGAAGAGGCAATGGGTGAGTTGAAGGAAGAAGAAAGCTGACCTGGTCTGCCTCCTCCCCCTTCAGTGCTCGGAGGGCCCCTCCTCTGATAAAGCCTTGACCTTCATGAAGGACCATTTCTTGATGGATGAGCCGGTGGTGGGGACACCCCTGCTGGTGAAGTCTGGTGTGGAGTACACACGGCTTGCGGTGGAGACAGCCCAGGGCATCAACGGGAATAGCCATCTGGTCATGTACCTGGGCACCAGTGAGTAAAGGGCTCAAAGCCACCCCTCAGGGGACCAGAGCAGGGACTGCAACTCGGGTTGAGGAGGGAAACCTTTGAGTTCATTCACTCAGGCATTCATTCAACAAATGTTTTCTGAGCACCTACTTTGTGCCTGGCACCCTGCTAGGCTCTGAAAATACAGTGGGAGAACAAAACAGCCCTGTCCCTACCTTCTCTGAGCTTTCAGTCTGGTGGGGGAGAGAAACATGGAGGGCTTTGGTGACCTTAACAAGAAGTGTTTATCTTATGGGGAAGACATGCTAGAGAGGTGAAGAGTGAGGGAGGATAGAGGGGGATCTGGAAACATCGAGAGTAGAGATCACAGATCACGCTTCAGGAAGCTTGGCTGTGAAGGGGAAGAGGGGAAGGGGAGGTAACTGGAGGAGGGCGTGGGATCCAGCCAGCAATCTTTTTAAAGATGGGAAAGATCGTCAGGATCCAGTAGAGAGGGAGATGGCGAAGAGATGGGCAGGTGAGGGGCTAAATGGCAGGTTAAGTTGCAGAGGCAGCAGGAAGCCTGGTTCTAGAACCAGGTGGAGGGACTGGTCGTGAGTGGGGGAGGTACAGACCTCTGCTGGGATGGGAGTGAAGGAGTAGAAGGGGGGATAAGACTGGAAGGGGGAATGTATAGACTTGTGGGGGAAATGGGCAAGAAGTAGAGGGAGCTCTTTTGTGAAGGCTTTTGTGTTTTCTACGAAGTAGGACACAAGGTCATGGGTGGGGCGGGGGGGTGGAGACTGAGGGGTAGAAAAGGTGGGAGGTTTGAGGAGAGAGGAATAGTTTCAAATATTCATCGTAGAAAGAAGGAGAGGGACTTCCCTAGTGGCACAGTGGTTAACAATCCGCCTGCCAATGCAGGGGACACGGGTTCGATCCCTGGTCCGGGAAGATCCCATGTGCCGCGGAGCAACTAAGCCCGTGCACCACAACTACTGAGCCTGTGCTCTAGAGCCCGCGAGCCACAACTACTGAGCCCGTGCTCCTAGAGCCCGTGCTCTGCAACAAGAGAAGCCACCGCGATGAGAAGCCCACGCACCACAATGAAGAGTAGTCCCCGCTCTCTGCAACTAGAGAAAGCCTGCGCGCAGCAATGAAGACCCAACACAGCCAAAAATAAATAAATTTATTAAAAAAAAAGAAAGAAAAAAGGAGAGACAGTCTGCGGGGGAGATGGGGAAGATTGCCAAGCATATATTATATTGAGGGCCTGGCTGAGGTGGATGACCTTGAGCTTTAGTGGAAGAAACCCATCAGGTTCATTCATTCTTTTAGGACATCAGCTGTGCATATATTGGGTATACAATAGAGAACAAAACAGACAAAAATCTAGCTCCTTTTTGGAGTGCGAGGGGACAGACAATAAACATACTGAAGAGTCAATTACTTGGTACATTATGAGATTAGAAAATAAACAGAGCAGTGTGTGGTCAGGAATGCCAGTTGGGGTGGTAGTAATTTTTAAAAGGGTGGTCAGGGTAGAACTCACTGAAGTGCCTTTGAGTAGAGACACTTGATGGGGGTGAGGGAGGCTGGTGATGTGATTTTCTACAGAAGTGCTCAGCAGTCCACTGCCCCGTGTCCATGGAGAAAGGGGACGGTTTGGTTCCTCCAGGCATGGAGTTTTATCAGGCAGCTGCAGAGGAAGGGCCGAGAGGCAAGGGATTTCCAGCCATTTCCAAGCAAGCTCCATCTCCGTGGCATAGAGGGAAACGGTCTGACAGATCTGTGTCCAGTGCACACTTCAGAGGGAACTTTCTGACAGCTGGGGAAGCCATCTGGAGTCAGAGAAGGAGTACGAGAGGGGTGTGTAGATGGGGTCAGACAATTTCAGCTCTCTCTGTCTCTTCACAGGCACAGGGTCCCTCCACAAGGCTGTGGTGAGTGGGGACAACAACGCTTATCTGGTGGAGGAGATCCAGCTGTTCCCTGACCCTGAGCCTGTTCGCAACCTGCAGCTGGCCCCCACCCAGGTGGGAAGGGGCCTGACCCTCAGATGGCCTTCTAGTGGGGCAGGCCTTGGGTGCTGGGTCCTTCCTAGGTGTGGCGAGGACGCCCTGACACTCTCCATCTCTCTTCCAGGGAGCAGTGTTTGCAGGCTTCTCAGGAGGCATGTGGAGGGTTCCCCGAGCCAACTGTAGTGTCTACGAGAGCTGTGTGGACTGTGTCCTTGCCCGGGACCCTCACTGTGCCTGGGACCCGGAGTCCCAAATCTGCTGCCTCCTGCCCACCCCCATCCCGTGAGTGCCAGTCACCCAGCTTATGGTCTTCCTCCTTCCAGGTGCTACTAACACATTCCCTGCAAGATTCTCCCGGCCTGTGGGGGGCTCCTCCAGGGATGGAGTTGCATCAGGCAGTTTTGAGCTGTTCCAGCCATCTCTGGGCTTCTCTTCCCCTCCTCTCTGTTCTACCTAGTCTCCCAGACCCACCTTCTTCCCCCCTGCACTTCGCTCTCTTGCTCCCTCCTCCTCCCACTCTTGGCTGTTTCAAGGGATAATTTTTGCTTTCCCTGCCTTCTCAGGGAGTCCTGGAAGCAGGACATGGAGCGTGGGAACCCAGAGTGGGCATGTGCCAGTGGCCCCGTGGGCCGGAGCGGAAGGCCTCGGAGCCGCCCCCAAATCAGTGAGTGTGGGACCAGGGGTGGCACAAAGGCTCGGGAGGACTTCTGGGAGGGGGTGGGCATTTCTGCCTCAGTTTCTCCCCCAGCACCTGCCTGGCTTGAGACCTGAATACCCAGAGTTGGACTGGATTGGGATGTAGGCTGTAGGGAGGAGGGATAGGAATTCTAAGCTGGGATTCAGGATTGGGGTTGAAGTTGCTTCTGGTGTCAGAGTTGGAGTCAGTTGCACTGGGGAGGTTAGGATGGGGCCCAGACTGGAGATAGGAAAGGGGTCAGAGTTGAGTTTCGGAGTTGAAATAGAAGTTGGAGGTGGGAGTTGGGGCCCACATGTCGGGTAGAGACTCCCTCCTGCCTGCTCTCTCCTTAACCTTTGGCCCCTTTCCCTTACCTACAGTTAAAGAAGTCCTGGCTGTCCCCAACTCTATCCTGGAGCTCCCCTGCCCGCATCTCTCAGCTCTGGCCTCTTACCACTGGAGTCACGGCACAGCAGCGATCCCGGACATCTCTTCCACAGTCTACCGTGGCTCCCTCTTGCTGCTACTGCGAGATGGGGTGGGGGGTCTCTATCAGTGCTGGGCCACTGAGAATGACTTCTCATACCCTGTGGTCTCCTACTGGGTGGACAGTCAGGACCAACCCCTGGCCCTGGATCCTGAACTGGCGGGCATTCCCCGGGAACGCATGGAGACCCCGCTGACCAGAGTCGGTGGTGGGGCTGCCCTGGATGCCCCGCGGTCCTACTGGCCCCACTTCCTCACCGTCACTGTACTCCTTGCCTTAGTGCTTTCAGGAGCCCTCATCCTCCTCCTCGCCTCCCCTTTGGGGGCACTCCGAGCCCGGGGCAAGGTCCAAGGCTGTGGGACCCTGCCCCTTGGGGAGAAGGCCCCATTGAGCAGGGAGCAGTGCCTCCAATCCCCCAAGGAATGCAGGACCTCTGCCAGTGATGTGGACGCTGACAACAACCTCCAGGGCACTGAGGTGGCTTAAACTCGGTATAGGCTGGAGCTGTCGGGTAGGGCAGGGCGCCTGGCCGTGCTGGCTGGGGGGACCGGGAGCAGTGCAGCCCTGACTAGGGTGGGAGTAGCACAGAAGACCACCTTCCTCCCACAAGAGGACCTTCTCCGCCACTCTGTGCCACCGATAGCACTCAGTGGGGCTGGGCACAGCGGCCTGACTCCCCTATGGGACTCCCTTCTGCCAAGCACGTGGCCTCTCTAATGGGGGCTGCCCCAGACCTGGACCTAGGCTATGATAGGAGGACCTAGAGAGGATCCTTCAATTCTGGCCATTCTGGGACCTTCCAGAAACATACTGCTACAGGAGACCCTAAAACACCAAACACCTAAGCAACTGTAAGATAGCACACCACACCTGGAGACTCCACTCTAAAAGCAGCTGCCACCTTGGACACCAACACTCGCCTCTCCCAAGGCTCTCCAGGACTCTGCAGGGAGCTGCCCCCTTCCTGCTCCCCTTATCAACTCAACCAGGGAGGTGTTTCCTGAAGTCTCACCTCCTTCCATCTTGCTTCAGTTGGTGCAGATTTAACCCCTTCTGGCCTGGCTAGAACACAGGGGCCATCTGAGCCTTGTTCACTCCTTTTCCCTGGCTGACCCCTGGACCCCTTTCCTCTCCCCTCTCCTTTGTTTTGGGATTCAAAAACCACTTGTCACAGACAGTTTATTTTTTATTAAAAAGACAAAGCTTATGACTGGTGCTGTTTTTGTCAGAGCAGAGTGTCCAGCCGAGGACCGCGGGAGGTAAGGGAAGCAGGCAGTCCGAGGACATTAGTAGGTTTGTAGGGTGATTATTCTCTCCAACTCCAAACCACCTCTTTTGCCCTGCCAGCTGCCTCCCAGCCCCCAGCCAGCCCCACAGCCCTTTCTTCCACTCCAGGCACTGCTAGAGAGTGCCTGCAACTCTGCCTTTGGGGCCAACACATGTCTGTGTGTCTGCCGGCCAGGCAGCACCTCATCCATCACGGACCCCGTGCCGCAGCCCCACAGTTGCCGTCCCCAGCTGTCCCACACTTCTCTTGACTCCTCCTCAGCCCCCTTTTCCCACTGCAAGCTGTTGGTTTCAACTCTTGGTGGATTGAATTTATAGCAAGACTGTGCAGTCACCCCCATCCTGGCCACATCCTTCCCAATATCTGACAAACACTGTCCACGCCCCCTTATCACCTTCCCCCTCTCCCTCCGGTCACGAAGGCACATGTCCCTCCTCCAACCAAGGCTAACAGGTGCATTTGCCCCTTGCACTGTGCCAAGACCCCCTGCATCGCCCTCCCCACTTTATTACTCCCTCTTCGTTAACCTCCCTTCTTCCACCCACAAGTGTGCTAGGTGCTCTCTGTACCGAAAAAGAAAACAAAGCAATAATCCCACAGCTCCACCCTTTCAGTCTACCCCCTCCACCCTCACTAACTCTTTCTTTCCTGTTACCACCAAACACCAGGCAGGGTCCGTTCTTGCTGCCCCCCACCCCACCCCCAGTGTCGCCCTCACCCCCTTTAATGCCCTGTGGTCTGTCTGGCTTTTCCCCCACCTCTCTGCTCAGATGACTCTCCACGATTTCCCAGAAGCCCCCCACTGGCCTTGACTTCTGTGCAGCCTTTACACCTTGGCCACACTATTCTTACAACTCTCTTCTACTATGGCTTTTTCTTCAAAACAAAAAAAATTTTTTTTTACATTTTCAATTGTGGTAAAAAGCACATGGTGATATAAAATTTATCTCCTTAACCGTACAGTTTAAGCATACAGTTCAGTATGTTAACTATATTCACATCGTTGTATAACAGATCTCTAGAACTTTTTCATCTTGTGAACCTGAAAGTTGATGTCCATCAAACACCATTCCTCCTCCTCCTCCCAACCTCTGGCAACTTTCTGTCTATTAGTCTGACTACTTTAGGTGACTCATATAATCATATAGTATTTGGCCTTTTGTGACTGGCTTATTTCACTCACCATACTGTCCTCAAGGTTCATCCATGTTGCTGTATATGACAGGATTTTCTTCCTTTTTTGAGGCTGATTAATATTCCATTGTATCTATAGACTACAATTTCTTTATCCATTTGTCTGCTGATGGACATTTGGGTGGTTTTCACTTCTTCACCATTGTGAATAATGCTGCAGTGAACATGGGTGTGCAAATATCTCAAGATCCGTCTGCTAGGGCTCCTTTGTTGGTGTTATTTGGCTTCTCTTGGTAGTTCTCCCCTTCTGGTTCCTTTTCTTCCTCCCATTACCCAATGCACTTTTACCCTGAGGCCTGGCTTTCACTGTTCCAAGCACCCTTTCCAGACCTCCTCTCTTGTGGCTTCCCATGACCTCTAGGCCAACGGCTGTGGGGTAGTGGAAGGGGAATGAGGCTAGGGTTGAGCTCCTGGGGCTTTCGTCTGCTGTTAATAGATTTGGACAGCTCTTCCTGTCTGCACCTCAATTTCTTCACCTCTCAGAGGGAAAGGATGCACAGGAAACTTCCTGCTTTAAGCATTATGGATCCCTCACAGTCAAATACATAGCTCCAGAGCTGAGCTTTCTCCTGTCCTCCAGCCAGTGCAAGGACAAGCCTGCTGGACATCTTTATCCAGGTGACCCAAAGGCTCCCAGAACACCTTTTCTCTGTTTCCCTTCTCAGCCTCCCACCAACATCACTCTGGAATGTACTCTTTCCTCATCTCCCTCTAAGGTATAATTTAGAGGCTATCTCCTCCGTGCCATCTTCCCAGCCTGCCCCAGTCCTGGCTGATTAGTCTTCTCTAAGATTTCCCCAGCACTCACTGTCTACATCATTCATGAGGTACTTAGACCCAACCATAAGAATGTAAAACACAGCTTTTCAGGAAGACGGCGCTGAAGGCGAAGAAGGAAGCCCCTGCCCCTCCCAAAGCTGAAGCCAAAGCAAAGTCTTTAAAGGCCAAGAAAGCAGTGTTGAAAGACGTCCACAGCCACAAAAAAAGAATGTCTGATGTAATCTACCTTCCAACGGCCCAGAACACTGAGGCTCAGGAGGCATCCCAAATATCCTCGGAAGAGCGCCTTTCAGAGAAACAAGCTTGACCATATGCCATCATCAAGCACCTAGTCAGCCATGAAGAAGATTGAAGACAACAACACATTGGCGTTCAATATGGATGTCAAAGCCAACAAATACCAGATTAAACAGGCTGTGAAGAAGCTCTATGACATCGATGTGGCCAAGGTCAACACCCTGATCAGACCTGATGGAGAGAAAAAGGCATATGTTCGACTGGCTCCTGACTATGATGCTTTGGATGTTGCCAACAAAATTGGGATCATCTAAACTGAGTCCAGCTGGCTAATTCTAAATATAAAAGTTTTCAGTATATATAAAAAAAAGGATGTAAAACACAGAAGGGGATGGCACATGCAGTTACCCCTGCTGGACTCTCAACACCCTGGGGGCAGGAGGTATCTCAACCCTATCTCCACAGCTTAAAGCGTGAGGCACTATGCTCTAGGGAGAGGAGGCACCTGGGAGATGCTTACTGTTTATGAGAGCAAAACCTTGGTCGGTCTCATTCTACCTGACTTCTCTGCAGCCTTTGACACTGGTGACAATTCCTTCTTTTTTTTTTTTTTTTTTTTCGTGGTACGCGGGCCTCTCACTGTTGTGGCCTCTCCCGTTGCGGAGCACAGGCTCCGGATACGCAGGCCCAGCCGCTCCGCGGCATGTGGGATCTTCCCGGACTGGGGCATGAACCTGCGTCCCCTGCATCGGCAGGCGGACTCTCAACCACTACGCCACCAGGGAAGTCCGACAATTCCTTCTTGTAACACTTAGGCCTTGGTCTCTGGCTGCAGCACTCTTGCTTACCTTCCTAGCTCTCTGGCCACTGCTCCTCAGGTCTTTTAAGCACTTCTCTTTTCTTATTTCCCTTGAAAATTCCCCTTGGACAATATCTTCCATGTCTATTGCTTCCACCCTCACCTCTCAACCAAGGATGCCCATTTATTCATTCAGCAAACATGCACAAAGTACTTGCTATGGTTCAGAATCTGGCCTAGGGACTTCCCCGGCAGTCCAGTGGTTGGGACTCTGTGCTTCCACTGCACGGGGCTCAGGTTTGATCCCTGGTCAGGGAACTAAGATCCTGCATGCCAGCGCAGCATGCCCACCCCCGTCCCGACCAAAAATAAAAAAGAATCTGGCCTAGACAGCTGGGGAGAAACCTGAATCAGACCTGCTTCCTACCCTCACAATCTGGCAGTAGGGACGGACTAGCAACAGTCAGAGCCCAGGGTGGGGTGGGGAAGAGGTATCGTGGGGGACAGAGTATTGCAAGCTCAGGCTTCCTGTCTCCCCCTCTAGCTACTGGTTACAGCCACCTGGATACACCACAAACATTTCTAATGCAACGTGTCCCCAGCTGAATTTATCAACCCTTTCAAACCTACTTGCCCTCCCTTGTTCCCCGTGCTAGTTAACCACACTGCGATGAAGAAGCTTGAGATCTCTTCTCTCTCAACCCCTCCACATTTAGTGGGCCACCAGTCTCATCTCCTCTTCCTCCTCCCTCTCCCTGGAATTCCTCAGCACCTCTCCATTCCCACAGGCCCAGATCACTGACCATGACGGCCAGAGCTGACCCCTGACCAGTCTCTGCCACCTTCTCCTGCTCCCATCCTGCATTCCACTCTCTGATAAAGGGTAGTTTACTTTAAAAAAAAAAACCAAAAACAACTGCCTAAAACTCCAAATGGCACCCCTCTATACAGCTTTCTGGAAAGCATTATTGAGTGCCTAGCACTATTCCAGGCCTTGGTGACACAGAGATGAATAGACATTCTGCGTAGAGGAACCAACAGTGAGCTTCGCTGGGCATGCTGTGTCTCCCATCTAGAACAGCATCTTCTCTGTGTGTTCTTCTCTACCCTCCCATGAAGAGTTAGTGACCTATGCACACTTCAGTATAGCCCTTTTCATACAGTGCTGCTTTTTCATTGTGTTTCTGTGAGCCTGGCATATGGTAAGCACTCTCTCAATGCTGAAATCCATTCATTTATTCAACAAATATTTACTGAACACCTAATATGTGACAGGCACTGTTGGGTGCTGAGGGCAGATCAGTGAACAAAACAGACACTATTCTTGCCATCACAGAGCCTACATTCTAGTGTAGGAGAGAGATAAATAAGTAAAATAAATAGGGTACTTTATAAGCAACTTTTTTTTTTTTGGCTGTGCGGCTTGCAGGATCTTCCACAACCGGGCCACAGCTGTGAAAGCCCAGAATCCTAACCACTAGGCCACCAGGGAACTTCTGATAGGGTACTTTATTTTATTTTTAAAAAAATATTTATTTATTTGGCTACATCGGGTCTTAGTTGCAGCATGTGGGATCTTTGTGGTGGCATGTGGGCTCTTCATTGCAGCACATTGCGGCACACGGGCTCTCTAGTTGTGGCACGCTGGCTCAGTAGTTGCAGCGCTTAGTTGCCCCACGCCAGTGTCGCCCTCACCCCCTTTAATGCCCTGTGGTCTGTCTGGCTTTTCCCCCACCTCTCTGCTCAGATGACTCTCCACGATTTCCCAGAAGCCCCCCACTGGCCTTGACTTCTGTGCAGCCTTTACACCTTGGCCACACTATTCTTACAACTCTCTTCTACTATGGCTTTTTCTTCAAAACAAAAAAAATTTTTTTTTACATTTTCAATTGTGGTAAAAAGCACATGGTGATATAAAATTTATCTCCTTAACCGTACAGTTTAAGCATACAGTTCAGTATGTTAACTATATTCACATCGTTGTATAACAGATCTCTAGAACTTTTTCATCTTGTGAACCTGAAAGTTGATGTCCATCAAACACCATTCCTCCTCCTCCTCCCAACCTCTGGCAACTTTCTGTCTATTAGTCTGACTACTTTAGGTGACTCATATAATCATATAGTATTTGGCCTTTTGTGACTGGCTTATTTCACTCACCATACTGTCCTCAAGGTTCATCCATGTTGCTGTATATGACAGGATTTTCTTCCTTTTTTGAGGCTGATTAATATTCCATTGTATCTATAGACTACAATTTCTTTATCCATTTGTCTGCTGATGGACATTTGGGTGGTTTTCACTTCTTCACCATTGTGAATAATGCTGCAGTGAACATGGGTGTGCAAATATCTCAAGATCCGTCTGCTAGGGCTCCTTTGTTGGTGTTATTTGGCTTCTCTTGGTAGTTCTCCCCTTCTGGTTCCTTTTCTTCCTCCCATTACCCAATGCACTTTTACCCTGAGGCCTGGCTTTCACTGTTCCAAGCACCCTTTCCAGACCTCCTCTCTTGTGGCTTCCCATGACCTCTAGGCCAACGGCTGTGGGGTAGTGGAAGGGGAATGAGGCTAGGGTTGAGCTCCTGGGGCTTTCGTCTGCTGTTAATAGATTTGGACAGCTCTTCCTGTCTGCACCTCAATTTCTTCACCTCTCAGAGGGAAAGGATGCACAGGAAACTTCCTGCTTTAAGCATTATGGATCCCTCACAGTCAAATACATAGCTCCAGAGCTGAGCTTTCTCCTGTCCTCCAGCCAGTGCAAGGACAAGCCTGCTGGACATCTTTATCCAGGTGACCCAAAGGCTCCCAGAACACCTTTTCTCTGTTTCCCTTCTCAGCCTCCCACCAACATCACTCTGGAATGTACTCTTTCCTCATCTCCCTCTAAGGTATAATTTAGAGGCTATCTCCTCCGTGCCATCTTCCCAGCCTGCCCCAGTCCTGGCTGATTAGTCTTCTCTAAGATTTCCCCAGCACTCACTGTCTACATCATTCATGAGGTACTTAGACCCAACCATAAGAATGTAAAACACAGCTTTTCAGGAAGACGGCGCTGAAGGCGAAGAAGGAAGCCCCTGCCCCTCCCAAAGCTGAAGCCAAAGCAAAGTCTTTAAAGGCCAAGAAAGCAGTGTTGAAAGACGTCCACAGCCACAAAAAAAGAATGTCTGATGTAATCTACCTTCCAACGGCCCAGAACACTGAGGCTCAGGAGGCATCCCAAATATCCTCGGAAGAGCGCCTTTCAGAGAAACAAGCTTGACCATATGCCATCATCAAGCACCTAGTCAGCCATGAAGAAGATTGAAGACAACAACACATTGGCGTTCAATATGGATGTCAAAGCCAACAAATACCAGATTAAACAGGCTGTGAAGAAGCTCTATGACATCGATGTGGCCAAGGTCAACACCCTGATCAGACCTGATGGAGAGAAAAAGGCATATGTTCGACTGGCTCCTGACTATGATGCTTTGGATGTTGCCAACAAAATTGGGATCATCTAAACTGAGTCCAGCTGGCTAATTCTAAATATAAAAGTTTTCAGTATATATAAAAAAAAGGATGCTCTCCCTGGAATTCCTCAGCACCTCTCCATTCCCACAGGCCCAGATCACTGACCATGACGGCCAGAGCTGACCCCTGACCAGTCTCTGCCACCTTCTCCTGCTCCCATCCTGCATTCCACTCTCTGATAAAGGGTAGTTTACTTTAAAAAAAAAAACCAAAAACAACTGCCTAAAACTCCAAATGGCACCCCTCTATACAGCTTTCTGGAAAGCATTATTGAGTGCCTAGCACTATTCCAGGCCTTGGTGACACAGAGATGAATAGACATTCTGCGTAGAGGAACCAACAGTGAGCTTCGCTGGGCATGCTGTGTCTCCCATCTAGAACAGCATCTTCTCTGTGTGTTCTTCTCTACCCTCCCATGAAGAGTTAGTGACCTATGCACACTTCAGTATAGCCCTTTTCATACAGTGCTGCTTTTTCATTGTGTTTCTGTGAGCCTGGCATATGGTAAGCACTCTCTCAATGCTGAAATCCATTCATTTATTCAACAAATATTTACTGAACACCTAATATGTGACAGGCACTGTTGGGTGCTGAGGGCAGATCAGTGAACAAAACAGACACTATTCTTGCCATCACAGAGCCTACATTCTAGTGTAGGAGAGAGATAAATAAGTAAAATAAATAGGGTACTTTATAAGCAACTTTTTTTTTTTTGGCTGTGCGGCTTGCAGGATCTTCCACAACCGGGCCACAGCTGTGAAAGCCCAGAATCCTAACCACTAGGCCACCAGGGAACTTCTGATAGGGTACTTTATTTTATTTTTAAAAAAATATTTATTTATTTGGCTACATCGGGTCTTAGTTGCAGCATGTGGGATCTTTGTGGTGGCATGTGGGCTCTTCATTGCAGCACATTGCGGCACACGGGCTCTCTAGTTGTGGCACGCTGGCTCAGTAGTTGCAGCGCTTAGTTGCCCCACGGCATGTGGGATCTTAGTTCTCCGACCAGGGATCGAACCCACGTCCCCTGCATTGGAAGGTGGATTCTTAACCATTGGACCGCCAGGGAAGTCCCCCGATAGAGTACTTTTTTTTTTTGCGGTATGCGGGTCTCTCACTGTTGTGGCCTCTCCCGTTGCGGAGCACAGGCTCTGGACACGCTGGCTCAGCGGCCATGGCTCACGGGCCCAGCAGCTCCGCGGCATGTGGGATCTTCCCGGACCGGGGCACGAACCCTGCATCGGCAGGCGGACTCCCAAGCACTGTGCCACCAGGGAAGTCCCTCACTGTAGTTTTGATTTGCATTTCTCTAGTAATTAGCAATGTTGAGCATCTTTTCATATGCCTATTGGCCATCTGTATGTCTTTTTTGTAGAAATGTCTATTTAGGTCTTCTGTCCATTTTTTGACTGGATTTTTAAAAAATTAAGTAATGAATTAATGAATTTATTTTTGGCTGCGTTGGGTCTTCGTTGCTGCACGTAGGCTTTCTCTAGTTGTGGCGAGCAGGGGCTACTCTTCGTTGCAGTGCGCGGGCTTCTCATTGTGGTGGCTTCTCTTGTTGCAGAGCACAGGCTCTAGGCGCGCAGGCTTCAGTAGTTGTGGCACACCGGCTCAGTAGTTGTGGCTCGCGGGCTGTAGAGCACAGGCGCAGTAGCTGTGGTGCATGGGCTTAGTTACTCCATGGCATGTGGGTTGTTCCCAGACTGGATAGAACCCACGTCCCCTGCATTGGCAGGCAGATTCTTAACCACTGTGCCACCAGGGAAGTCCAGGTTGTTTGTTTTTTTGTTATTGAGTTGTGTGAGCTGTTTGTATATTTTGGAAATTAAGTCCTTGTCAGTTGCATCATTTGCAAATATTTTCTCCCAGTCTGTAAGTTTGGACATATTTTTAAGATAAAGCCAATGGTATTTGATGATGGATTGCATGTGACATATGAGAAAAAGAGAACCTTTAAGGATGGCTCCAGGAACTATACTCAATATCTTGTAACAACCTATAATGGAAAAGAATCTGAAAAAGAATATATGTATATATAGTTATCTGAATCACTTTGCTGTACACCTGAAACTAACACAACATTGTAAATTAACGATACTTCAACTTAAAAAATTGGTTAAAATTTTTTTTAATAAATAAAATAAATAAAAAAGAAAAGGATGGCTCCGGGATTTTCAGTCTGGGCTCAAGCACCTAGTCAGCCATGAAGAAGATTGAAGACAACAACACATTGGCGTTCAATATGGATGTCAAAGCCAACAAATACCAGATTAAACAGGCTGTGAAGAAGCTCTATGACATCGATGTGGCCAAGGTCAACACCCTGATCAGACCTGATGGAGAGAAAAAGGCATATGTTCGACTGGCCCCTGACTATGATGCTTTGGATGTTGCCAACAAAATTGGGATCATCTAAACTGAGTCCAGCTGGCTAATTCTAAATATAAAAGTTTTCAGTATATATAAAAAAAAGGATGTAAAACACAGAAGGGGATGGCACATGCAGTTACCCCTGCTGGACTCTCAACACCCTGGGGGCAGGAGGTATCTCAACCCTATCTCCACAGCTTAAAGCGTGAGGCACTATGCTCTAGGGAGAGGAGGCACCTGGGAGATGCTTACTGTTTATGAGAGCAAAACCTTGGTCGGTCTCATTCTACCTGACTTCTCTGCAGCCTTTGACACTGGTGACAATTCCTTCTTTTTTTTTTTTTTTTTTTTCGTGGTACGCGGGCCTCTCACTGTTGTGGCCTCTCCCGTTGCGGAGCACAGGCTCCGGATACGCAGGCCCAGCCGCTCCGCGGCATGTGGGATCTTCCCGGACTGGGGCATGAACCTGCGTCCCCTGCATCGGCAGGCGGACTCTCAACCACTACGCC
>NC_041217.1:71881128-71895624 GCF_002837175.3 Physeter macrocephalus
AAAATTGATTAAAAATTTTTTTTAATAAATAAAATAAATAAAAAAGAAAAGGATGGTTCCGGGATTTTCAGTCTGGGCAACCAAAAGGATGGAGTTGCCAATGAATTGAGATGAGTAAGAGAGCAGGTAGGTCAGATTTCGAGGAAGAACAAGAGTTCCATTTCTGACATGCTAAGTCTCAGTCAGGGTTCTTCAGAGAAGAGAAACAGAACCATTAGGATATATATATATATAAAATATATTATTTATATATATAATGTATATTTTTTCATGGCTGAATAGTATTTCATTGTATGTATGTACCACATCTTTATCCATTCATCTGTTGGTGGATATTTAGGTTGCTTCCATGTCTGGGCTATTGTAAATAGTGCTGTTATGAACATTGGCATTGATGCTGCCATCTTTATTTATTTATTATTATTATTATTTTATTTTTTATTTATTTATTTTTGTCTGCATTGGGTCTTCTTTGCTGCACGCGAGCTTTCTCTAGTTGTGGCGAGCGGGGGCTACTCTTGGTTACAGTGCACAGGTTTCTCATTGCGGTGGCTTCTCTCGTGGAGCACGGGCTCTAGGCGCACAGGCTTCAGTAGTTGTGGCTCGCGGGCTTCTAGAGCACAGACTCAGTAGTTGTGGCGCACGGGCTTAGTTGCTCTGCGGCATGTAGGATGTTCCCAGACCAGGGTTTGAAACCGTGTCCCCTGCATTGGCAGGCGGATTCTTAACCACTGCGCCACCAGGGAAGCCCTATTTATTATTTTTTACCATTTAAAAATTGAAGTATAGTTAATTTACAATGTTGTGTTAGTTTCGGGCGTACAGCAAAGTAATTCATATATATATATATTCTTTTTCAGATTCTTTTCCATTGTAGGTTATTATAAGATAATTGAATATAGTTCCCCGTGCTATTCAGTAGGTCCTTGTTGTTTATCTATTTTATACATAGCAGTGTTAATCCCAAACTCCTAATTTATCTCTCCCCCCACCCTGGCCATGCTGAAGTCTTTTTTTTAAAAAATTAATTAATTAATTAATTAATTGGCTGTGTTGTGTCTTCGTTGCTGTGAGCGTGCTTTCTCTAGTTGTGGTGAGTGGGGGCTACTCTTCGTTGAGGTGTGCAGGCTTCTGATTGTCGTGGCTTCTCTTGTTGTGGAGCACAGCCTCTAGGCACACGGGCTTCAGTAGTTGTGGCATGTGGGCTCAGTAGTTGTGGCTTGTGGGCTCTAGAGTGCAGGCTCAGTAGTTGTGGTGCACGGGCTTAGTTGCTCTGCAGCATGTGGGATGTTCCCAGACCACGGCTCGAACCCGTGTCTCCTGCATTGGCAGGCGGATTCTTAACCACTGAGCCACCAGGGAAGCCCCATGCTGAAGTCTTGATGCAGAATTTCTTCCCAGAGAAACCTTAGTGTTGCTCCAAAGGCCTTTCAACTAACTGGATGAGGCCCACCCACATTATCAAGGTAATCTTTACCTAAAGTCAGCTGATTGTGGATGTTAACCACACCTACAAAATACCTTCACAGCAACACCTATTAGTGAATAACTAGTTACTATAGCCCTAGCCAGATTGACATAAAACTAACTTTCACACTAAGTTTGAAACGTCCATTAGATATTTTGAGGCAATTGTCAGTACAAATCTGTTGTTCAGGAGGGATCTTTCCTAGCGGTATCAAATTCTTTAATTGTAGTAAAATACACATAACATAAAATTTACTATTAGTGATATTTAGCCATTCACAGTGCTGTACAATCATCACCACTATCTAGGTCCAGAACTCTTTCATTACTCCAAATGGACACTGTACTAATTAAGCAGTCACTCCCCACTCTTCCTCCCCCGAGTCCTTGGCAACCACTAATCCACTTACCTGCTTTTTGTCTGTATAGATTTGTCTGTTCTGCATATTTCATCTAAATGGAATTACACAATATGTGACTGTTGTCTTTGGCTTATTTCACTTAGCATAATGGTTTCAAAATTTATCCACATCATAGTATGTATCCATATTTCATTCCTTTTTTGTTTTTTTTTTTATTCACTGTGTAATATCCCATTGTATGGGTATACCACCGTTTGTTTCTACTTTTTGGCTATAGTGAAGAAGACTGCTGCTGTAAACATTTGTGTACAAGTTTTTGTTTGAACACCTGTTTTCAACTCTTTTGGGTATATATTCAGAGCGAAATTGCTTGGTCATATAGTAATTTTGCTTAACATATTGAGGAACAACCAAACTGTTCCCACAGCATCTGCACCATTGTACATTCCCACCAGCAATGTCTGAGGGTTCCAATTTTTCCACATCCTTGCTAGCACTTGTTACTTTCTAGGTTCTTGTTTGCTTGCTTGCTTGCTTTAATTTTAGCCATCCTCGTGGGTGTGAACTCATGGTTTTGATTTGTTTTTCCCTAATGATATTGAACATCTTTTCATGTGCTTTTTGGTCAGCTTTTTTGAAGAAACATCTATTCAAGTCCTTTGCCCATTAAAAAAAATTGGGTTGTTTGTCTTTTTGTTGCTGAGTTGTAGAAATATCTATTTTGAAATGAATCTCCACCCCCAGCCTCCCAGTCCCTTATTTAAAAGGCTCTGCCTCTTCTTTTAAATCCATGTATAAGCAAATAGTTTTAGAGCTGGAAGAGACCACTCCACCTCCAGGATGTTCCTATTCCTGCAGTTTTTTGAGTTCCCAAACCTTAAAATTTGTTGTCTAAACTTAGTCCTTCCTGCTGCACACTGGCCTCCGTTTTGGCTCTGTAGATGAGAAAAATTACACAAAAATTTACAGATTAGATTTGAATTTTAAGGATTCCAATAGATCGGAAACACAAGGTGACCCATTTAGAACAATATCTTCAAGAAGCGCCGGGTGACTTTTAATTTCCAAGAATTAGAAAGAAAACGCATGCGCTGTAGAGCTAAGGGCATGTCGAAGCCAATGAAGGCGTGGCCTATGCCCAAATTCAAGATGGTTCCCAGGACCTTCCACCCTTGCTGAGGGGGCGGGGCGAGAGGCTAAAGGCTCAGAACGCCATTGGTGGAGTTGCACACCGTTCATCCCCGCCCCTCGCAGGGGGCGGGAGTGACAAAAGTCCCAATTTCCGGTTCCGTCAGTACCGGGAGCCCGGTCGAGATGGAGGAAGATGCCACCGGAGGCCATCAGTTGCCAGAAACAGAGGATAGAGTGGGAGCTGCGGCCTAGAGGTCCGAGCTTGGAGTTCACCTCAGACGGGGCGGAACCGCCCTGATGTGAGAAGGTAAGAAACCACCGGCTTGGGGTGCCTGAGGACTAAGGTCTCCGAGGACCTGGACCTGTCAGGGAGGCAGCGGGTGTCTGCAGTGCCCGGCTGCAATTCAGTGGGAGCCCGCCACGCAGTTTGAGGCATGAGGGGCGACTCCAACGAGTCATCTCTTCCTGTCGGAGGAGCATGAGTTTCGCTGACAGCGAAAGAAGCATGGCGAGAGGCATGGCGAGGCGGCACCTCGGGGGCCAGGACAGAAGCAGCTTAAAGGGGGTGTTATGTGGAGTAGGTGAAGAGGATTGTCATGTGGTGTCTGTCATGAGGGATCACGTGGGCACCTATGGAAGACCGAAGGAAGGCTGGGTGGAAATCGCTTTATGCCCCAGAGGGGAGGTTGTCTTGAAGGGAGAGGTTGGAGGCATGCCAGGGAACTTCCCTAAGGAAATGCATATTCATTAGGACAGGTGGGCAAGCATGTAAATATATTCACATTCATGTGGTAGATAGCTCCTAGGATGCAAAGCCTTGATGCAGTTGCAGTAAGAAGTACAGAGGAACAGAAGGAGGAAGCAAAGATGTTTCCAGCACAGAAGTGGGGACCAAACCCTATGGATGTCTTGTCAGGAGTTGTAGGTGGCTGTTTAATTTGGGGGGGGGTTGTTGACTTAAAAGATTTGAATGAGTCTAGAAGTCATCACTGAGCCCAGTCCTGGTGACAAGTCAGGATGGAGTCAGAGGGCTCCTAACCTAGTCATAATGGTCCTGGACTTCTAGAGTAGTTGTTATCGTTGTTATAATACTGACAATCCTTAATATTTAAGGCAATACTTTCCAAACTCTGATATATGTATTAACCACCCAGAGATCTTGTGAACATGTTGGTTCTTATTCAGCAGGTCTATGGAGCATCCTGAAATTCTGTATTTCTAACAAGCTCCCAGATTATTCCCATGCTGCTGGTCTGTGTACCACTCTGAGTAGCAAAGATTTAGAGCAGCGCTGTCCAGTAGAGCTTTCTGCAATGATAGAAGTGCTTTGCTGTTAACAAAGTGCTTTCACACGTTAGCTTATGTGAGTTGCACCACAGTGACATAGCTATGGCAGGCTTTATTAGCCCCATTTCATAGATGAGGAAACTGAATTTCAAAGAAGTGACCTGGTTCCAATCCTACTAGTAGGTAATGGAAGTGGAACTCAGACTTGGATCTCCTGACTACTAGTGTTCTTTTCATCGAATGACCTTACATTCCAGGTGACACTGCCTTGTCCTGAACCAGAATCTTATCTCAGACCCTAGTGAACAGTCTGGTGTGGTTTTTCTGGTACAGGGAGAGGGGAAGTGGAGAGGAGGTATACCTACTTGGGCCAGTTTTTCCCTTTCCTCTAATGGGCTCAGCAGTGGGGGTTCTGCCTCTGACATCTCATTTGATGATTTCAGGACATCCTGGGTCATCTGTTGGGTCTCCATATGAAGCACTTTAACCTTTGTGTCTAAGCTGTGTTAAAAGATGGGGGAAAATTCAGAATTGGAGCCATGCACACAAATAAGGATCTGGGAAAGAGCCATAAAGAAGCTGGGCTGATTGAATTGGAAGAAAGGAAGGCTGAAGGAAGTGAGCATACAGGTATCTGCATGGAGGATTTTCCAGAGGGTGAAACACAAGGAACTGGTTTTGATATTTCAGCGGGAAGTTTGGAGGTTAAATAACAAAGAGCAGGCTGAGACCCCAACTTTTAGGAGCAAACCACCTTTCAAAGGGATAGAGGGGGTGGGTGCAGTGCCTTCCCCTTCAACTGTAGAGGCTCAGCCCTCTGTGGCATGACCCTTATTGGCTTCTTCTGTCACCATGGTAATGGTAGAAATTACCTGCTTTGGCCGTGGAGAGTCCTCCCTTTCTGGGAATTTAAAATAGACTGGCATATGTGAGAGATGGAGGAAAGGGGGGAAATGGGGCGCTGGGTGCTGCTGTAGGATTTCTCATCAGGAGTTGTTGGCACTCTGTCATTCAGTTTGATAAGTTGAGACGGTGCCCACAAAACCAGGTCCTAGAACAGAATCCTTCGTGGCTCTGGCTCTCTGCCCTGCTCAGCACACAGTATCCATGAGCTGGGCAGGAGGCCTTGCTTGAGCCCTGCTGTATTTGTCCTGTGATGACAACAGGCCTGCCCAGTCACTCAGCTCAGTCACTCCACAAGCACTCTGGGAAAGCAGAGGCAGCTCTTGGTTTCAATGGAACAAAGCTGAGAGAAATCCCTGGGCATTTGCTGCCAGGAGCTTATGCTTAACCCTTGGGTGACTGGCAGTCATGAGGGCATTAATTCTGCCTCCCAAGGGTGGGAATGACCTGGCTTTATACTGAACGGAGTGATTTGTGCTGGAACTCCTCAACTCCCATTGAGTAGAGGGCATGATGGAGTAGAGGAGCAAACTTGGCTCATATCCTGCCTCCGCTAACCAGCTGTGTGACCTTGGGCTTGTTCCTTTTAACCTATTTGTTGTACCACAATTTTCTCATTTAGCAGAAGTGTCTTAACTGTGTAGAGGTTAAGTTGTAAGGATTACTTGAGGTAATAGGTGTTCAGTAAATCCTAGTGTCTCTCTCTCTTTTCCTCCTCTCTCAGTGGAAATGGACACATAACCTTGGGACCCTGGATGCCAAACACCCTGTTTGTCAGTGATACAGTGACCCCCTTCTCTTGAAGGGCCTTAAAGGAGAAGATTGCTGCACTGGACTTGATGGGTGTCCTGGGCTGAGGCTGGAGGAAGGGCCACTTTTGCCCACAGCAAGTGGCACATCAGTGTTCCAGGGGTTCTCCTCCTAGAACCCCATCTCTAGCTCATTTCCCATGGCCTAGATTCTGTGTTCTGGTCCAACCAGTTGTTTCAAGCCATTGTTTTCTCCCTTTTCACTGTCCACATGTATTCCTCCATTCAAGCTGCTTTGTCCTCCTCCAGGAAGCCTGTCTTGGTTACATGTGCCTCACCCATGCCTCACCTTGAAGCTGAGGTTTTCCCTCAGTTTGCACTGCAGGTATCTTATACTTTAATGAAAGTGATGCAGTCCAGCTCAGGAAATTCCAAAAAGCTAACCTTGCTTCCCCACTGACTTATATGGTAAACCAAGAAGCTACTTAGGCTGGTTGGTACCTTTGGTTGGGGAAGGTGGTTGAGGATGAACTCTGGTTATACACTTGACATGAGGTTTGTCAAGGCATTGGTGCTGGGACTGCCTGTGTAGAACATTTCATCTCTCTAGAGTTGTCCTTTTGATGTGGCCACCTCCTTTCCCATCCCTTAAGGATTTCTCTCAGAGCTTAGGGAGCCCCTGATTTCCTGCTTCCTAAGCTACTTAGGCTGGTTGGTACCTTTGGTTGGGGAAGGTGGTTGAGGATGAACTCTGGTTATACACTTGACATGAGGTTTGTCAAGGCATTGGTGCTGGGACTGCCTGTGTAGAACATTTCATCTCTCTAGAGTTGTCCTTTTGATGTGGCCACCTCCTTTCCCCCTTAAGGATTTCTCTCAGAGCTTAGGGAGCCCCTGATTTCCTGCTTCCTGGACTTTAACTTCCCACTTTCCCCTTCTGGCTGAAAATATCCAGTATCCTACACAGGAGCACATTACATTGTCACTATGTGTATGTCCAATATATGATGTCCTCTCATTTGACATTTCTTTTTTTAAAAAATTATTTATTCATTTATTTAATTTTTGGCTGCATTGGGTCTTTACTGCTGCACGCCAATTTTCTCTAGTTGCTGAGAGCGGGGGCCACTCTTTGTTGCGGTGCACGGGCTTCTCATTGTGGTGGCTTCTCTTGTTGCGGAGCACGGGCTCTAGGCACGTGGGCTTCAGTAGTTGTGGCTCGAGGGCTCTAGAGCACAGGCTCAGTAGTTGTGGCGCACGGGGCTTAGTTCCTCTGTGGCACGTGGGATCTTCCCGGACCAGGGCTCGAACCCATGTCCGCTGCATTGGCAGGCGGATTCTTTCTTTCATTTAAAAAAAAAATTAATTTATTTTATTTTATTTATTTTTGGCTATGTTGGGTCTTCGTTGCTGCATGCGGGCTTTCTCTAGTTGCGGCGAGCGGGGGCTACGCTTCATTGCCGTGCGCGGGCTTCTCATTGTGGTGGCTTCTCTTGTTGTGGAGCACAGGCTGTAGGCTCGTGGGCTTCAGTAGTTGTGGCATGTGGGCTCAGTAGTTGTGGGGCACAGGCTTAGTTCCTCTGTGGCACGTGGGATCTTCCCGGACCAGGGCTCGAACCCATGTCCGCTGCATTGGCAGGCGGATTCTTTCTTTCATTTAAAAAAAAAATTAATTTATTTTATTTTATTTATTTTTGGCTATGTTGGGTCTTCGTTGCTGCATGCGGGCTTTCTCTAGTTGCGGCGAGCGGGGGCTACGCTTCATTGCCGTGCGCGGGCTTCTCATTGTGGTGGCTTCTCTTGTTGTGGAGCACAGGCTGTAGGCTCGTGGGCTTCAGTAGTTGTGGCATGTGGGCTCAGTAGTTGTGGGGCACAGGCCCAGTAGTTGTGGCACACAGGCTTAGCTGCTCTGTGGCATGTGGGATCTTCCTGGACCAAGGTTCGAACCCATGTCCCCTGCATTGGCAGGCAGATTCTTAACCACTGCGACACCAGGGAAGCCCCTCATTTGACATTTCTTAAGTTGAAAGCTCCTGATTTTATACAGTTATTACAGTTGTAAGCTTATTAGTTTTGTTTGAAACTTTAGTCAGTGGATACACTTAACATGGAGGGCCACATGTACATTAATTTGCCCTGGTTTTCTTATCTCTGTGTCTTACATCCATTCCCCAGAGGGATACTGTGTCCCCTTGAAGAGACTGAGTTTCTCAAAGGCAGAGTCTCTGTATCTTTTCTGTCACTTGAATCTCCCTTCATTACCTAGGGGCTGAGGTTATTATTTATATGCTTGGGGATGAAAGAGGCCAAGCATGTTCTCTACCCTGTAGTTAAGACTCTTCAGGGAAACTGCTTAGCTCTCAGGTGGTTCTCTTCTTTCTCTAGAGTGAGTTATCTAATAACCAAAGAGGACTCTGACCTTTGGCTTGTTCCTAAATTTCTAACTCCTTTCATTGAAGGAAGGGAGGTGTGGGGGGGGTGCCTGTGGAGTGAAAGCCCCACTTGCCTTCTTCCTCGCACTTTCTTCTAATGCAGACTGGAGAAAGTGTAAGTGTAGTGAATCTGGGTCAGGAGGAGCTCAGAGGGGCCAGCACTGGAAACCAGAAATAAAGTAAGGTGAGTCAGCTGGTAAATGGTGGTAAAAGAGGCACCCTGTTGAGGCTCAAAGGCCCAAGGCCAAAGGCCATGCCTCCTCAGTAGGCCCAGGAGCGTCAGAAATGGAGCACTTCCCTTTAGCCTTTAGGAACCTCCAGAATGTCACTTAGTGACATCCCATCAGCCCACTTAAAGGCCAGGTGGTTGGTTTGCCCGCAGCATCCTGAGCTGTCTGGGTGAGCTAGAAAAGGAAAAGGAGAATGGGCCATGACACCAGGGCCTGGGCAGAGGCAGAGAGACCAGAATAGATGATCTGATAAGCTGGGGGTAGGGAGCTGAGGTGGGAGTGTGCCCACGGGAGTCACTGAGGTGAGAAACAATTTTCAGAAGAGGGGTCCTGAATTGGGACAGACTGGTAAAGGAGAGAGAAGAGGGCACTATCCTGATCCGTGAAGGGAGAATCAAGCAGGGGTTGGCAGAGCCAGACTGGGTGAAGTCTAAACTTTGGAGAAGTGAGTACCCCAGGAGCTGAAGCCTGAGAATGGGGTTTCAGAGCCCATCCAGGAGGGGAGAGTGCAAATTCTGATCTCCTTCACATTCCCTCCACCCTGCTCAAATCCCCAGGTCTCCAGGCACAATGGAGGACAAACGTAACATCCAGATCATCGAGTGGGAACACCTGGACAAGAAGAAGTTCTACGTGTTTGGTGTGGCAATGACAATGATGATCCGTGTCAGCGTCTACCCATTCACCCTCATCCGTACTCGCTTGCAGGTTCAGAAAGGCAAGAGCCTCTACCATGGGACCTTTGATGCCTTCATCAAGATCCTACGGGCAGATGGTGTGACTGGCCTCTACCGGGGGTTCCTGGTCAACACCTTCACCCTCATATCTGGCCAGTGCTATGTTACCACTTATGAGCTCACCCGGAAGTTTGTAGCTGACTACAGCCAGAGCAACACAGTCAAATCACTGGTGGCCGGTGGCTCGGCCTCTCTCGTGGCTCAGAGCATCACGGTGCCCATTGATGTGGTCTCCCAACACCTGATGATGCAGCGCAAGGGTGAGAAAATGGGCCGCTTCCAAGTGCGAGGGAATCCAGAGGGACAAGGGGTAGTTGCCTTTGGCCAAACCAAGGACATCATCAGGCAGATCCTGCGGGCTGATGGACTTCGTGGCTTCTACCGGGGCTATGTGGCTTCGCTGCTTACTTACATCCCAAACAGTGCTGTCTGGTGGCCCTTCTACCACTTCTATGCAGGTAAGCAGGGACCAGGAGGGTGGGGGTGGAGGATGGTTACTAATGGACAGAGATGCTGTTGCTCTGTGCATGTTGGAGTGAGTGATTTAATGGGAGACTGGACCATTCATACAGCAAACATTTGAATCCAGGAGGATTCAGAGATGAGTAAGACATGGTTCTTCCCTTCAAGGAGCTAATATTATAGTGGAGGGAATCAGACAAGTAAAGTATATGACTGTAGGACATAGAGTATGTTCTCGATGCATCAGGATCAACTAAGGTTAGTGGAATATTGGCAGAGAATCATAAGGTGGGGAGGGACAAAATCCATAGGATTTAAAGATGAAAGCAATGGGTAATAGTGAGCTTTTGAGTTGGATGCCTTTCCTTACTATTTTTATTTTTTACATTTTTTCCTTTTTTAAAAAAAATTATTTATTTATTTTATTTATTTATTTTTGGCTGCGTTGGGTCTTCGTTGCTGTGCACGGGCTTTCTCTAGTTGTGGCAAGCGGGAGCTACTCTTCACTGCGGTGTGTGGGCTTTTCATTGCGGTGGCTTCTCTTGTTGCGGAGCACAGGCTCTAGGTGCGCGGGCTTCAGTAGTTGTGGCACGTGGGCTCAGTAGTTGTGGCTCACGGGCTCTAGAGCGCAGGCTCAGTAGTTGCGGCACAGGGACTTAGTTGCTCTGCGGCATGTGGGATCTTCCCGGACTAAGGCTTGAAGCCCTGTCCCCTGCATTGGCAGGCGGATTCTTAACCACTGTGCCACCAGGGAAGCCCCTTCTTTTTTTTTTAATAGATTTATTTTATTTGTTTATTGGCTGCGTTGGGTCTTCCCTTGCTGTGTGCGGGCTTTCTTTAGTTGCTGTGAGCGGGGGATACTCTTTATTGCGGTGTGAGGGCTTCTCATTGCAGTGGCTTCTCTTGTTGCAGAGCACAGGCTCTAGGCGTGCAGACTTCAGTAGTTGTGGTGTACAGGCTTAGTTGCTCCGTGGCATGTGGGATCTTCCCGGGCCAGGGCTCAAACCCATGTCCCCTGCATTGGCAGGTGGATTCTTAACCACTGCCCCAGCAGGGAAGCCCCTACTTAACTATTTTTAAATTAAGTTCAAGGGACTTCCCTGGTGGTCCAGTGGGTAAGACTCTGCACTCCCAATGCTAGAGGGCCTGGATTCGATCCCTGGTTGGGGAACTAGATCCCGCATGCATGCTGCAACTAAGAGTCCGCATGTCGCAACTAAAGATCCTGCACACCGCAACAAAGATCCCTCATGCCGCAACTAAGACGCGGTGCAGCCAAAATAAATAAATAAATATTTAAATTAAGTTCAAGGTATGATACAATCTTGAACCTCTCTACTCCTGTAATGTATTTTTGTTCACAAGGTATTACTTGTTAAGTATTTCCCAGAAATGGGATTTCTGGGTCAAAAGATAACATTTTTGAGGGCCTCAATAAACATACTGCCAGATTTCCTTCTGAAAGGGCAAAGCACATTGTCAAGAGCAGGACCTGTGTGTGCCTGCTACCCTGCGATATCTGTAGCTTTGGGTAACTACCAAACTCCAGTTAGGGCAGTCTGTGCTTGTAGCCTCCCAAATCCCTGCTGCTGGCTCCTAAGCCTTGGCAGTAGGCATTCTGTCCCATGCCACCTGGAACTTTTCTGACCAAATTTTGTAATGACTTCCTAACCTATAATTACCTCGTTTCTCTGGCACTGTACTTTTCTGGTTCTTTTCTTTTTCTTTTCTTTTTTTTTTTTAAGATTTATTTATTATTTATTTATTTTATTTATCATTTTTGGCTGTGTTGGGTCTTAGTTGCAGCACGCAGGATCTTCGTTGAGGCACGCGGGATCTTTTCCTTGCGGTGCGTGGGCTCTTCATCGTGGCACGCAGGCTTCTCTAGGTGTGGCATGCGGGTTTTCTCTTCTCTAGCTGTGGTGCGCAGGCTCCAGGGCGCATGGGCTCTGTAGTTTGAGGCACGTGGGCTCTAGGTGAGGCACGCAAGCTCAGTAGTTGTGGCGCGGGCTTAGTTGCCCTGTGGCATGTGGGATCTTAGTTCCCTCACCAGGGATCGAACCTGTGTCCCCTGCATTGTAAGGCGGATTCTTTACCACTGGACCACCAGGGAAGTCCCTCTCCTATTTTTCTAATTGTAGTTTTTTTTTTTTGGTAGCTCTGTCTCTTCTTCTGTTTAACACAGTCTTTCATCTGGAGTATTTGGTAAAATTCAGATACATGGACTCCACCTCTATCCTTTGTATCAAATTCTTTGGGAATGGATGCTGGCAATCTTAATGTTAGAGAACCTTCCTAGAAAACGTGAGCATTTTCTCTGGAGTCTGTCCTCACCTCTCTCTCCTCATTTGATTTCATTTACAGTTAGAGTTGTCCTTTTCTAATATGTCCAAAATTTCTATTTCTCTTCCCAAACTTACCTGTCCAGAGCTCTGGACAGACATCCTGGCTGTTGGACCTTTTGACCTGGAGGCATGCACTTACATCTGAAATTTTTTTCAATTAACCATTTTTCATCCCAAGCTGGCTTTATCTTCTGACTTACTTTCATGTGTCAGTGGCCATGTTATTCTCCAAATCACTGAAACTGAGGCCTTGGGCATAGTGCTTGGCCCCTTGCCCTTGTCCCCACATCTAGTCCTGGTGACCCTGGAATGTCTTGTCCAAATTTCTCTCCATTCCCACTGCCTTTCCTGGAAACCATGCTCTGTTCCTACCCTCTTGGACTATTGCATCAGCCTTCTAGCTGTTCCAAGTCTCTTCCTTCCTATCTACACACAAGTCCCTAATGGATTAACTTTATTTATTTATTTTAAAAAATTTATTTGTTTATTTATTTATTTATGGCTGCTTTGGGACTTCGTTGCTCCGCGTGGCCTTTCTCTTGTTGTGGTGAGTGGGGGCTATTCTTCATTGTGGTGCGCAGGCTTCTCATTGCGGTGGCTTCTCTTGTTTCAGGGCACGGGCTCTAGGTGCGAGGGCTTCAGTAGTTGTAGCTCGTGGGCTCTAGAACACAGGCTCAGTAGTTGTGGCGCACGGGCTTAAGTTGCTCCACGGCATGTGGGTTCTTACCAGACCAGGGCTCGAACCCGTGTCCCCTGCATTGGCAGGTGTATTCTTAACCACTGCGCCACCAGAGAAGTCCCCCTAATGGATTAACTTTAAACTCTGGTTGTGATGTTCAGTGGCTCCCACTGCTTACGCATTAAAATCCAAACTCTTCAGCCTGGCTTCACCTTCCCTTTTCGGTGCAACATCCTGCTGTTTCCCTATGTATAGTCTATGCTGCAGCCAGGCCAGTTCACACACCATTCCTCCACCGTGCATCATCTCTCCCACCTCTGCTGTGTTCATATCCCTCTGCTAGATGCCTTCCAGGTCCACTTACCCTGGTGAAATCATGACTCATTGCCTCCTGTCCCATCCTCTCCATGTAGCTCTCAATTCAGAAATGATCTTTCCCTCCTTCCAACCCCCATGACATTGCTTCAGTCTTTCTTAAGGCAGTTAGAACATTTGCCTTGATGTTATTTGTATGTGCCTATCTCTTCTGTTATTTGCACAGGTTCTTCTTTTTTCTTAATGCTTTTTTCCCCCCAGCTTTATTTTGATATAACTAACTGGAAAGTTTCTTGGAAGGGGGTGGAAACTAACATTTACTGAATACCCACTGTGTGCCACACTCTGACACTGTGTGTCTCAGGGCCTGGTGAATTGTAAGTGCTCAGTAAGTATTTGTTGAGAGAGTAGACTGGTTTTTGTCACTCCATTTTGCTTAAAATCTACCAATGCTGCCTTATGGGTATTTACAATAAAATCTAATGTTTCTCACGGTCAATACAGGTCTATGTGATCTGGTCCCTGTCTGCTTCTCCAGCCCCATCTTGTGCTCCTCTCCCCTTACTCACTCTGGTCCATTCTCACTGTCCTCTCAGTTCCTGAGACACACCAAGCTCTGTTCTCACCTCAAGGCCTTTGCAGATACTGTTCTTTCTGCCTGGAATACCCTTTCCCCTGTTGTTTGTGTGTCTGGGTCCTTCTCATGCTTCAAGCCTCAGCGTACATGCCATCTTTGCAAAGAAGACTTCTTTAAAAAAAATAATAATAATTAATTAATTTGTAAATTTTTGGCTGCGTTGGGTCTTTGTTGCTGTGCGCGGGCTTTCTCTAGTTGTGGTGAGCGGGGGCTACTCTTCGTTGCGGTGCGTGGGCATGTCATTGCGGTGGCTTATCATGTTGTGGAGCATGGGCTCTAGGTGCGCAGGCTTCAGTAGTTGTGGCACACAGGCTTCAGTAGTTGTGGCTCGCAGGCACTAGACCACAGGCTCAGTAGCTGTGGCGCACGGGCTTTGTTGCTCTGTGACACGTGGGATCTTCCCAGACCAGGGATCGAACCCGTGTCGCCTGCATTGGCAGGCGGATTCTTAACCACTGTGCCACCAGGGAGGTCCCAAGAAGACTTCTTTACCCAGTTGGAAAGAGGGCTCTTCCTGTTTTCTTTTTTTAAATTTATTTATTTTTAAATTTTATTTATTTATTTATTTTGGCTGTGTTGGGTCTTCATTGCTGTGTGTGGGCTTTTCTCTGGTTGTGGCGAGTGGGGGCTGCTCTTCATTGTGGTGTGCGGGCTTCTCATTGCATTGGCTTCTCTGGTTGTGGAGCACAGGCTCTAGGCGCGTGGGCTTCAGTAGTTGTGGCACGTGGGCTCAGTAGTTGTGGCTCACGGGCTCTAGAGC
>NC_041217.1:71895909-71912244 GCF_002837175.3 Physeter macrocephalus
AGCGCAGGCTTAGTAGTTGTGGCGCATGGGCTTAGTTGCTCCGCGGCATGTGGGATCTTCCCAGACCAGGGCTTGAACCCGTATCCCCTGCACTGGTAGGTGGATTCTTAACCACTGTGCCACCAGGGAAGCCCTGTTTTCTTTTGTAGCACCTTATTTTCCTTAATAGCACTTGTCATAATTTGCAATTATTTTATCCCCAGTTTCCACCCAGCTCCTTAATTAGACTGTAAGTTCCGTGAAGGCATTTTCCTGTTCATTTCTCTGTTTTATGTCTAGTGCTTTCACGGTGCCTGGCATATAGTAAGCATTAAATAAATACTTATATTGCTTGTCCAAAGTCATTTAGCCAGGAAGGACTTAAACCAAGTCAACCTGGGTTTATCTTCTGCCTTGCAGATAATAGATGCCCAATAAATGCTTGTTGAATGAATAATGGAGAAGGAAAGACATGGGGCTCTTTCCCCCACCCTCTTGCCTTTGTTTTTTCATCCTCTTCCTGAACCCCAGAAAAATGGCAGGTATGCATGATTAGAATTGGAATCTGAATCCCACTGCAGCTTGCAGGCCTGGACACCAGTGCAGACAGATCCAAGGAAGCTGGCAGTGCCAGTCCAGTGCTGCCTTCCAGTGGTTGTGAAATGTTTTCTTCTCAGGAACAACAAGACACCCTTGAGGCGGAGCCACCAGTTCACTTTGTTTCTTTCTGTATGCTGACCCTGGGGAAGAAAGTGATTAGAAATCCAGGGGAGAGGTGGTTCTGGTAGGGCTTAAGGAATTCTGTCATGCCTTCGGACTTGGAAGCCCTCGCTTCTGTCCTGCCAACCTCCACCCTCCTACTTGTTTCCTAATCTTTAGTTGCCTGGCCGTAAATTACCAAAACTAGGAGCATGAGAAAAAAAAAATTATTTTTTTAAATCGAAGTATAGTTGATGTATAATAGTTTATAAATTACAGGTGTACAATATAGTGATTCACATTTTTTTTTAATGACATGTCACTTTAAATTATTTATTTATTTATTTATTTATTTTTGGCTGTGTTGGGTCTTCTTTTCTGTGCGTGGGCTTTCTCTAGTTGCGGCGAGCGGGGGCCACTCTTCATCGCGGTGCACGGGCCTCTCACCATCGCGGCCTCTCTTGCTGCGTAGCACAAGCTCCAGACGCGCAGGCTCAGTAGTTGTGGCTCACGGGCCCAGTTGCTCAGCGGCATGTGGGATCTTCCCAGACCAGGGCTCGAACCCGTGTCCCTTGCATTGGCAGGCAGATTCTCAACCACTGCGCCACCAGGGAAGCCCGGATTCACATTTTTTAAACGTTATACTCCATTTATAGTTATTACAAAATATTTGCTCTATTCCCTGTGTTGTATAATATATCCTTGTAGCTTGTTTGTACCTCTTAATCCCCTACCCCTATCTTGCTCCTGCCCCCAAGAAAAAAATTCTTAAAGGTATTATGGTGACTGAATTGTACAGAGAAAACTGAGAGGGAACCTTGGAGATGATAAATCTATTTTACATCCAGTCTCACTCAGAGTAAAAGCCAAAGTCCATGCAATGGCTTCAGGGCCCTACCTCTTAGACCTCATCTACTGTTCTTTCCCTCATTCATTCGGCTGCAGGCATACTGGCCTTGCTGCCAAAGACCTCAGGCATGCTCATGCCTCAGGGCCTTTGCATAAGATGTTACCTCTGCTTGGAAAGTTCTCGCCACAGATCGATAAGGCTTATACTATCCTTTAGGGCTTTGCTTAGACTTCACCTTCTACCCTTTCTGCCCTTGGCATTCCTTATTTCCTTTTCCTGCTTTATTTTTTTCTATAATTAACACACAACATGTCTGACATAGCTGTATATTTTGCTTTTTATTTATTTATTGTCTGTTTTCCCCCACTAGAATGTAAGTTTCATAAGCGCAGGGATTTGAGGCTCTTTTATTCACTGTTGTATCTTTAGAACCCAAGGTGACTGGCTCATGGTAATCACTCAATAAATCTTTGTGAATAAATGAATGAACTCTTGTCTCTCACCTCCAGAGAGGGAAAAGCAAAATAATTCAATTGCAGGTGAACTTCCTAGTGACACTGGGATTGGGTGAATCTGGGTATTATTCCATCTTCTTCATCAGCATTTAAAAAATGAATTTTCCTTTCTTTTTTTTTTAAAATTAATTAATTTATTTATTTTTGGCTGCGTTGGGTCTTTGTTTCTGCGTGCGGGCTTTCTCTAGTTGCGGTGAGTGGGGGCTACTCTTCCTTGTGGTGTGCCGGCTTCTCATTGTGGTGGCTTCCCTTGTTGCGAAGCACGGACTCTAGGCACGTGGGCTTCAGCAGTTGTGGCACGCAGGCTCAGTAGTTGTGGTTTGCAGACTCTAGAGCTCAGGCTCAGTAGTTGTGGTGCACGGGCTTATTTGCTTCACCGCATGTGGGATCTTCCTGGTCCAGGGCTCGAACCCATGTCCCTTGTATTGGCAGGCAGATTCTTAACCACTGCGCCACCAGGGAAGTCCAATTTTCCTTTCTTGATATAGGCTGAAGAAAAGTTTTCACAGTAGGATATGATTTTCTTTCTTTCTTTCTTTTTTTTTTTTTGCGGTACGCGGGCCTCTCACTGTTGTGGCCTCTCCTGTTGTGGAGCACAGGCTCCGGACGCGCAGGCCCAGCAGCCATGGCTCACGGGCCCTGCCGCTCTGCGGCATGTGGGATCCTCCCGGATCGGGGCACGAACCGGTGTCCCCTACATCGGCAGGCGGACTCTCAACCACTGTGCCACCAGGGAAGCCCTGATTTTCTCTTTTAATTGTAATTGTTTTTATTTTTAAAACATTCACATGGTTCAAAATTCAAAAGGTAAGAAAGGGTATGCAGTGAAAACACTCCTCACCTACCACAGTTACCCAGCTTCCTTCCTTAAAGACAATCAATGTTACCAATTTTTAATGTATCTTACCAGTTATCCAGTGCATGTATAAGAAAATATGTGGTGTGTGCTTTTCTAGCCAGTGAGTTGTGAAAAGTAGAGCATAAGCATAAGAATTTTACATCAGGAGTGATTTCTGAAAGGAGTCAGCAAGCAAAGAGGTTTTGAAACCCCTTCTCCAGAGGAATTTTGTCCTGTGCAAAAATGACTTCTGGAAGGGGCCTGAGATTTAAAAATTTTGTTGGTTCAGGGCTTCCCTGGTGGCGAAGCCAATGCAGGGGACACCGGTTCGAGCCCTGGGCCGGGAAGATCCCACATGCTGTGGAGCAACTAAGCCCGTGCACCACAAATACTGAGCCTGCGTTCTAGAGCCCGCGAGCCACAACTACTGAGCCCACGTGCCACAATTACTGAAGCCTGCATGCCTAGAGCCCGTGCTCCACAACGAGAAGCCACCGCAATGAGAAGCCCGCACACTGCAACGAAGAGTAGCCCCCACTCGCCACAACTAGAGAAAGCCCGTGTGCAGCAACGAAGACCCAATGCAGCCAGAAATAAATAAATAAATTTATTAAAAAAAATTTTTTTTTGTTGTTGGTTTAGATGGAAGCAAAGATGGGAGTTGTAGGGTCTAAGATGGCTAAGGATGGAGGGTTTGTCATCGTTGGGCCAACTGGTAGAAAAGGTTTGGGGGCGCATGGAGTGGAACCTCATGTCTTGAGGCATTATCTTTCCCTTGATTCCAGAGCAGCTCTCGTCCCTCTGCCCTAAGGAGTGCCCTCACATCGTCTTTCAGGCCATCTCGGGGCCTCTGGCTGCAGCCACTGCTTCCATCCTCACCAATCCCATGGATGTCATCCGAACCCGAGTACAGGTAAGACCAGTCTTCTCCCCTACCCTCCTCCCAGATAAACCATTAGAAGTGTGATCTTCAGGCCCTCCAGTTATTTCCTGACCTCTTTGTGTCATGGTCCTCTAGTCTAGCCAGCCTTCTCCTGGTCATCCAAGCCTCTTCCTTGTGGTTATGCTTACCATCTACAGAAACCAGCTGAGCACTTTGAATCACCTAGAATGTTTCTGTCATCCTGTCTGCTACCTTGCATGCCTCTACTCCTTTCCTTGCCCATGCCTCTAGGAATTCTTACTGCTTTCTTCTAGGCTTTCATCATAATAGCATAGCCTATCAACCACCTTTTCCTTACCTTGTAGCTTTGTGGTTATTAGAAATATGATTTTAGTTAATTTCGTAAGTCTGTCTGGCTTCTCCACTTGGCTATGTGCTCTCTACAGTGAAAATGACTGTCCTTGAACAGGTTTCACAGATTGTTCTGTGTGGACTCAGCACAACACAGACAAAGCCCTGGGTGGTGTTGTCCAGAAATTATAGTCCCTGTCTTTAGTCAGCTTAATGACAATTTCACAGCCCCGAGTCCAAGGAAATAGAATCTGAATGATGATGTATAATATGCACATGGTAGGTTTTGCTATATAAAGCTTTAGGTGGAGGGACTTCCCTGGTGGTCCAGTGGGTAAGACTCCGCGTTTCCAATGCAAGGGGCCTGGGTTCGATCCTTGGTCGGGGAATTAGACCCCGCATGCATGCTGCAACTAAGAAGCCCGCATGCCACAACTAAGAAGCCCGCATGCCGCAACTAAGACCCAGTGTAGCCAAAATTAAAAAATAAATAATAATAAAATTTAAAAATAAATAATAATAAAAGAAAATAAATAATCATAAAATAAATTAATAAATATTTTTTAAAAAGCTTCAGGTGGAGAGAATGGGGGAATTTTTATTATTATTTATTTATTATTTTTTTTTGCGGTACACGGGCCTCTCACTGTTGTGGCCTCTCCCGTTGTGGAGCACAGGCTCCGGACGCGCAGGCTCAGCGGCCATGGCTCACGGGCCTAGCTGCTCCGCGGCATGTGGGATCTTCCCAGACCGGGGCACGAACCCGTGTCCCCTGCATCGGCAGGTGGACTCTCAACCACTGCGCCACCAGGGAAGCCCAGAATGGGGGAATTTTAATATCTGATTTGGGTAACTTAAGAGGACAGCTGTCCAGGAGAGTGGGGTCATTGAGTTACAGTGAGAAGGAGAGGGAAGGAAAATAACCTTAGCAGATGGAGGTGAAGTCAGCTTCCCTGATACCAGAATGTTGGGATGGAGGTGGCTGGTAAATCTAGGTATAGTTGACTCTTGAACAACATGGAGTTTAGGAGCACTGACACTCTGCATAGTTGAAAATTCGAGTATAACTTGGCCCTCTGAATCTGTGGTTCACCATCCACAGATCGCATAGTACTGTAGTGTTTTGGGTTTTTTTAAGTATAAATAAAAATGAATTTTTACTTAAATCGTTTTGGTATAGATTATAGTCAAAGATATTTAAATACTTTGTGGGTAATATAAGCAGGCAGTTCAATTTTAAATTCAGTTTTTTATGTATGACTCTGCTACCTGTGTACAATTTTGATTTATTTCCAGAGAAGTAAAATAATCTCTTTAAAAATTTAATGTTAGCATAAGCATGGAATTCTTAAATTAGCCAAGTGTGTACTTTAGAGAAACAGGAATATATCTTGACATGTTTAGAGAGATATGCAATCCATAAAGGTTAAATAGCAATGGTAGGGCTTCCCTGGTGGCGCAGTGGTTGAGAGTCCGCCTGCCGATGCAGGGGACACGGGTTCGTGCCCCGGTCTGGGAGGATCCCACATGCCGCGGAGCGGCTAGGCCCGTGAGCCATGGCCGCTGAGCCTGCGCGTCCGGAGCCTGTGCTCCGCAACGGGAGAGGCCACAACAGTGAGAGGCCCGCGTACCACAAAAAAAAAAAAAAAAGAATCTAAATAGCAATGGTAAAGTCTTCCCGGTTATTATATTTATTTTATTTATTTATTTAAAAAATTTTTATTAGTACTGTAGTGTTACTTGTTACTACTGAAAAAATAAAATACTGCATATAAGTGGACCCATGCAGCTCAAACCCGAGTTGTTCGAGGGTCAGCTGTGTATTGGTCCCTAGGAAAGAATGCACCCCCTCCAAGACCCACATGTTTGAAAATGAGTGGCATCTGATTGGTTTGCAAATAATAAAGTATATAGGTTCCATCCTTATTCTCTCCTGAGCCTTGTTCTGGGTGTTCCATGAGGAGATTCAAGGGAAAGGACAGGTCCTTACTTTCAGGAGTTCCCAGGCTGGAAGAGACAGCACATATGAGGACCAGGGCCATAGCTAAAAAAGCCCTTGACGTGGCTGTGGATAAGTGGAGGATTAGGGGAGCACAGTTGGTCAGAGGATGAAGGGAAAGGGGGAATGTGGAGGAGGGCGCTAAAGGAGGCAGAGAGGAATGGGGAGACGTTCTTAGTCAGAGATGGGACAACCTTGTGAATAGAGGGAAGTATAACAAGGAGTGTGTCTGTCCTGCATTGGCTGAAGGTATGAAGGGGGTAATCTCTAAAAGTCCAATTTGGTGGCAGGTATGGGGGTGGGGGGGAAGAAGAGGGCAAGACTATTAAGAAAAAAGAAAAGATTCCAGTATGATAGGGAAGACAGATCACAGGGTGTGTGGCAGATGACAGGGTTGGAGGGGGAGGACTCTAGCCATGGGGCTTCAGAGGGATTGAGATGATCAGAATCAAAGTCACTGGTAGAGAGAGCTGAGACAGGCTGGGACCTGGTCCCCTTTGCTGCAGTGCTGCAGGGCTTGCACATGGACACACCTCTCCTCGAGCAGCAGAATACAAAGAAACTATATGGGACTAAAAACAACTGTGTGCATGCCCAGTTGGGGCAAATTCTGGACCCAAAAGATACAAAGAAACCAAAAAACCCAAATGCCACTTTTGAAGTGGGGGGAGCAAAAGCAGGGTACTGTGCATGCTCCCTGCACACACCACCACCTAAGGGGCTGCAAAATACCTAAGCCACCCCTCTGGCCTGACTCCTGGACCCACCCTTACCCTCACCCCATATAAGAAACAAGCTTACCCCCCTTTGGGGAGTGAGCAAGCAAAGGAAGCTGTTGTTTGTTCTTGCTCCCCTCTTGTGCAGCAGGGGCCCCAGTAAAGCCTTGCCTGAATTTCTTGTCTGGCCTCTAGTCAATTTCTATTGCTTCGGGAAGGCCAAGAACCCTGGCCCATAACAGCTGCAGAGGCCCTTAGAGGTGATTTAATCCAGCCTCCCTGAGATCAGAGAGAAGCACCTGGTCCAAAGACTCATCACTATGTAGTTTATCTAATGATATTAATTACAACTAACATTTATTGAATACTTACTGTCTGCCAGGCACTGTTCTCAGCATTTACAAGTATTCTTTTGTTTACTTCGTAGAACAGCCACACAGGGTAGGTATTATCAATACTATTTTATATTTGAGGAAACTGGGGTGCAAAGTGTTAAGTAAAGTACCTGAGATTATGCTGTTAGTAAATTGAGGAGCAGAATTCATACCAGGCAGTCTGGCACCAGAGCCCATACTCAGTCACTGTGCTGAACTGTCCTACAGAAGCAGAGTCCAGCCCTCTGACTCCCAGGTCTAATTCTTTCCACTTTAGCCTAAGGCAGAGGGAGATTGGGTAGAGGGGCTTTGACTGCAGACCGTCGTCCTCCAATGCGTTGACTTTTCCAGGTTGAGGGCAAGAACTCCATCATCCTGACCTTCCGACAGCTGATGGCAGAAGAGGGGCCTTGGGGCCTCATGAAAGGCCTCTCCGCCAGAATCATCTCAGCCACGCCCTCAACCATTGTCATTGTGGTGGGCTACGAGAGCCTCAAGAAACTCAGCCTCCGACCTGAGCTGGTGGACTCAAGACACTGGTAACCAGTGATGGGGAGAGAAGCCTGCTGTTTCCCACACTACTCTGGGTCGGGGGCAGAGAGGAGAGGGTAGCACCCTCTTCAGGTGCCCCACCACATACCGAGTCCGGCCCTGGGTCAGGGACAGAGACTTTGAACTGCTCTTGCTGAAGAGGCTCCACGCCTGGATCCCCTGCTCTCATTATTTTTTAATTTTCTTGCCAAACTGGGCTCACTCATTCAGTACAGGTACTGTCCTGCCCTAAGGAAATCCACTCTCCCTGCCAATCCCACTCCATCCATCCCCTGCCAACCCTTCTCTGCCTTCCCCCTCCATCTGTGTCCCTGAGATCCTGAGAAGAGCTGCACATAGAACTTGCTTACTACCACTGGTTCTTCCTCTTGGGCTTTCAGCCCAGATTCCAAGCAGTTGCCATCAGCCCTTTCCTGCTTCATCTCTTAGGCTTGCTTATTTTTATTTTGGGACTGAGCTGCCCACCAGACTACTCTGCTTTTCCCTGCCACAGGGGGCAAGGTTCCAGGCACTTTTGCACAGGGAGTGGGAGCAGCAAAAACCTCTGGTTCTCCAGAGCACTCATCCTCTCTTTGGAGAGTTATTAGGGTGGGGAGAAATGTTGATACTTTGTTTTGTGTGTGTATTTTTCTGTGAACCAGGCTACTGTCTTAGTCCTGCTAAAGCACCAATCCTGCATTCAGAGCCCACCCCTTCCTCAGACAGGTGGAAAAATATCATGTAGCTTTTCCCTCAATCCCAGTTAATCTATCCCTCCCAGTCCCTTCAGTCCCAGCAGCCCCAGGATATATAAGCTGTTTTTTTCCTCCTGGCCCAGATGACTACAGTGGTGGGCGCAGCTCTAAATAGATCAGACTGTCTGGGACACACTGGACTTGGAACACTACCCTGAAAAGTCTGGTTGAGAGAGTAGTTGGTTTGGAAAGTGACAGGAGGATATGTGTGCCCTAGCGCATCTCCCTCGACCAGCTGAGCCAAACATAGGAGAGGGCAGTGGAGGTTCTCAGCCCCAGGCAGTCATGACACACATATATACCCCAATCACTTGGACTCACAGAAACAGATGTTGTCTCACAATGGGAATCTCTGAGATGTGGAACTGTTTGTGTTTTTCTTCTCTTTGATCTGAGGAGTCATCCCAGTCATGGTACCCTCTGGAGGGATGCTTGGAGGTGGGTAAAGGGCAGGTCAGGAACTCACCCAATACCAGGACCACTGCATTTACCAGCCTGATACTGCCGAGATGATCTGTTGAAGCTCTCAGGAGCTAGATGATGAGTGCTCCCTACCCGCCTCATCCTTCCCCCACAACACACACCTCCTCTACCAAGCTTGTGTTGCAGGTGAGGAGAGGTGCAGTAAATGGAATGAGAAGAAGGCATATCAAACCCTGCACTTTTACTTGAGACATCTGGCTTGGATGACCCTTCAAACTTTCTTATTGGTCCCACCCCTTGGTAGAGGCCATGGTGCCAGTTTGAAAGGTGCTAGCTACCTGAAGCCTTGATATTTCTTATGGCTGCCCCACATTCTATCCCCCAGGCAAGATCAGAATCTGAATTCTGTACCTTCACTACCACCACTGCCCATCTTGGGCTCTATCTTTGAGGGTTATTTTCTCTTTCACTTATTTTTATTTTTGTCTGTCCCTTCTTGTACTTTGTCAAGAGTCCTCCAATTTCTATTCACAAATGGTCATACAAAGGGTTGGGCCCACAGAGCATTCTGAATCTTCCTGCCTCAGTCACTCCTTTACCCTAAGAACCACCAACATAATAGAAGCCAGGGGTCCCTCCTTTCTCTTTAAACTCATCCTAGTGAGACCTTTGGAGATTGGTTTTCTCAGCTCCACACCTTCCCCTCCCTAGAGTCTTGTCTTCAGTCCTTCCCCACCATTGCAAAGTGGGTAAAGTATCACGGACAGGAGGTAGTCTCCTGCTTCTCATGTCTTAGGTTGTTTCCATCCCAGACTCCTCCAGACTCTTTCTTCTGTTTTATTTTCTTGTACAGTATATCAGTCTTTCACCTGTTTCCTCTTTCTCTCTCTGTCACACACACAGTTTTAAAGGATGATGGGCATTTACTAAAAGGGACCCCTAGCCCCTACTTTCCCATCTAATATTTTCGGGACTGGGATTGGGTTTGGTTAAAATGGCTTGGTGGGGGTGGGATAGTGGGCTTCCATCTTCCCAGGACCATGGATCTGGACCAATTGGAATTTTTGATATATTGGTCTGTAGCCAAAATTGGAAGAAACTTTCGGGAGACTGGGCAAGACGGGAAACCTGACGGGAGTATTTAAGGACAGGGGAATAAAGTGCAGATGCAGTTAACATTTGATAAAGTGGACTCGTGAATATTAACAGCGAACATTCACTGTTGCACTGTATGAAGTCTCCGAAGTGTAATTAAACGTTTTTATTGAGTCCTTAAGCTTTGCGCTTATTTTGCCCGCTTGCCGAGAAAGTATGATACGTAAGTGTATCGTTGTTGTATTAACGTGTGTAACCCTCCGCCTACGGCAGTTTCCCCTCCGCGCGGCTCGGTGATAGACATTCGCTGCTTCCAATCGGAGGCGCGCAGTGCCGGGAGCGACCAATCGGGGGCTTCGGTGGGCGGAGCGGCCGGGCCAGTTAGCTTTGGCGGTTCTATTTCAACATGGCCGAAGCGAGCGGCGTCAACGTAGGCAGCGGCTGTGAGGAAAAAGGGCCTGAGGAATTGTCTCAGCAATCTGCGCGCCCCGGCACTACTATCTCGAGGGTGAAGCTTTTTGACACCATGGTGGACACTTTCATCCAGAAGTTGGTCGCTGCTGGGAGGTAAGGTGGAGGAAGTGAGGCTGAGTGCCAATCTCGCAATAGGTTGAGGGGTGAGAGGCAAATAGTGGGTTTGTCCCGCCAGAGTCTAAACCCCGCGAGACCAGGACGGCCCCAGGGGAACCAGCCCAGTCACGTGGGTCTGGGGTTCTGGGTTATTGACTGGCAGTCTTATTCTAGCCTCAATTCCTAAGCCTCCGGAAGTCACGTGATGTTTACTAATACAGGTAATGTGGAGCACATTTAGGACAAGTAGGTACTTCTTCCAGTAAGCCTAGTTTTTTTTTTTTTTTAAATAATGGATGCACTTATAAATTTATTTATTTTATTTATTTTTGGCTGCGTTGGGTCTTAGTTGCTGCCTGCGGGCTTTCTCTAGTTGCCACGAGAACGGGCTGCTCTTCATTGTGGTGCGCAGGCTTCTCATTGTGGTGGCTTCTCCTGTTGCGGAGCAGGGGCTCTAGGCGCACGGGCTTCAGAAGTTGCAGCATGTAGGCTCAGTAGTTGTGGCTCGCAGTCTCTAGAGCGCAGGCCCAGTAGTAGTGGCACAGGGGCTTAGTTGCTCCGTGGCATGTGGGATCTTCCTGGACCAGGGCTTGAACCCGTGTCCCCTGCATTGGCAGGCAGATTCTTAACCACTGCACAATCAGTGAAGCCCCCGGTAAGCCTAGTTTTGATTATAGGTGGTTGAGAGGAAAGACACAGGCTTTGGAGTTAGATTTAGGGTTCAAGTCATGGCCCAGCTTAAAGTGAGCGAGACTTAACTGCTCTGTGCCTCCGTTCCTCATAAATGAAATGGGAACAATAGTACTTTTCTCATAGGGTCGGTCTTTCTGAGGTTTAAATGAGTAAAAACTCGGAAGGCTCTTAGAACAGTGCCGGCAACGTAGAAAGCATTAGACTACTAGCTGTTGTTATGGAAATAGTAATAACCTTCTTCACTGGGTGGTTGTGAGGACTAAATGTATTACCATAGAAAGAAACACTTCCTCTCTTGATTTCTACTTTATATGAACAGTATTCTAACAATGTTGTTGACCTGAATTGTTGGACACTGAGGCCAGAGGAGAAATTCAGGCAAGGCTTTATTGAGACTCATGCTGCTGCATGAGGGAGTGAAAACAAGTTACAGGTGTCCTTGCTCGTTTTTCTGAGGGGGAGTGAGCTGGTCCCTTAAATGGGATGAGGGTAGGGGTGGATCCATTGGTCCGCTGGAGAGGTGGCTTAGGTGGTCTGCCCACCCCCTCAGTGGTGCTGTGTGCAGGGATCATGGGCAGTACCCTGCTTTTGCTCCTGACACCTCTAAAGTGACAGTTGGCTTTTTGGTCTTTTTGTATCTTGATCAGAATTTGCACCAACTGTGCATGTATGTAGTTATTTTTAGTCCCTTATAGTTACTTTGTATTCTGTTGTTTGAGGAGACATATGCCTAGGTGCAAGCACTGCAGCAAAGCGTTCCAGGTCCCAGCCTGTCACAACAGTATTGGACACTTTAAAGGAAGAGTTTTGTCCATGATCCCCTACCCCAGAACATTAATGCTGAAACACTGTTATCAGAACTTTAAGGGGTTTGACCACAGCCTGTTTTCCATCCACCCTCTATGTCCCCACTACCCCTGTTCTTTAACATCATCAAGACTCTCATCTGCTCCCTATTTCCTTCCCTCCTGGTTTTAGGACTTTACCTTTCCTACAAAAACCTTATGATACATCTCTTCACTCACTGATTCACTCAGCAAATATTTGAATGACTATTCTGTGTCAGGTGCTGGGGATGTGATAAAGCAGACAAGGCCCCGGTCTTACATTCAGTGGGTAGAGACATGAAGTAAACAAAATAATCACAGAATTTGGTAAGATAATGAACGAGCAACTTGAGGGAAAGGAAAACACTAGATAGGATAGTTAGGAGATTCCAGTCTGAGGAAGTGACATTGATATGAAACAAAGAATAAGAGGGAACCAGCTTTTCAAAGAACTAGAGAAAAAGCTTATAGGAAGGAAGGACAGCTTGTGCAAAGGTCCTGAAATGGTCAGGGCGTTCTAGGAACTGGCAGAGTGAGAGTGAAATCAGAGGAGGCCGCACAGGCAGGTGACAGCCTTATCAAGCAGGGCCTAGTTTCCACAGTAATAAATTTGATAAAATAATTTGTAATCATTTTTATGGACAATTCATGACACACCATCATTTTATGTCCAGGCAAGATCTCTCCATTGATTGATTGATTGGCTTTCCCTTACTCATTCTTACCCTCCTCTCTCTTCCCCACAGGCCCTGCTTTCTGTTGGCTGTATGTCCTCCATTTATTCATGTATTCATGTACAAATGTTTTTTGGACATCTCCAGTGTCTCAGGCTCTGTTTTAGGAGCTGGAGATACAGCAGTGATCAAGATAGGAAGGTCCCTGCTCTTGTGGAATAGACTTTCTTGTGCCATAAAGAAAAATAAATCAGCGTGAAGGAACAGAGAGCAATGGGGAAGGGGTCTGGGTTAGTGTGAGTGCAGGGAGGTGACATTTGAATAAGTTTGCATCCTTGTGTGTTGTTTTGTTTGTGTATTTTTTTTTAATTTGTTTATTTATTTATTTTTGGCTGCGTTGGGCCTTTGTCGCTGCGTGAGGGCTTTCTGTAGTTGAGGTGAGCGGGGGGCTACTCTTCCTTGTGGTGCGTGGGCTTCTCACTGTTGCGGAGCACGGGCTCTAGGTGTGCATGCTTCAGTAGTTGTTTGTGGCCCATGGGCTCTAGAGTGCAGGCTCAGTAGTTCTGACGCACGGGCTCAGTTGCTCCGTGGCATGTGGGATCCTCCCGGACCACGGCTCCAACCCACGTCCCCTGCGTTGGCAGGCGGATTCTTAACCACTGCGCCACCAGGGAAGTACCCTGTCTGTGTATGTTTTAAATTTATATGAATGATAGTTGTGCTGCATATGTCTTTTCACTTAATAGATTTTTTTTTTAAAGATCTAACCATATACTATAAAGGCATATGGTTCAGAGCTCTCAGTGCTGCTTGTCATTTCATGATATGCATCCAGCACTTACCCATTCCCTATCATGGCACCTGGTTGCTTCCAGCTCCCTCCTCCACAAATTATGCCAGGGTACATCCCCTCACAGACTAGTGCTAGAATTTCTCTGAGGTATATAATGGATTGGAATCACGGGATCCAAGGGTTTATATCTACCTATGTTTTGTCAGATTGCTTTCCAGAAAAGCTGTTCCTTTCTCCTGTGTCCTCACCATCACTGGGTATCTACCATTCTAATATTTGCTATTCTGAAGGTGTGAAAGGGATATTTCATTATTATTTTAATTTGCACGTTTCTAATTCCTCTTAGGTGTGGGCAATTCCTTATATACCTCATTAGTCATTTGGTTTCCTTTTCTGTGAACTGCCTACTTATTTTCTGTAGTTTTTTTTTGGGGGGACCTACTTTTTTTTTAATTGGGTTTTTTATCTTGATGATTTGCTGGAGTTCCCGGTATAGTCTAGATATCAATCCTTTGTCTGTTTCAGACGAAGAGGAAATAGCTATCTCTATTAGATGTTAACTTTGATGTCCTTTGAGTAACAGAAATCCTTAATTAAATAAAAAATTACACAGATTTTAGTTGCTTACACTTTACCCCAGGAAGATGAAGCAGAAAGAGAAATGTAGTCATCCCAGGGGACCTTCTCCCAAGCAGTATGGATACTCATGACTCTTCTCAGCCTTTGCACTAACTCTGCATCCTTCAAACAGTCATAATAAATTGCTAAGTATTGCCTAATCAATTTGTATTTTAAAACTCTTAATTTTCATGTAATTCATGTTTTTCATTTTATGGCTTGTGCTTTCGAGGTCTTGTTTACAGAGGCTATGCCCACGCCCAGGTCACAAAGATAATCTCCAGTGTTTTCTTCTATTGGCTATTTTATCATTTTACTCTCTACTCTAAATTTGTGATCTGTCTGGATTCAGGTGTAAAGTGGTAGTCTCAGTCAGTCTTATTCTTTTTGTTTTCCCAATCATTGTCAACTAAACCGTTCGTTCGTCCCCATTGCTTTAGGGAGCCCCTTTTATCATATGGCAAGTCCCTCCGCCTGTTGTGTCCCTGGGTCTCTCTTCTGTCCCAGATCTATTCACCTGTCTTTGTGCCAGTGCGTATAGGTTCTTAATACCAAACCTTTGTAGGAAACCTTAAGTCTGGTACAGCAAGTCCCTCTTCTCTCTTCACTTTAAAATTGACCCATCTATTTGAGAACCTTGATTTTTTCCTTGTAAACTTTAGAATGAATTTTTCTGGATCCTCAAAACATTCAGCTGCAATTTTTGGTATGTATTTTTGGCAAATTAAGGAAGTCCCTGTCTCATTCTAGTTTTCTGAGAGTTATTAAAAAGATCATGATTCGGTGTTGAACTTATCAGATGTTTTCTTCCCCAGTTAAGAAGATTGTATAATTTTTCTTTAGTTCATTAACGTTGAAACTATCTTTGCATTCTTGGAATAAATCTACTTAATTATGATGCATTTAAAAATACAGTTGGATTTAGTTAGATCAGTGTTTGTATGCTATAAGTGAAATGGGCCTATGGTTTCTTTTTCTTTCACTGTCCTTATCAGCTTATAGAACCAAAGATATATTAGCCACATATATCCCTCTTCAGGAACGATTTATATAAAATTAGGATTATCTAGTCCTCAAAAGTTTGGAAGAGCTCATTTACGCCTAGAACTTTCTGGGGTTGTTGAGGACTGCCAGTATTATGTTAAAGAGCAGTGATGCAGTGGGCACCTTTGTTTTGTCCTCAAAGTGTCCCCATAGTGTTTGTTGCAGATTTTTGGTGTTTCTGTTTCTTTAATGGCTACAAGTCTGTTTAGATGTTATTTCTTCTTGTGACAGATTTGCCATTTTACAGGTTGCCCCCAGAAATGTGTCTCTTTCACCTGTTATATTTTATTAACTTGTAACTGTTTGAACTGTTTTAAATTATTAATTTAATTTTCATTATTTCCCTTTTTTCCATTATATGCTGTTTATTTTGGACTTTATGTAGCCAGTTCTATCTTATTAATCTTTTTAAAGAATCAGCCTTTTTTAAAAAAAAATTTCTGTTTTGAGGTTACTGTTGGTCTCTTTGTCTTTGTATCTATCCTTATTATTTATTATTTATTAATTTTTTTGCGGTACGCGGGCCTCTCACTGCCGTGGCCTCTCCCGTTGCGGAGCGCAGGCTCCGGACGCGCAGGCTCAGCGGCCATGGCTCACGGGCCCCCATGGCTCACGGGCCCAGCCGCTCCGCGGCATGTGGGATCTTCCCGGACCGGGGCACAAACCCGTGTCTCCTGCATTGGCAGGCAGACTCTCAACCACTGCGCCACCAGGGAAGCCCTAATTTTATGTACTTTGTAATTTTATTTACCATTTCCTCTTTAACCCAATGATTATTTAGTAGTATGTCATTTGGTTTCCAGACATGTAATTTTTTAAAAGTTTTCCTTTTGTTGCAATTTCTAATTTTATAGCATTATGGTGAAATAACACAGTTTGTGTGATGCTGATTTTGGGGGAATTTTTGACACTGGCTCTATATGGCTAAGTCTGTGGGCAGTTTTTGTCAGTGTTCCATGCACACTTGAAAAGAGTGCAGTTTCTGTTTCTTGGGTGTAAAATTCTATACTTATTTATTAGTTTGAGCTTTTAAATTTTATTTATTTATTTATTTTTAATTTTTTTTGCGGTACGCAGGCTTCTCACTGTTGTGGCCTCTCCCGTTGCG